>NW_022589712.1:25791350-26126067 GCF_004348235.1 Phoca vitulina | reverse complement strand
GAGCTGGAATCAGGGCTCAACTGCCCCCTTCCCTCCCTGCCCCCCCTCCCCGCACACACATTCCCTCTTCCTCACCTGTGCAACCTGGCACCTCCTCTAACCCTGTCTTGACCCACCTCATGAATGGAGAGAATTGCCTCACCACAGGTTTGACTGCCCACCTCCACTGGGCCCTTGTTTCTCTACAACAGTTCCACTCTTACGTTCACATGGCCCCAGCTGTTCCAAACCATGAGGTTTCCTTTTAAGCCTGACTCCCACCTTCGTACCCAAGGCAAAGATAACCTCCCTCTGAACAAAACTGAGTCTGAACAAGGCTGAGAACAGTCAAGATGTCCCTCTGCCTTTCTCCCGTCTTCCCCTTAGGAAAGCTCCAGCACGGCACTCAGCCCCAGCTTGAGCCACCTCTGTGCTTCATTCTGGCCGACACACCCTGCCACGTCCACCTCGAACCACAGCCCCGGTGATCCCCTCGGACCCTGCTCACCAGCCACCATTGTTAATCAAATCCAAGTTTCCGGGTCTTTGAGTTAGGCCCCCACGATAGAGTCCAACTTGCCCTTCTAGACTCGTCTCAGTGCCCCTTCCGCTGTAGCATCACTTCTGACCTTCCAAGTGACTACTGTTTATTCATTCACTCCATCCCGAAAACTCGCACGGCGCCACAAAGCTGGCCACGTGGGATTCCTTAGTGTGCCTTAGGTACCGATATCCTTTCTCCTGTCCACCAACAAGGAACAAATCCTCGAGAAGAACAATTTTAAGTCTGTGGGTGTTCAGTAAAAATTTACTTAATATATAATGTAAGAAATAAGGCTTTATCCCTTTCCTCCTCCTCCTCTTCCCTCCCAAAAACAGGCTGGTATGACAGAGAGCCAAAAAGCACAAATATGTGAATCAGGCAAAGCTGGATTCCAATCTTGATTTCAACACATATTTATTGACAAGGTGGTCTTGAGCAAGCTTCTCTGAACCCCATAGAAAAAGACCAAAAAACAAGAGCAATACCGCCACCTAGGGAAAAAACAAACAACAACAACAAAAAGACAAGAATAGCAATATCGCCACCTAGTGGGAGTATGAGTCAGACACCCAGCACTGTAGTAGACAGAAAACATTATTGTCAGACTATCTATTTGAACTTGAGAATTTCCAGGATACAGTCAGAAAAAAAGAATAGGTAAAGGACTACTGATACAAGTTTTCCAAGAAGTAAACACTGGTAGTAAATAGTACCTTGTGGCTTAAGCTGCAGAAAAAAAAAAGATAAAATAACAAATTTTCAAATATTTAACTTTGAAAGTTACCATATGAAATATTTTGGGGTTTTTCTTGCACAGTTATTCTCTGACAATTATTGTGTTTTCATTGCCATAAATAAAACCAAAGAGAATTAATCATGACCCTCAAGAAATTGGCACTTACTTGCTCCCCAAACATAATACCAGATAAACCAGATTATCACTTTTAAAGAATACATAGGTAATTTCTAATAAGCACAGCACCAACATTTCATGGTACTTGTCAACCTAGGTTGCATGAAAGAAAACCGCTGAATGAAAATAACAGAACACAAGATTATTTTTATACAATAATGACTTCAGAAACTCTGTAGCAAGAGTTAAAAATTGCAAAGTGTCAGATATGCAGGTTGCTATTCTTAAGAATTCCTTAGGGAGAAATACCTGGCATATATTTCAGTAGGGTGATCTAAATATTAAAAAAAAAAAAAAAAGCATAGTAAGGCATATCAAACAAGGTAGCTAGGAACTATTTTATAGCATTTGAAAAGAAATTCTGATAAGAGTAGAACATTTGACTGTAAACAGTAATGAACTTTTTCTTCAACAGGATAATGTATGCCTCATTCTATATACCAAATGCCACAGCCACAGAAAATCAGTAGCCCACAGCCTTATAAATCAAAGTTAGTTACTTCCTCACTTTCTGTTATGGGCTCCCCTGATCAAATTCTGTCATGGCAGTTCACTTCAAATCTAAAAAATAAAGATTCATTTCATGAAGCCCTGATGAATCCCATCTGAAGCTCATTAAAACGCGCACACCCACTTCCACACAAACCAGAAAATCAGTAGAATTCAAAGACTCATTAATCTTGAAGCTGGAAGCTATGCTAACAACACGTAATTCACACCTTCCATCATGCGCAGAAGGGACGTTTGGTCGTGAGACCGCTGTCCGTGAGGTGGTCAGTGGCCCGGTGGGGACTAGAGCCCTGGTATCACCACACTTCAGGGCTGGCTCTGGAGTCACTGAGTCCCCCGCCTTGATACTCTTCAAGCACATCAATGAGTCATGTTTCCGTTTCCTCCAACGGTTCCAAGTAGTCTTTGGTCGCACAGAGGTCATTCACTCACAGGAATGCTAACTCGCTTGTCCAGGGCACTAACACACTTAGGAATCAGGACTTACCATGCCACCTTCAAATCAGTGAAGCGAATGGGCTAACTAAACCTAAAAATAAAAAGAGATCTAACTCCTAGCACTTAAAATACTGCCTTTCAACCTACTGTAAAACAACAGCCTATTTAGGAGATGAAAAGTGAGTCATTTCTTTCATCCAGCAGATGGGCTCCCCAGGCACAAACTCATGCACATTATACTTCATGGGGCCTTTTAAATATTTACTTGTTACCAGTATTCTTCCTTTCAGGTCAAAGATTATAGTACTTAGCAACACAAAGAAAGCAGAGGGATATAGTTATGAATTAGTAAACTGCTTCGCCAAGCCTTCCATTTGTTAATTCAGTCCAACTTCAAAGGGGATTTTAAAAAGAGGTTCATCTGTCAGAAATTAACTGTAAGAAAATTACTGAATCAAAAAGTGACTTGGCCAGTTTTTCCAAAACTGGTGTTAAGGGAAAAGCGCCCCGTTGTAGGTATAGAAGCAAAGTTTCTTCCTATGCAAATAAGTTTGTTTAACTCCAACGAAGTTTTAAAGTTTTTGTGTTTTGTTAACAGCAGGACTCTCCCAGCCTTTGATATGCTAATGATGCTGCAAATTTCCAAGAATAGGGGGAGTTTATTTGGTCACATTTATTATCTGGGCGGGTGGGGGGGGGGGGGGGGGGGGGGGGGGGGGATGGTTGGGAATAATACATGAAAACCACACTACACTGGTTCAGTACCTTCTAAGCAAGAGTGGAGAAAGGACTTTTCTAAAAGCATCACATATTTTTGTCCTTTAGTAGCAGAGAACAGTAGACTCCCATTCACAACTATTTCAGGATAAGTCGAGAGTCTCTATTTTAAGTCAAATTGGAATTAGGAGGAGCCTAACCGAGCTAAATCCTTCATAGCTTAACTTCTCATTGCCAACCAGACTGCCAATTCCCCTGGGCTTCCGAACTCGCTCCCTGGCTCTAAGCAACAACCCCTGTACCTGTTCCTGCGGAATGAATCAGAGTAGTTGGGTATTTTCCCTGAACTCTTTGATCTGCATGCTCTAGTCTATTTCAGGGGGTTTTAACCATGGTCATACATCAGAATCACCTAGGGAGCTTTTAACTCTACAGATGTACGGCCCAATGCCAAATCTACAGAATCCAACATGATTCCCAAAAAGCAGAAGCCAGAGCTGAAAACCACCGTTCTGCTTCCTAGGAAGATGAAGTCAACAGACAAATAATCGATTGTGCATGTACTATAAACTGAGCACATTGACATTAATAAGGGAAGGGCTACCTAGCAACATTTTAATAGTCCCCAAGTTTACAAACAAATCGATAGCAATTGCAGGTGGCCCTTTTCTTTTCTGGGCCTTTTTCACAAGGAAACAGAAACATATTACTTTGAGAGGAGTACAGCGCTTAGAACAAGGAGTGTTCCTCCCACTGAGCTCTTGCAGGTGCAGATGGTTGCAGCTGGGGCTCTGTGGGTTCACACATGCCTAAGCCTCTGTTCCCCCACACGGCCCACCCAGCGCATGACCCTAATTTGGGACTCAACATTTCATTACGTGGCTTGAATCTCTCTGGACGATACCTGAGACAGTCAAAACCAGGAATGTCCACCGTGCTAAAGCCGAGACTACTGTATGCTACCCAGACGGGGTATGGGCCTCTACGGGGGTCTCATTAAGGAGGTCAATCACCTACAAGAGATAGAAAGTGTCTGAAAAACAGTTTTCTTCCTAAAGTATATTTACTTAGCCTATCTTATACAAATAGTCTCCAAGCACAGTATGTCAGAAAAAGGCTTGGACAAGAGGAGGGAGAGAGTTAAAATCAAAGACATATTAATTAAAAAAAAAAACAAACTTTAATATAGGAGAACCTGGAATAGAATATAAAAAGATTTTCTCCCTCTTTCCTTTCTATCTTTAATCAGCAAAAAAGGTATCGATGCACATTGAATGAGTAAAAATAGTCCAGCATAAAGACAGAGCTGAGAAATGGTTAGATAACAAAACCATGAGTCCTGAGGGAGACAACCGTGAGAGAAAGTGAGGGTCTGAGGCTGCCAGGGCTGCCAGCTGCCCTGCCACCTCTGTGCATGTACGTGCTACAGGATTTCAGTACTTGACAGACGGATGCAGCTCCAATGTGGCCACCTTTCTCCTTCTTATTAACAGCACGGTAGCATTTCTGAGTCTCCTTTCCCTTTAACACAGCCTTCTTCACCCCCCCAAGGAGGGGGAAAAAAAAAAAAGGTCATAAATCTCTCTTTGAAAACTTAAAACAAGAATATCCAGGACGAAAGTACCTCTTCCTTCGCAGCTCTCATGGCAAGCAACCAGAAAGGCATTTCTTTGGCAAAGATCTGAAAGTCCATAGGTATTCAAGGGTCAATCTGATGTAGGCAAAATAACAGGGCCTAGGGGTCAGAACCGACCCTGCCTGACCAGTGGAGTCAGCGTGGATAAGTCGCTGCAACTCTCGGGGTTTGTGACTGTAAAATGAAGACGTTCCATTTCCACCCCTGCGACTCCCAGCTCTAAGGATAGGGTTCCCTGACATGCCAGCATTGAATCTACTTTGCACTTTCGATCAAACAATGCAACATGTCAACTATTGTTAAACTACAATGGAAAACCTCCAGGGTCATGTGGAAATAATTTCTTAAATGAAAGTTTTTTCATCAACTGCATGAAAAGTATTTAATAAATCTAAAAATAGACTAAAGGGATTATGTAGATGTGTCAAAATAGGATTTTGATGGACTAAGTGGATTGCTCAACTATCATGACATATACTGAACAGGATTCCATTTGTTAATAGGCTTAAGATTATAAAGGGGTGCTACGTTTGGCCAAATATCCAAGATTCTTGAAAGAATCAACAGCACCACAAAAGACATCCCAAGGAGTCTGCTGCAATTAATTTAGCAGAGCTTCTCCTAAGGATTAGGAGCTCATGTACCTTTTTAGGTTCACATCCATTTCTCACCTGGATTCAACTGAGGAGGTGGGGGAGAACTCTCAAAGCTACAATGAAATAACCCTTTAAAATGGTCGCTAGAGGCAACTATTCCTACCTTGCATGAGTTAAGCTCAACCAAAAAAACTCTCTCAAAGAAAGTTTCAAGTGCACAAGATTCCTACCCTGGAACGAAAAAGTTAAAACCTCCAAATATTCAGTAGTATACAAAAAGCCCAATATGCCTTACTTCTAGTGGGTCCCATGTAAATGGCATTCCTTTTTTGTGTTATTTGAATATTAACATTCAAGTCTAGGGAAGACCTAGAAGTGAATCTCACCATCCATTAAAGTGCAAGAATAGAACAAACTAACTCTACTATGAAACTGTTCAATACGGGGCGCCTGCGTGGCTCAGTCGTTAAGTGTCTGCCTTCGGCTCAGGTCATGATACCAGAGTCCTGGGATCGATCCTCTCACATCAGGCTCCCTGCTCTGCAGGGAGCCTGCTTCTCCCTCTCCCACTCCCCCTGCTTGTGTTCCTGCTCTTGCTATCTCTCTCTGTCAAGTAGATAAATAAAATCTTAAAAAAAAAAAAAGAAAAGAAATTGTTCAATAGAGGACCAGCAAGTTAAAAAGCACTTAAATATGATGCAGGTACCTGTATGCATGTCTGCTTTCAAGTGAAAGTTCAAAAGAAACAACAAAATAGAACACTGTTCTCTTATGTAACATACAGTTTTGTATCAATTTGACAAAGTTACACTTAAATATAAAGGTATCTAATAGGTTTTCCAACAGGACATCTTGGGTTAAAAATAAGATAATGAAGAGAAATACAAATTTGTCATCAAAAACCAAGGGATAATCGACATCATCTCTAATAATGTGAAAATCTAATGTAAACTTAAGACTCCCTAGTTCTTAGTTGAAAATAGTGTTTATTTATTTTACTGAACTAATGAATTCTTGATCAAGTACCTAAAATCCTCTAACGAAGACTTTAACCTCTTAAATTTCCTGCAACAAATGGAAACGAAAGAACACATAGAATTAACAGGTATTTATTGAGGACCACTATGTAGTGGAGTAGGACCTGAAAAGGATGCAGGATGAGTAAGAAGTGATTGGGTCCCTAGGAAACTGGTCAGGCAGGGTTCCTGGTCAGAAAGGCAGGGGAATGTGGTAGGCATTACTACAATAAATGATATATAATTTTGAATTTGCAAACTGCATGGTTTTATTTTACAGGTGCCCTTTTACATATAGCAGAAAAGATGTAACATGCACTAATGTTACACTTTGATTTGACTTCCCCAGTGGAGAACAACTTTTCATTACTTTCTTCCCTTTCCTCTCTGTTAATAGATATTCATCGCTGGGGGGGGGGGGGTTCCTCTTTCATGATATGCTTTCTATTCAATTTTCCTGCATTCATCTTTGACTTTCTCATCTCCCAGTTCAGTTTCAAACTCATGCCTTTCTTGCTTTCTGACAAGTGTGTCTAGGTCGGTTAATTGTTCTCTTAGTGGGGACCTTTCTTATATTACTGACCTTTATTCAAAGTGCTCATCTAACTTTCCATTACCTGATTTTTTTTTTTCCTGATCCCCACCCAAATGAATCTCTAATTTCCACCCCTATTATTTCATTTACACATTTAACCCTGGGGCCAATTTCATTCTAAACTAAATGGGACCTCTGTGCCTCTTACTGCCATTTACAATTTTTTTCAATTTATTATTCTTCATTCAATTCAATAATGTAGTATGTTTGCCAAATCCCATCTTATAAATTCCAGAAGACGGCCTAAATTCCTTTTCTGCATTTTCTTGTAGTTAGCTATTTCTTTGAATTCATTTTGTTGTATTTTTCGGGGTGGGGGGTGGATGTGACGGACAAGGTGATTTTGCATTCAGACATACAGGGCTGCTTTATCGGCTCGACACTACATCAAGGTGCATGAATTTGCAGTAGGGCAGGAAGAGTTTACCAGCTTAACTTTTTCTCTCTCAAGTCTCACAGGTCTGTGGAAGCATTACGTTAGATAATACATACAGAACACTTAGCCAGACACTCTGCAAGCCTCAATGAATAATGGCTATTTTATTTTTATTTTTTTATTATGTTATGTCACCATACAGTACTTCATTAGTTTTGATGTAGTGTTCCATGATTCATTGTTTGCATATAACACCCAGTGCTCCATGCAATACGTGCCCTCCTTAATACCCATCACAGGGCTAACCCATCCCCCCCACCCCCCTCCCCTCTAAAATCCTCAGTTTGTTTCTCAGAGTCCATAGTCTTTCATGGTCCGTCTCCCCCTCTGATTTCCCCCCTTTCAGTCTTCCCTTCCCTCTAATGTCCTCCATGCTATTCCTTATGTTCCACATATGAGTGAAACCATATAATAATTGTCTTTCTCTGCTTGACTTATTTCACTTAGCATAATCCCCTCCAGTTCCATCCATGTCGATGCAAATGGTGGGTTTTCATCCTTTCTGATGGCTGAGTAATATTCCATTGTATATATGGACCACATCTTCTTTATCCTGAATAACAGCTATTTTAAGTAGCATATCTTGGAAAGAATATGGATTTCCCCCTTCATGTGGGAACATTCCTTCTATCCTGCCTTCCTTGTGAGTAATCATTCTCTTCCCTTCTTGCAGTCTTGAAGGAACAATCTATGTTGCCTCAGTTTTTCCGGGTTTTTTTTTTTTTTAAGATTTTATTTATTTATTTGACAGAGATACAGCGAGAGAGGGAACACAAGCAGGGGGAGAGGGAAAGGGAGAGGGAGAAGTAGGCTTCCCACGGAGCAGGGAGCCCGACGTGGGGCTCAATCCCAGGACCCTGAGATCATGACCTGAGCCAAAGGCAGACATTCAACGACTGAGCCACCCAGGTGCCCCAGTTTTTCCGGTTCTTGCTTCAATGCACAGCAACACCGCTTCACAACTTTGGTCGCCACTGGGCCGGTTTATTGAGTCTGTTGAAACGTAATTGCTACATGAGATGGTTGCTTCTCCATCTTAGTCTTCTTTGCGGATCCTCTCCTGATTGCCCCTCAAATGATGTTCATAAATGGCTCTTTCTGGGATTCTCTCTTCTAGTCACTGGTGATGACATCTTCTGGTCAACATGACTTCAACCACCATCACAGGCTATAATGACTACTATGTTTCCAGCACCAGTTACCACATCCAGCTTACCACTCCAGTTACCACATCCAGCTTCTTTGCTGGTAATCTCCATCTGACTACCCGGCAAGCCCTCCAACTCAGCACTCCCAGATCAAAACTCAGAGTCCTTCCTCAAACACAGACAGTCCTCTGGCTGGTTAATATCAAACCCATCAGCTCTGCTGCCACTACTTCATGATTTGATTACAGCAGGCTTCTAATGGTACTTCCTGCTTCCTTTTTTGCAGTCCATCTACCCAGTGACCACCTCACAAAAACTACACGGTAATCCCCAGTTCCTTAAAGTAGCATACTACAATGCCGGTCTCGGTTTGGTTCTCTATTAATTAGCATCCCTTGGCTAAAAATAACAGTAATCAACTTAAACAAACTTAAACAAGGGGAGTGTACTGGAAGGCCACAATAATAGTTCATAGAAACCAACATTAGGAAAACAAGTGAGCTCCAGAAAAAAATGGAAATGACAAGTCAGGAATCCATGAAATTACTTCTGCCCATTTCATGCTTGTGCCTTATTTTTTCTCTCTGCAAATCATCCTCCTGTTCTCCCCAGTCCACATGGTAAGATACAGTCTTAGAACATCTCTGATGGGTTGAATTGTGACCCCCCCCCCCCCCCCAAAAAGATATGTTGGACTCCTAAACCCCAGTCCCTCAGAATGTGACCTTATTTGAGGATATGGTCTTAACAGAGGTAATTAAGTTTAAATGAGACCATTAGGATGGGCCCTAATCCAATGTCTTAACTGGTATCCTGATTGGTAACCCTATAAAAAGGGGAAATTTGTATGCAGAGATAGATACAAATAGAAGAAAGACAATGTGAAGATGGCTGTCTACAAGTCAAGGAGAGAGGCCTGGAATAGTTCCTTCCCTCAGTCTCTGAAAGAACCAATCCTGCCAACACCTTATTTCAGTCCTAGCACCCAAGTCTACTACACAAAGGGACAAAATCTCTCTCCCTCTCTCTCTCCCCGTCCCCTCCCTCTCCTCCCTTCCCTCTCCCTCTCTCTTTGTTATAATACCAGGTCCCAAGAGGAGAAACTGACTGGCCAGCTTGGGATTGGTGTTCAACCTAGTCCAATGTACCGAATCTGGGGATCAGGCGCCCTGAACAACCTTGGCTCTGGGGATCAGGGGTGGGGGTGGGGCATGCAGAGGAGTTAACCTTCATGAAATCATGAAATGCAACATGACTAACATTATTTGGGGTCAATATTATAACAAATCACTGCTATTATGTTACGGCAAATACTGTGTCTACTCCATCAATTTGATTGCTGGTACACACTAGTCAAATAGAGCAATGCTTCTGATAAGTTACAGAGACACACTATGCTGTCAGTGATCAAATCTGCTCTGATCACCGAAACGAGGTGGTTGCAAGGTTTTAAAATTTTACGGTCAATAATATTGAATAGTTAGGTTTGCCAAAAAAGAAAAAATCCCAATTAACAATCCTTTCATGACAGTTTTTAAATATTCTCTGCATCTTTTTTTTTTTTTTTTTAAAGATTTTATTTATTTATTTGACAGAGAGAGACACAGCGAGAGAGGGAACACCAGCAGGGGGAGTGGGAGAGGGAGAAGCAGGCTTCCCGCCGAGCAGGGAGCCCGATGCGGGGCTCAATACCAGGACCCTGGGACCATGACCTGAGCCGAAGGCAGACGCTTAACCGACTGAGCCACCCAGGCGCCCCTATTCTCTGCATCTTAACAATGAAGAAAATGGAGTCAGGCCAATGACTTTTCAGGGGTGAAAGCACTACCAATAGTAGAGACCCACTTCCTCATAAATCAATGCAAAAATCACCAAAATACTTTCTACTACTACCAACTACAATCTTCTTTCTCCCCCACCCACACACACCACTATATCCTATATCCTCTCACTATAAGAGAGCGGGAGAAATTAGGAGAAGGTATGACAGCGTGACTTCGTCTGAAAAGTAGGAAAATCATCAAAGGCAGCAGGAAATGAACCGTAGTTCTCAATGGGAAGATTTTATTTATTTATTTGACAGAGATACAGCGAGAGAGGGAACACAAGCAGGGGGAGAGGGAAAGGGAGAGGGGGAAGCAGGCTCCCCACCGAGCAAGGAGCCCGACGCGGGACTTGATCCCAGGACCCTGGGATCACGACCCGAGCCAAAGGCAGAAGCCCAACCGACTGAGCCACCCAGGCATCCCTGCCTCAATTCTTCCAAATGCTGCCCATGATCACTAAGAGAGTCGGTGCAGGGTGAAACTGGCTGCCACCCTCCTAGACATCATTTGTCTTTTTTCTAGGTCCTACTAAAAAAATACCTGAGCATGGGTCCTTTCTCCACAATGCTCACAGATTCCGACTGGTGCAAACCAACTAAAAGGATGGTAGCTTCTCCCTGTGGTGGCGAGGGAGAAACTATACAATTCTACCCAATGCTGAATCCTGAGTCTGTTCCTTCTAGGATGGCAGCATCCTCACACCCGAAGCACTATAATGAAGATGAAATTACAGTACATGGCCTTCTGCACATTTCTTTTTAATTCAGGTCACTCTCATGTTTTCAATCATCAGATTGCACAAGATGTGAAAGTCAAAGTTCAGAGTGCAGAGCGCAGCTTTCCGGCAGATCCGCGGCTTGATCGTCAGCAAACCACCTACTCTCTGGGTGTTCAAGTTTTTCCAGCTGTGAAATGATGATCAGATTTGTTTGTTACCTCTCAACACAGGGATACATTATAACCTCATCAGACATTCTGAGCTACCTAGCTGTTTTGAATTCTATTATATACCTTTTTCAACATGAATTCAACACCGTATGTTTTATGGTAACTTGCACTGTATGAAAAAGATTTGGAATGCTTCAGTCTTTTTTCTTCCATGTATAATAAATGCAGAAATAATGATGCTAACAAAATTAGAATTGGTTTATCTAGCCATGTGTGTAACCCAGATACTCTAGAATGCTCCAGTGCTTAAGATACCTTGTGATTATCAAATGGCAGATGTGCAGTTGGGTCCAATCTGATCTCAAGGCCAGGTCTCAGGTTGGGTGAGGTTAGTACCTGCAGAAAGGCTAGAAAGTAACTTTCCAATGTCATCTACATGTCTTTTCTGTTGACCGGGGCTGAAAAGAATTCAGAATATAATACTCTGGATACCCAGATGAAGAATGTAGTAAATTTATAATAAAGCAATAACAGAGGTGTTTTGACGTAGTCTCGCTGCCTTCTTTATACTTAATTTAGCAATGCCTGCTGCAAATGAAGTGTTTATCAGCCTATAAAGGGTCATTAAACTCTAGGTTGCTGAGTGACACAAACCTAAGAACTTTCTAAATATTTTTAAACTTTCACTTTTTAATCAAAAGAGAACATCGTTAAGCTAAATCAATTGCAACCCATGTTGCTTTGGGTTCAGATCATTTTTTTTTCTTATTAAATTACAGTAAACAAATAGAAAAATAATTTTTGATACTTTTAATAACCTTAATGTTTCTAGTAAACAGATAATTCAGACACTTGGATCTTAATTCTTTGTTAGAATTTGTATGTTTGGCAACTATGGGGATCAAACACTTTAATTTGTGAGAGGAAAAATGATGTTTTACAATACTCCCAACCTCCAATATTGCAAAATGTCCTTTGGAAAATTCATCCCACAAAAATGGCCACTTCAGTCTGTAACATGAAATGTCCACACTTATCACTGTGTATCAAAATACAATAGCTACTTGGAAAGGGCTGCCATTTCTAAGTCATTTGTTAACCATCTAAAAGTATTTTTTTTTTTAAAGATTATTTATTTGAGAGAGAGAGAGAGAGAGAGTGAGCAGGGGAAGGGGCAGAGGGAGAGGGAGAAAGAAAATCTTAAGCAGGCTCCACGCCCAGTATGGAGACCTATCCAGGGCTCGATCTCACAACCCTGAGATCACGACCTGAGCCAAAATCAAGAGTTGGACGCTTAACCGACTGAGCCACCCAGGCATCCCTCATCCTGGAACTTTAATCTAACGTAAACCTCACCAGGATTGTTGGACATCTTTTGATTATACTCCTTGGCCTGATTTTAACTCTTTCATTCTAACATGGCAACCCTATCCACTGTTATTTTTTCAATCTGTTCAGTTATATTCTCTAGTTTCACATACACCCAATCTCAAGCTAAACCAACACCTAAGTCGTTAAGGAACTGTAAAATATTCTCTGTAAGCTTTTGGAAACCCCTTTCAAAACCTTTTGTGATGCATTCAGTTCCATCTCTGGACGCGTGTTGCTATTGCTCAATTGCATCTGCCATGCAGAAAACACATGTGAGAGGAATGCTATTTTTAAAAAATTACTCTTTGTGAAACTAAAATAATGGCTAATACAGACTATAGGAGTTTTTCTCAAATCAGGCAATAGCACCACAAAAACTCAGGAATTCATTGATTTTAAAAATAAGAACTGAGGTTAAACAAGAAGGAAATGTATATGCTTTAATTTTTTCATAAGAAGATCTATCATATTACAAACACCTAAATCATGATAAGTGTATCATTACACCTTAGGACTACAATGTGAGAGTACCATGCATATACTGAAAAATGATAACTAAGAATTAAGCTGGAATTTTTTTAAGATGTGAAGATGAATCATCAGGTTTATTTTTAAAGCTTGTTATTTTGAAATCTTATCAATTTCCAAGAAGGCACAAAGAAACATACAGGAAAGTCCTGTACATACACCCTCTCCCGATATTAACATCTTATATAATTACACCACAGTATTAGAACCAGGAAATTGACAATGGTACAATGCACACTTCTTTTTCTAGATTTTATTTGTTTGTTTAATTATTTAAATTTATTTCAGAGAGAGAGAGGGCACAAGTGGAGGGAGGGAGAATGCAAGCAGGGGGAGAGATAAGCAGATTCCGTGCTGAGTGCCAGCACAGAGCCCACATGGGGCTCGATCCGACGACACTGAGATCATGACCTGAACCAAAATCAAGAGTCAGTCACCCAACCAACTGAGCCACCCAGGCACTCCCAATGCACACTTCTTATTCAGATTTTACCTGTTACATATGGACTCATTTTGTGTGTGTGTGTGCATGTGTAACTATGTCACCTTGCAGACCTGCCACCACATTCTATATATCATCACTATAAGGCTCCCTCATGCTTTACCCCTTTTATAGCCACACCCATCCCATCCCTAACCCCTGACAACCACTAATCTGTTCTCCATCTCTACAACTGTTACTTCATGAATTTTATGTAAATGGACTCCTGCAGCATGTTTTACTTTTTTTTCACTCAATATAATTTTCTTAAGGTTCATCCATGTTTTGTGTATCAATCATTCATACCTTTTTATTACTAAGTATTATTGGATATGGATGATATGGACATACCACAATTTGTTCAACTACCAAAGGACATTTAGGTACTTTCTGGTTATTACAAATAAAGCTGCTATTAACATAATGTACAAGTGTTTATCTTTCTGAGATATATGCCTAAGAGTGCACATCCATTTTTATTTTTAAGTGGAAGTGCCAAACTATTTTCCAGAGTGCCTGGACCAGTAATGCAGAAATGATGCAGTTTTCAGTATCCTCACTAGCATTTGGTGTTATTTTTTATTTTAGCCATCTAAGTGGTATGTAGTGATGACTCTTTGTTTTAGTTATATGGTTTTAATTTGCATTTCTCTAATGGCTAGTGATGTTAGACATCTTTTCATATGCTATTTGCCATCTATATATTCTCTTCAGGTAAATGTCTGTGCACATCTTTGCCTAGTTCTATGTCCTGAAGATTTTCTATGTTGTTTTTTTTTTCTAGAAATTATGTTTTACATTAAATCTGTGATCCATTTTTAGTTTTCGTATCAGGTGTAAGGCTTTTTTTTTGGCCAATGGATGTCCAGTTGCTCCAGCATCATTTATTGAAAAGGCATTCTAAAACTGAGCATATTTGTATGGATCATTTCTGAGTCCTCTATTCTGCTCTACTGATCTATTTGTTGTCTACCCGTCTCCAATACCACAATGTCCTGATTACTGCAGCCTGTATAGTAGGACTTACCATAAAGAAGAGTAATTTCTCCCATTTTCTTTTTCTTTTTCCAACTTGTTTTGGCTATTCTATGGCTATTCCTTTTCCAGAGGAATTTTAGAGTAAGCTTGCCTGTTTCTACAAAAAAAATTGCTGACATTTTGATAAGAATGATATTAAATCTAAGATCAATTTGGAGGAGGACAGACATCTTTAATATGGTGAATATTCCAATCTATGAACATGGTATGTCTCCATGTATTTAGGTCATCTTTGATTTCTTTCATTAGCATTTTATAACTTTAAGCATACAGATCCTGTACATATTTATTTCATTTCGTCAGAGCAAATATGGGTACTGAATTTTTAATTTCAGTTCCCACAGAAATGCAAATGATTTTTGATATTAATAGAATTATTTTTAAATGTTTATTCAATCTAATTTCAGATTTTTTCCAATAATTTGGGGCATTTATTATTCTCCATGGATAATGCAGCTAAGAGAATCTACTTGGAATGAATATGGCATGCTTTTTGTTCTTTTTATCATCAGTATACATAAATGTTTAGAATTACATCTTCATGATCATAAGCATTAAGAATCCATACATTCAAGACACTGTTTTGCTGTGAGAAATTAAAACAGAATGCCTTCCCAGACACTTCATAAATCTACAAAGAACATCATCATGGTTAAGCATGTGAAGCACCCACAGAAAGCCCTCCAACAAACAGAGAAATTGTCAACATGAACAAAAATTAATTCAGCTCATGCTGTTATTTTGGTGGACTTGGTTCCCTTTTATGGAAAGGAGAAAGATGTCTTCAACTCCCAAAATTAACCACAATGTAACTATTAGTTTTAAAGTTTTAAAATGAAATAGTTTGCTGAAAGAAGAATATTTTATGCATCTCTATAGAAAACCATTTGAGGATTTTGAGCATTTTGAAAACAAAACATCATTCAGTGCTCTAGCTGGTATGGTTTTGTGATCGGTGTAAAGACTTCCTGTGTGTTCATGGGTAAATATGAAGCTTGTGGGACCTGAACAGTACAAATGGTGCTTATGTGAGAAGGTCTTTTTATCAAATAATTTCTGGACACCTACTGTGTGCTAGACTCCACACTAGGTGCTAGGAAACAAACGTGACTGGGTTCAGCCCTTGCCGTCAAGTGGCCCACAGTCTAAGGACAGAAGGCTGGCTTAAAAGTTACCATTAGAAATTCTTACAGGCGCAACCAGGCTCATTTTAGTCCAAAAAACCCTTCTCTCACTTTGAATCTCTTATATAAGAACATCTCCCCCACCCCCTTAAAATGCAAACAGGTCACACACACTAAATGCTACCAAGGAGCACAGCTATGGTTGCAGGGCAATAGAGTTCAATGTAAATTCCAGATCAATTTTAACGTTTTTTTTTTTGAGAGAAAAATCACACACCTGTACCAACCTACCAACCACTACAGAAGAGAGAACATGTAAAATAGATTGTGAATTTTAAGCTTTACTGGAACTAATTTAATAGACCACACGGATTCTGAATAGCAGAGCTGTTTAGGCAAGTTGGCCATGTGGAATGAAGAGGGCAATAAAAATATATTCGGTGCTGGGGCGCCCAGGTGGCACCGTCAGTTAAGCATCCAACTGTTAGTTTCAGCTCAGGTCGTGATCTGAGGGTCGTGATCTCAGGGTTCTGAGATCGAGCCCTGTGTCCAGCTCTGCACTCAGCACAGAGTCTGCTTAAGTTTCTCTCTCCCTCTCTCTTTGCCCCTTCCCCCCACACACACACTCTCTCTCTCTCTCTCTCTCTCTATATATATATATATATATAAAATAAATAAAATCTTTTTTAAAAAATGTGTTCAATGCCAATATAGTCTTCAGTTTTTTTCAAAATCTATCCAAGGGAAGTAATCATCCAAGGCAGCAGTCCTTAACCTTTGAAAGTCTGATGATCACCAAGGATACTTTGTGCAGAAAGCACGTATACACACAAATGTTACCTCTGAAATCTGTGGACCTCAGGTTAAAAATCCCAGCTCCACAGCACAGAAACAAAGGAGGTAAGGTGAAGCTCTTGCTGGCTAACTCCTTAAAGAAGGGCACCTCCCCACTGTTCTCCAAGTGGGATAATTCAGGACACAAAGCAAAGAACTCAATAAATATTGTGTGAATGAATGAGTTATGAGTATGTGATTTGTGCTATAATTTAGTTGTAGCAAATTATTTCAAACCTAAAGAAAATCTCAGATTTCCTTAACAATAATTTTAGTGACACATCCTCTCTACTTTTTAACTTTCTATTTTGAAATAATTATAGACTCATAAGAAGTTGCAAAAATAGTGTAGAGACTGGTGTGCCGTCACTCGGCCTCCCACAATGAGGACGTCTTACAACTCTAGCGCACTATCAGAAGCAGGAAACTGATCAGCACAGCAGTTAACAAGACAACAGACCTAACTTGTGTTTCACCATTGTTTTGCATATGCTCATCTAATTACCTTTTTATGTAAACAAACAAAAATGTAAAAGCTCACATTCTTACCTCAAAAGAGTTTGCCAGAATTAAAATACTGCAGCAGTAGAAAACAGAACAGATTTTTTTCAGCTCTAAGTATGTGGCAAGGCACTGTTGAGCAGGAAAAAAGACAAAGGTCTTGATTCTCTTAGCTCTGTTCTCCCACATTTATTATTTGATTTGAAGGGTATTTCTAAGACATTAGGCACAACCAAAAAGGCTAGATTTCCATCAGAGTGAGGTGTCATATAACCAAAATGATTCCAGAGAGTAGGCCCATCACCATATTCATCTGATTAGAGTTCCTATGCTGTTAAGGGTCTCTCCATACAGCGGTCCCTCTGCTGAAGGAAGCTGCTTGCAATGCTGGGAGGAAAGGGGCTGGAACTCTTCCATGGCCACCAAGCGGGGCAAAAGTGCAGTAATGTAGCAAGCGCACGAGTTCTGGAGTCACAAATTGGAGGAGTTTTATCATATCTTTCAATTCCTAACTGCATATTCTCAAACATCTCACTTCACTTAACTTCAACTGTAACTCAAAGAGAATTACTGTTCTTTTTTTAGAAAGATTTTATTTATTTATTTAGTTAGTTAGTTAGCTAGTTATTGTAGAGAGAGAAAGAGCATAAGAAGGGGGCAGGTGTAGATGGAGAGGGAGAGAGAATCTCAAGCAAACTGCCACACTGAGCATGGAGCCCAGCGCCAGGCTCCATCACCCGATCCTGAGATCATGACCTGAGCTGAGACACTTTACTGGACACTTAACTGACTGAGCCACCCAGGCGCCCCATTCTGCTTTTTTAAAAGGGGGTTCTGTAAGCTCAAAATCAATAATACAGGTGAAGGGGCTTCACAAAGCAGTGAAGAGCTTCCTGAATGCGAGGACTTACTGCTTCTAGTAGCCCTGTGCTGAGCCTGACACTCTCTCACAAACCCCAGCCTTCCAGGGGCGCCTGGGTGGCTCAGTCCGTTAAGTGCCCGACTCTTGATTTCGGCTCAGGTCATGATCTCAGGGTCATGAGATTGAGCCCCGTGTCAGGCTCCACACTGAGCATGGAGCCTGCTTAAGATTTTCTCTCTCCCGGGCGCCTGGGTGGCTCAGTCGTTAAGCGTCTGCCTTCGGCTCAGGTCATGATCCCAGGGTCCTGGGATCGAGCCCAGCATTGGGCTCCCTGCTCCATGGGAAGCCTCTTCGCCCTCTCCCACTCCCCCTGCTTGTGTTCCCTCTCTCGCTGTGTCTCTCTTTGTCAAATAAATAAATAAAATATTTTAAAAAAAAAGAAAGATTTTCTCTCTCCCTCTGCCCTTCCCCCACCCCCTCTTGCACATGTGCTCTATCTCTCTCTTAAAAAAAAAAAAATTTAATTAAAAAAAAAAAACAGCCTTCTTGTTCCTCCACTAACTCCAGCCTGGAGAGTCAACACTGCATCTTCTTCTTCCTCTTCCCCCTTCCCCTCTCACAACTAAAATACTTCATTCTCCACAGAGGAGGACTGTTACCATTGTCTCACCCCATCTACTACAGACAATGATTAATGAATAGATCAACCAACATCACAAAATTTCAAAACAACAAAATGATACTAAGCCCCACAGTGTCCATCATGATGGATGTTTTCAATGTCTGTTCATTGAACAAGCACACAGCATACTGACCACGTGACTCCAGGCCAATTCTATAAGCTGGGACCAAATCTCCTCCCTATGCCATACAAAGCCCTCCATGATAAGGTCCTGCCTACTTCAGAGGTCTCTGGCCACCAGCCACCTAGCACCACGTCCCCAGTGTCTATATTCCCCGCACGTATCATGCAGTTTATTGTCCCTTTGTGTTCTGTGATTCACAGTGCCCCTGCTCACCTTCATCTGGCTTACCTGGGTTACTTCCGTAATTAGCTAAGACAGAATCTCCCCAAAGGGGAGGTGCCCAAACAGTGGACACAATGCCCTCCAGAGCTATCATACACCCTGTGCATCTGCCTGTAATGCTCCCTACTACTATTTAGGAATTATTTCCTTTTCTTATCTCCCTCTCTCACCTCATTAAGAACAACAATACCTTATTAAACTCTCTGATGTCACTGTCATTATGAACATTACTTCTCAACACACTGACATCTAACACAACCAACCAAAAGATAAAGAAAGTACTAACACAGATATTCTCTGAAACAGATCAGAAGTCAAAGACTTGGGGAGCCTGGGTAGCTCAGTCAGTTGAGTGTCCAACTCTTGATTTCGGCTCAGGTCATGATCTTAGGGTTTTGAGATCGAGCCCCGCATCTGATTCCACGCTCAGCAGAGTCTGCTTGTCCCTCTCCCTCTACTCCTCCCCCTGCTCTCTCTCTCTCTCTAATAAATAAAATCTTAAAAAAAAAAAAAAAAAGAAGGCAAAACCACCTCATCTGGTCCATAGACAAAAAAGCAAAGAGACTCAGCAATGATTTTCAATTTACATATGACACATTAAAATTGTGCATGTTTCTTTGCAGCTGAGTTGGAAGTGAGATGGAATGTAATCAGGCTTAAAATCTGGATGCTCTGATTCTTTCTTCAGCGTACAAAAGCTCGGGGAACTCAAGAAAAACAAGTTGCTTTGCACCAAACAAAAGCAAAAGCAGTGACCGATGCCTCACAAAGGTGAGGACTGTCAGCAGTTACAGCCACAGAGTGGAGTTTCTTATCTGCCTCCTTCCATCCCACATGGCCTTAAAGCTAAATGCTGAGATCTGTTTCCGGAGGACAACTACTCACTTGGAGAGACCAAATGGATGCTTTGTAATGTCTTTAAGCTCAAACCTACTATGAAATAAAATTAAGTCCCATGACCTAGGCTCCAAAAGCAGGTGACAGCAAGTGGTTGCAGTCTGCCAGAGGTGTGGGTCTGTTTGAGGTCCTCTGGAGAGATGCGGTGGAGTTACTGGAACCTCCTAGGAGGAGAGCCCCCACCTCCCCGGCCCACGAAGCTGACCTTCATCCTAGCAGCAGCACGCCCTGTCCAGCCACAGGGCAAGGCTGCAGCTGCAGGGCAGGGAAATCCGTTCCACGACAGTGAGCCCCAACAAAAGAATTCTAGACCAGGATCCTGCTTTGTCTAAGCACATATTTTAGTTCACAAGAGCAGAAATCACATGAGATGAAGGCTTTAGTTTGTTTGAAAGGCGCTAACCTGTCTGTCTGTCAGAGGATCACGAAAGCTACTTTGAATGACATGTTTTTCATACCAAGCAACTTCTGAGATAAAGGAAGCCAGTTTTCAACACCAAAACAGTCTCAAGGTTTTTAAATCTTAGCACCAGTAATCCAAACACAAAAGCTCTAATTCATATATGCAACAGAATTTTAACAGTTGATCCTGTTTAAAAAAAAAAAAAAAAAAAGCTCATTTTCAGGTTCCATATGTGCAAGTCAACTTAAACTGGTAAAAGAGTAGAGGCGAAAATTTTATACATGTTTCAATGCAATATGTATCCAAGAATCCCTGCTTTCTTTATAAAACAGGCATTGTTATAATGCGATAGGTCTGAGGCACAAACTCATTTCTTGAGCCTATTAGGTTTGATAAGACTCGTTATCCACACTGAAACTTTTATTTCTACTAAACTTTCCATTTTAATTCCCTTAACTTTCTATAAAAAAAATTCCTGATCCATTACTCCGGACTACAAACTGCAGTTACTATTTGAAACAAGGATGATTTGATTCAGCAAAAATAAAGCAGAGGGGTCTCCTTCAACAGCCGCTATAAATAAAACTCTACAATTTATAAGATAAATAACTGTGCTCATTACATCATAATATGCAAATAAATTCAGTATAAGACTGAGACGATCCCTCCCTTCTGGGGAATTAGGAACTCAACACAGGAAAAAGATTTACACGGTGGGAACATTTTGTTCATCCCCACTATATTACATGTCACTCTGTTAGTGGCTCTACAACGCCAGGCATGTAAAAACAACAACAACAACAACAAAAACCAGTGGTTTTCAGCATACTATGAGCTCATGCAACTATATGGAAATTTACATGTATATATGCATTTTTCTGTAGGAAGGACAAAGCTTATCCAAAGCATGCACAACCCCAAAAAGATGAAGAACTGCTGATACAGACAAGACATGCTGGAGAGGTCCTAAGAAAAAGGTAACTTTCAAATAAAGTGACAAGAAAGGTGGATAAGAGCATAGATTTTCCACCAGCTTTAAAGGAGGCAGAGCTGCACAGGCCACAGCTAACAGACATGGTGCACGGAACGCTGGGAGGGTGAGCTGGGGACCAAAGCTGTGGCCGAGCAGCAGTGGCGGGAAGAATGTGGGACACAGTGCAGGCTGCTCAGGCAAGCTGGAAATAGATCACCAAGGGCCCCCAAATCAGACTGCCTGCACTCACGTCCCATGCTTCCACTGACTGTGTGACTTCGACCAAGTTGCTCCATTTTTCTCTGTAAAAGTGTGATATCGGTATCAGCTACCTCAGAAGTTGTTAGGAAGGTTCAATGAGATAACGAATGCAAAGCGCTTAGCGCAGCGCTTGGCACACGGCGATGCTCAGCAGTTACCGCTGGTATGACTCCTGCCAGTATTGCCGGGGATGTCCGTTTGACGGCAGAGATGTGCTCAGCTGCACCGTCTATCTCCGGCTCCTGGCCCCACGCCACACTCCTCCCTTCTATCTGACCTGAGGATGTACCAGGACACTCTCAGCTTCCTTCCCCATCTCACCCCCAGCTGCTCCCACTCGGATAACAAGAGAGAGGTTGGCTGTTGGCCCGCACAGGACTCTAACAACACCTCCTCCCAAAGCACCAAACAAATCTTTGAGCCAACTTAAGATTTGAGAAAAATGAAAAGCTAGGTCTGCAGGCTATGTTAGTTCTAGGTATTCAGTAGCAAATAACTAGAGACACACCTTAAAAGGCGTAAGCAAAAAGGGAAGTGTCCAAGGACAGTTCAAAAGACCTGACCACAAAACTCTCCTCCCCGCTGCATTTGCCCTGTGTTCATTTCATCCCGTCTCCGGAGAGCCCCAGCCAAAGCCCCATGGCTGATTGTTGCTGGCTCAGTGAACCCCAGGTGGTAACTCTGTCCAGGCCTGGGACTAGCAGTTATGCAGCTGCCCCAAAGTCACATAAACCAAGAATGGGACAGGAGGTCTCCTACAGGAAGGTAAAAGCATTATTAACAGAAAATGTAAGGAATGTATGCTAGAAAGGCACAAATAGCACAGAGCCATCCAAGGAGCACGTAACTAAATCCATGCCTTAAAGAAGCGCAGTAATTCTTGGCATTATATTCCTACTTGTTTATTTGAATCTGTTAGAACTATTTTGGCTACAAGTGGCAAAAAGCCCAACCCAAAATGGCTCGAGCAGAAAGATAATTTATTTGTTGTATGACTGGAAAGATTGCAGTAGGAGCTAAATCATGACTGTTCTAATAAGCAAATTAGGAAAACAGTTTCCCCCTATGCCTGATATTTGACCTCCAAGTTACCCTTGGGGGTGAAGACGGTCTTGTGACCTACTACTGGCAACGAGATGAAAGAGCCCCTCTGCTAAAGGCTTTTGTTTTCTGCTCAATGGGAGCTGCTTCTCCATAGAACTGAGACAGCAGTCTTGTGACCAGGAAGTAACAAGCATAAGGGACAAAGATCAGCATGTGGGAGGTGGGTAAACCTGAGCCTTGATGACATCCCTGAGAAGCTGAGTCAAGGCAAAAAAAAATAATTCCCAATTTAAGCCACTTCAGTTAAGTTTCTGTTACTTGCAGCTGAGAGCAATCCTAACTGCTCTGGCAGACCCAGTTTCTTTCTGTCTTCCCTCAGCATGTTGCTCTTACCAAAAGATGGAAGGAAGAGCTAAAGATGTCACAATGATAAGTGATACATGCAAATTAAGACAACTCTCTTCCTGGGTCCTTCTTTGTAGAGGAAATTCTCATTCAATTCTTATCCTTCAGCATGTGTTTGGCCACATCTCGTGAGTCAGAACTACATCATATGTTTACCCCTAAACTCAAGTGCCAAGGAAAATGGTCTCTCAATGATTTATTCCTGAATTGGGGTCACTTTCCTGAAGCAGAATAAAGGTCCTGCTAAGAAGAAAAGTACAGGGAGGGAGGATGCTTGGTCGGCAACTCACAGCGCCAACTATACATAGCCACCAACAGCAGCATTTCAATAATGCTTTTCACACGTCCATAGCTCGCCCAGGGAGAGAGTTCAGGGTGACACAGTTTCTCAGTGTACCTCCCCTGCTTCGTGGAACAAGAGCAATTTAACAGTTACCACCATTTCAAACTGACAGCATTATTAAATACACTGAGTATTAAATGTAGCTCCAGCACATGTATATAATAAAATTGTACACAAAAGCTAACCACTAACGGCTGTTTAAAAACATAGAAAAGAAAGGCCAAATTAAAAAGTATGTTGAAACTCTCATAGGGGCACCTGGGTGGCTCAGTCAGTTAAGCATCTGACTCTTGGTTTCGGCTCAGGTCATGATCTCAGGGCTGTGAGATGGAGCCCCGCATCGGGCCCCACACTCAGTGTGGAGTCTGCGTGAGATTCTCTCTCCCTCTCCCTCCGCCCCTCCTGTGCTCTCTCTCTCTCTAAAATAAATAAATAAATCTTAAAAAAAAAAAAAAAACACCTCTCATATGCTGCTAGTGGGAGGGCATATTAGCACAGCCACTTTAGAAGGCAACCTGGAAGCACCTACTAAAATTTTAAATGCACATACTCTATGCCTAAAATATTTTACCTCTAACCTGGAGAAACACTAAAACATATATAAAGGAAGACAAACACAAGAACTGCATCATTGTCTATAATGACCCCAAAAAACAATGTCCAAAAAAAAACATTAGCAACAATCTAAATGCCCAACCACAGAGGAATGACTAAAATTATGGTATAGCCCTAACACAGAATACTACACCGCCATAAAAAAGAATGAGACAAGTATAAATGTACTGGCATGTAATGACTTTTAAGATGCATTGTCCTCTTAAAAACAGAAAGTTGTATAATGGATAGTATAATGCTATATGCAGTTTTAAGGATAATTTGCATAGGCAAATATAAATGCATAGAAAAAAGTCTGGATTGATATATGACAGAGTGAAAATACCGCTCACCTCTGAGGAGGGGACTAAGAAGTGGGTAGGGTAGACAAGGAGAATTACAGTTTGAATATTTTACTATTGAATATTTTACTGGCCCCATATACAAAAAATATGACTGAATTGACATGATGGTCTTTCAACCATCTTCCTTTTTAATTAATCTGACACAGTAACATTTACCTTTTACTTGTGGACTTTAAATATATCTTCCCTGTACTAAATGAGCTGGTTTGCAGAATTTAAAGAGCAGTAAACAAATAATATATATTTAAAAAATGAAATTCCCTTGCTGATCTATGCACAAGCCACTTGATTGAGAAGGAAAAAAAATCTTTTATACAGGAGAAGGGATTGGAGATACCACTTTTAGTTTCGGCCAGACGACAAAGTATTCATGCCTCCATAATGAGTGATCCTTAATTGTATTTGCACTGGCTCTCTATTGAAAGCTAATGGAATTAGAAGATTTTAAGCAAATCCTGAGAAACGACCATACCAGGCCTTTTTCTCATGGAAACTTGATGGCTTCTGGAGGTGAAGCAAGACCGCTGTGAACAGGTACGGAAAGCTGCTTAAACGTTGGCTGGTATTGTGCTTGTACTGAAACACAGGCCAAAATACTGGCTCTTAGTAAAACGGCCTATCCCAGCGCTCAAGCCTAAGTTTTAAGTTGTTGTTTCCATGCTGGGAAATCTTCCCTTATTTCTGACTGAGGTAAACTTTTAGATGATGACATCTGGCCTCTTGCCCTTCCCAAAATTCAGAATCCCTTACTGTAGGCATATCATTCTCATGATGGCCTCCACAGATGGGAAACACCGTGCCTGGGCCAAGCTTCCCCCTGCTGACAAATTCAGGCAAAGGCTCTTTTTCCATTTCATCAACACTCAGCATGGGAATGGAATGCCAATAAAACGGAGGAAATACGCAGGCCAAAGAATTCGATTAGAAGAGGAAAAAGTAGAGCAAGTGGAGAGCTGGACCCTGGGAATTTCCCCAAAGGCATGCTACTTGCCCACTTGCCACCCCTGGTGGAGAACCGGGCTGCCCTGAGTCCTGGCTTCAGTGCTGGGTGCTGATGGGACCACCAGACGGCTGCCTCCAGGCGCTCCAGCAAAGCACCCTGGAATCTGTGGGCAACAGGACAGAGGAAGAATGTCTGATAAGGACATTAAAGTCCCCTGGGAAGTAATAGGGGAAGGGAGGTGGGCAAGGCTGAGAAACCAGGAAGAAGATGTGGAATGGGTCAATGCTCATGTCTACTCTGGGACGGGTGGGAAATGAAAGCTGCTGCTTCAGTCTATGAACCAGTCTCCAGAAGGTCTGCATGGTTGCGCAATTCCTCTGGGATCCTGAAACCTCCTTCCTCCGAGGTTCCCATCTCTGGGGCCAGTCTCATGCAAGGATACTCTCTGCGGGAATATCGAGTGCTGTGGCAGACGCTGCTGGTTTGCCTACCCAACATCCATTTCCTACCTCTTCCTCATTACCAATAACAAGCTTGATGTCGTTGAAAATGATAATGTGCCCAATTTTTTAAAAAAAACTACATTTCCTTTCCTCCCTTACTGGTAAGGCCATGTGATATAATTTTGGACAAGATATAAGTGGAAAATTAATGGGTGGCGCTTCTGGGAAATCTCTTTATAAGATTAAGCAATTCAGCCGGTGCTCACCGTGTTGCCTTCTGCCCTTCTTCCTTCCTGCTGGAACCACCTTCCTGCTGGAACTGAGGCAGCCAGCTTGTGACTATGAGGTGACAACGACCCAAGCTAAGGATAGCACGGTGGAAATACTGGTGTCTGATGGCGCACCAGCCCAGGGCTGCCTACTTCCGAACGTCTCATTACAAGAGAAAATTAAACATCCAAATGTGTTAATCACCATTGCTTAGCATCTGCTATTTGTAGCTAAATGATGACTGAATGAAGCAAGTACCTGCTATCCAGCAGACCTTATTCTAAGTCACTCACCGAATCCTTTCCCTACAAGGTAGCTACTATATGCATCATTTTCAGCTGACGAAACGGAGACTGCCTAGATCACAATAATATACCCTAGATCACACAGCTAGAAAATGGCAAAGCTGGGATCTGAGTTCAAACAGCCTAGCTCCAGGGCTCTAGGAAAGAGCAAGAAAGCCCAGCTCTCCCCAGGTCTCAGTCTCCAATGTCAGAAACCTCAAGCCCCACGGGCTGCTGCAGAGTATGAACCAGGTTGTGCCATGCATCCAAGCCTTCTCTCCACTCAGGAGAGACTTCCAGCCATGCCCTCCAAAAATTGCACTGTTGCATGGTTCAAAGTCCTCTTACAATGTATTTAAAATGTTGCCTTTCAGTCCCTTCTTATCAATGCAGCTATTCTTTTGGTGAAAATGATTATTCTATTCATAGACATACTCCCCATCTTCTTTAGCTATAAAAAGACATTCAAGTTACAGATGAACAGAAGTGGCCAGTTAAAGAAACCCCTCTCCGATACAGAAAGAACCAAATTAAGCAAGCCAGGTTCTTAAAATCACTACTGTTATTACTACTACTACTACTAATAATAATAATAATAGAAAGAAGAGGAGGAAAAAGAGATGCAATTCAAACATACTGATATCCACTGATTTGAGGTACAATGCCCAACTTTATACCAATACCCAAGATTCCCGCTTATGTCTCTACTGATAGGGAAGCAGATTCAGTACTCCATTTCAAAAAACCTGCTCTAATCAAATTTACCAAAACCCCAGAAATAATAAATCTAATATCTTATTTGCTATTCTCTTCAAGCAGAGCAAATAAGAAACAACTCATACATGAATTTTATTTCTTATCAGTATTGTTTCTGAAATACATACTGAAGAGACCAGATGCAAAGTTTACAAACTGTAGCCCAGCTCTATTACATAAAACTTAAGGCTCGCAAGTGTGACTTCATAAATACCAGATAGTAGCCTACAACACTGCATTTCTTAAACACCAAGACACTAGTCAATGGACAGCTGTTACTTCAAGTAGAATACAAACTCCGCTGAGTAGCAAAACTTAGAGTAGGAGTAGTAGAGGACAATTCTTGATATTACAAATTCTCTAGTGAGAGAGGCTGAAGGTGGGAAGAGAGAAGGAGAGAGGGAGTAATGGAAGGAGAGACAGAGAAATCAGAGGACAGGAAAAAGTTCATTCAGTAGACCTCACCACACCAAGTATTTGGGTCAATGCTTAGCAAATGCAGGGAAGCTCCTGCAAATCTGGATAAACCAGAGCACAGGGCCCACTTGACAACAACCTGAACCTGAGGGGAGAGGCCCAGAACAGGTCTTACTAGATCTTTGGAATTTTTGAAACTAGTCTATATCCTCCAGTCCTCCCACCAAGACTATTAGCAAAGGGAGTAAACTCTCTAGGAAAACAGCCTAGTCAGCTAGAACCAGGTCAGAGAAACACAATGAACGCAAGTCACACGAACCACTCTTCTTAGGGTTGATCCAGTCTGGGGCACATCATCCATCATCCATGAAGCTGTAAGCACAAAGGAAGCAGTTTGTGGAGGGTCTGTGCAGGAACTGGACCCTCCAGCACTGCTCTCCTGGATGAAGTGGGGATGAAGAAGTGACCTAACATGCAGAGCTGCTCTTCGTAAGGTTATGGTCTGCTTAGGAAGATAAATTACCTCACTCACATAAAGCAAGAAGCAAATCAAGAGAGACTATAATTAAATGCAAAAGTAGGAAGGGCAACTCAAATACCATAGTACTAAACCAGGAGAGAGGAGGAAGACCAGAGACTCTAGCGAAAGGGGTGACCATGTGGTGATGGTGAGACTATGGATCGGAAATGCTGGCTAATCAGAGTGGGAAGAGATCTTTTCAGGCAGTGGGAAGGGGTCCAGGCAGCACGCAGATGAAGCCAAGTCCGTGCTTTGGCTTGTGACAAGAGAGCTTCACAGGAATAAGACAAACCACACACACACACACACACCCTGATGAAATCCACTTCACCTCCCAGACTCACTGGAAAGGCTACTCAGTCAACTGCCTCCCCCATCTCTGTTTCTCTCTTTTCCTCGTCTGAACCTCCACAAGCCCCCTCTCTCCATTCGAAGACACCGAGCATACCTTTCATTCACTCATACTCTATTCCTCCCTCCCTCCACTACCTGCTGACAGAGAAAACACTGGACTCCAGGATAACATGAGTCTGCCATGTCGAGCACAGCAGAGAAAGTCATGCTTGTGAAACAGAGAATGAAAAAAACAAAAAATTACGATCGGCAGGTATTAGCTAAGCTTGACAGAGCTTCTGAGGCTGGTGGGCACTCTGGAGGACCGCGGGCCCCACCTTCCCGCCTCCTGGAAGACAGGCTGTGTCATATGGAAAGGCACACCGTCCCCTCCCTGTCCCACCCCAGCACCGGCCCCAGCTGCTCAAACGGCCTCGAGCCGGTGGAGCCGAGTACAGTGTCCGATGAGGACAGGTTCACCCCACCCTCACGCCTGTGGGGGCCACTGCCACATGTTTTGACTCTGGCCACCAAACACTTCTCATGAAGCTTTGTGCCCCCCTCTTTGGTTTTGACTAAAACACTGTAGATACAACGAGGTAGAGCTCAGGGGAAGTTTCACAACTAGAAAACACCCATTAGCAAATTCATTAATTAGGGATATACTGGTACTTTCTTTCATATGGATGTGATTTTTGTAGGCAGCTAGCTAATAAGCATTCATTATAATGGAGACTTTTTTTTCTGGAGGGAAAAACTATGCAAACATTCTTGGTAATGCTAGAGGAAGAACACTTATGAGATCAGTACTTCCTAATCAAGGCTGTACACAAACCACCCAAGGAGATTCTGCTAAGAGCTACATGCCTGGGCCCCAGCCGCTGGTTCTCAGTCAGCGGGATGAGAGCGATGCTCAGGCATGTGTGGCTTATAAGACCTCCTCCACTGGTTCCAGCCTACAGTGAAGACCTGGTTTAAAACCATGATCTTGAATGACTTAGACCACTGGGCAACCTGCAGGACACCCGTGAGTAGTTGTGTTCAAGTCCTGTCCAATTAAAAAGAGGAAGCACTTTTCCCAAGTAACAAATACACCAAACTGAGAGCAAAGCATTGATTGAAAATATCATTTCCTGATGAGCAGTTTAGATCACTGCAGAAAGACCACTCACCTGCTTAATATGACCAGGGAAGTATATGAAATCTTGACAAGATAGGAACTCAGTT
Organism: Phoca vitulina; assembly: GCF_004348235.1. NCBI lineage: Eukaryota > Metazoa > Chordata > Mammalia > Carnivora > Phocidae > Phoca > Phoca vitulina. Next base: position 26,096,580 of record NW_022589712.1, on the reverse strand, counting down.
TTTTAATTTAACATATTCAACTTTAATATTCAGAAGAGGAAGGGATAAAGGGAACTGAAGAAGCACCATTATGGTGGGGAAGGATATTTTTCCTTCTTTCTTCTGCCTCTACAAAATTTTATTCTTCTCTAAAACACTTATGTGTGAACGAAAGAAAGAATGAGCTGCCCAGAGCGGCCTGCCAGTCAGGAGATGCCCCTCCAATCACATCAAAATGAAACGGGACACCTGTCTGAGCAATAATTGTGTGTTAAATCAAATTTGTAATGCTTAATATTAAAAATATACAAACAATGTCGTATGTCAATTATATCTCAATAAAGCTGGTGGAATTGTTTTTAATAAATAAAAATACATATAAAGCATCACCTAAGAAGCCAATGTCCCCACCACCCTCTCATCTGCCTTAACCCCAAGGCCTGGCTATCCCTGGACCTGCCTCAGGAGCCCCTCCCACCTCCTCTGCATTGCCCACCTCTACAAGAGTGAGAAAGAGGAGGATATGAGCTACCTAAAATAATAACACAAAAAATGTGTGAATATGAAATGGCCCATCAAAATTTCCCCAAGGTAAGTGCCTATTTATAGAGGAAGAACATGATAATGTGGTTATTAAAAGCTAGTTAAATTAACTCTAGCAATTATGGAGGGGATTGATGGGCTGCTACTTTTCATACTCACCATTCCTACCTAATTAAAGGACCTGCCACAGACATCCACAATATATGTTTAAGTGAAAAAGCAAGTTCAAGCAGTAATGTGTAATAGTATGTTCTCCATGAAGTGTGTAAAAAGGAGGGGGGAAGCCTCTAGAAATTTGGGATCTATGCAGCTCTGAAATTATGTATTCATTTCCCTTTTTCTGGGGAGAGGGTTCACAGTTTTTCTGTAAGGTATTCATCAGAAGTTGTGTTCAAACCCAGAAAGGAGTACACCATTCCAAAAAGTTTAAGAACCAGTCCTCTAGAAAAAAGCTAAGGGTGTAGCTAGGCTGGCAAAATCAAAGCCATACCCCACGCCAGAGAATTCACTAATCTTAAAAGAAACTAGTACAACGTGCACAAATGAATGATAACAACACAAAACAAATTCCTGGACCAAGAAAATTGTGGAGACCAAAAAGGTTTGAGAAACTGAACAGTGTGAACCAAAACTGCAGAAATATATATATTTTAATTTCTAAGAACTGAAAAGGAAGAGTCCTTATGAAGAATCAACTTCAAGTGAAAGCCACCCAAACAAAAACAACAGCAAAACAACCATAACCTACCAATCAAGGTTTTGAACAGTATTTTAAAAACATACACAGGAAAAAAAACAAGATACTGCTCAGTTCCTGCCAAGAAAGAAGATGAGATAACACTTAAGATGCAGAGAAAAGAACGCTTCAGATTGAGGTGAAGAGAAAGAAGAGCTTGAAAGAAAATCTGCACAACGGAACCGGTCACCACAGGCCTAGAACTGAGGCAAAACCCTGTTCTTTTTGAAGATGGAACAAAGTATTTCATGATCTAAATGATCTGAAACAATCTGTCAACATCTGAGAAGGTCACAACAAAAGAAACAGAGCAGAAAGAATTTATGAAAGAGACTCCAGTGCCCCCAAAAGAATTTAATGTTAACAAAATGTTATAATTACTTAAAACACTAGTCATTTTGAGAAGAGCAAGGGGTAGCAACAGAACTTCACAAAGGATCCCATTACTATAACGATGGAATATGACTTATTCAAAAAACTACACTCTAAACCAGTTCAAGAAAAGAAGTCAAGATGGTGACTGCTAATATAACATAGGAAGAATTAATTTAAACAATTTTATTGTAAGTGCTAATGGGAAAAGTGGAAATATAAGCATTTCTTTCTTTCTTTCTCTTCTGGTCTATAAATGCCATTCTAAAAGCATGCTGAAACACAACCATCTAACATTAGAACAAATATATCTTTGAATTGTGAGGGTGGAAGTTTCTACTATCAAAAAACATGTAATAATATTCCCAATTATTGTTCAGCAAATACAACCTCCTCCAGTTCACTGCAATGTTGACTAGTGTCTCAGGGTGGAAGACAGCTACAGAGGCCTCAGACAAGCAGGTAGACCTCCCAAGTGTCCTCCCCTTCATGACCTTGTGAGCCAGCCTCCAATCTTCAAATTTCATCCAATGTGCTCGGTATCTTCTGGGCAGAAGTAGGGAGTAGAGACAGGAGTCCTTTTGGACAATTCCACCTGGCTGCATATGTGATCCACAGCTGGGGAGGAGAAATGGGGTAAGTGAGGGGCCCCTGTATGAGCAGCCCTTCCTGAACAGTCCTAGGAGCTAGTCTTGCAGGGGAGGGCACAGCGAGGAGGGGTGTGTGGGACAGATCAGGCCATAGTAGCATCCACAGGAATGGCCCCTCCCTCTCTGCCACTTCCCCCTAGAGTCACTGCTGACATATAAACATCAGAGGTAAGAGATCTGAAGACGACTGAATGAATCCTGCATACAGAGATTGTTGAGAAAGTTAATTACACTGCACAAGTCAGATACATGGAAAGTTCAGAGCTGCCTAGTTAGAATAGGTTAGAATATCTTCCAGTTTAGGTCCATGGAGAATCAGAGTTTCAAGTCCATCCCAGAAGGGCAAAAGCAAGAAAATGCAAAAACTATAGGGATAGAAGAGAAGAACACAAATGTCTCAATTACATCTGGTAGCTTAGCTGTGAAATATCGCAAACGTAAAAGAAAACAAATGGAATGAATGTCCTATTTTTTTAAGTACCATTAAATTGTTTTAGTGTAATTGATTACCACCAAAAATACATGCAGGCGAAAAATTAGGGGCTATTCCCAGTGTATCTGGTGTGTGCAAAAACCAGAAGAGAGGAATGGTATCACTGTCACTGTAACAGCAAGGGCATGCTTTGGAGCCAGCCCAGCAAGTAGACAGCCCTATGCCTGCTGGATCCTTCCCCTACGAGGCATGTGACTTGGGGGAACAGGTCCAGCCTCTGAATGCCTCAGTCAGATGAGACACTCCACTGTCAAATGAGAATTACCTTGCAGGGATCCTATGAAGGGTAAATGAGATGACGTCCAGAAAAGTAACTACCATAGTGGATAGTGGATGCTCAAAACACACTAGCTATTAGGGAACCAAGCAAAGAACCTCAAGGTGTTTTAAAGCAAATCTATTTTGAAATGTTCTCGTCTAGCCAGCATTAATAAGTAAATATATAAATGCAAAGTTAGCAGCAATGTAAACAAAAGAAGGAGCGCTGGCATGACGTGGCTAAGACAAAACTACAAGATGAACTAAAGACTTGAAAGGCCTTGCCAGAGCGCGACAGTTCAAGTAGACAATAACATGAGCCTTGAATTACCTAACAGCCACATAAGGGAACATGAATAGGACAAAAGAACAGACTGTATTTTCATTCTAACCATCTCACTTACAAAATTGATCATGCACTAAGTCAAAAATCCGGGCTCCCATTAGCAGTTACAGCAAAATTAGAAAAAAAAAAATCAGTCTTGAATACTGTTCAAATATATGCAAACTAAAAACAAAATATCTTAAACACTGAACCTGGGATAAAGTTCAGAATATAATTAAATGTTTTTTAATAGGTGAGATAACATAACAAAATGCATAAAAAACTGCTAAAGCAGTGCTAAGGGCAGGTTCTTGCTGTAAGACTCAGTAATTATATTGGTACCAAAGTTAAAAGCAAAAAGAAAGGCACAATAAACCAAGCAACTAGATAAAGAACTTAGAAAAGGAACAATGTAACAAATCAAAATAAAATTAGAAAAGGCAAACTCAATAAACACACACACAGAGGAGAAAGAAAAGGCAACAAAATTGACAAGGAAAAACAATACACAATTCTTTTGAAAATTAACAACCCATGCATAAAGGGAATAGATTTTTTTCAACCAATAAAAATAGACAAAATAAAACTAGAAAGAATGAACAAAACTATAAAGATGTGTGAATTGGAAATACATTAATAAATTTGATAAGTGGAAAGAAAATCTATAGTAAAAAAGGAAATTTCAAAAGGTAACAAAATTCCATTTCCCAAGCAATATTCAAGTGAATTAACTGGAAAAATATGACAATCTTTCAAGAAACAAATCATCCCTACAATTGAGGTAAAGTCTCTTCTTGTCTGTCCTACTGCTTACGTGTGTCACAGAAGAGCCCAGGAATCAGTGAAGTGTCCCCGCTCCTGGCATTACCTCCCACGCTCCAGTTTTGGTAACTTCAGTATATATAATAAACATTCCCTCTCTGCCCCTGTGGAACCATTTGGGTCTTTCCTAGCCCTTCTTAGCCCATTATCCCAAATTTCCTCTTTAGATTCATGTTTCCCTTGCCTCTAGAATGACAAATATGCAGCAGTATTACCTGAGGAAAAAAATCCACAAAAATCAACTGTATTCTTATACACTACTGATGGAGCCAAGGGGGAAAAAAGACTTAAAAAAATTTCCACATAGTAATCATCTTCAAAAAATTTTTTAAATATTAATTTGAAGTACAAGAGGTTTTTAAAAATTATATATAGTATATAATATAGAAATAAAGACAAGAACAAAGTAATAGCTTGCTCCTGCCAGAGAATTTAAAACACAGCTGATTCCTCAATGTAGGAACTGAATGTTGCATTAAACCTCTGTTATAGATTCATTAACTGTTACACAGGGTTTCAATATTCAATTCAAATTTATGCCTCCTCCAAGTCACAAAACTTCTAAACAGGGAAATGAGGACAATGAGGGTGCCCCCCTCTCCCTATTTAATCAGACACTCTTTCCCATTCCCATATTCCTACTATGACACCTACCTCCTCAATGTTCTTCCTTATATACTTCTACTTTCAGCAACTTATTTGACATTTCTACAGTGTAAAAAGTGATCACATACAGTGATAATGATCACATCTAAAGCTACAGAAATAAAATAATAAGAGTTAAATTAAACAATGCAAAATGGTGCCTAGCCAATCCTCACTCTACTCAAAGCAGCATTTTTTCTGAATAATATCACAATTTTCAAAAAGTAAAAAATACAGTAATTGTGTTTGTGTGTATACATATATTCATCTTAAAGTTTCAATTAAATAATGGTAAAAGTCATATACATACGTCATGTACAAATTTTATAATAAACAGATACAACAAAAATACTCATCAAAAAATTAAGCAACTGTGCCCACTAATGGTTATGGTAAACTACAATAAATTAATAATAGTAAAAACTTAGAAAAAATGTTCAACAACAGGGAAGTGGCTGAATTATGGTACATTCATATGATGGAATACTATGTTTCCATTAACAATTACAAGAAACAAGAAAATACTTGAGGAAACACTCATGATAAGGGTAAATGTAAAAACAAAATCATCAAACTGTAAGTCTATACATAAGTGCATATACACAATTAAATCTTAACTATCCCTCAAAATTTTAAATATTAGAAAAAAGACAAAACATAACAATACACGAACTCCTTGTGGTAGGTTGCTATATTTTCAAATTTTCAGCATTAGCAAATATTGTTTATATATATAATCAAACAGGTTTTGAAAATTGTAACTATCACTATTAATAATCAAGACTAAACAAAAACATCATTGCATATCACATACACATTCTTACTCGGTCAGTATACTTCTAACTAATCTAACTTTCTGCTGTACATAAAATATCCAAAACAATCTACTTTGAAGTTTCTCCATAGAAAAATTTGGAATACTTGCTATTTCTTTCCCCTCTAAAGGTAATATATAGGATTAATGAGATGTTGATGAGATACAATCTTTTCTACTCAGTATTTCTCACTGCTAAAATACCAAGTTAATGTCAAACTTGTTCCCAAGAGGAATAAGAAGATAAAAATTCTACACCTAGAAAATTCATTTCTCAAACTACACTCAATGAAGTTTGTCAATTTCTACAGGTCAATATAATCAAGAAAATTATCTTTTTTTTTAGCCTATATTTTAAGGATGAATAATTAATACACAAAAAGTTTGGTTGATGTATACCAACAATATTACTACATGGAATGTTCCTGAATCTATTCTCCTAAACTCAGTCTACAATAGTAGCTCCCCTATTTGCATCCTCTGGGTTCTCTATATAAGAGATACAGAAAGTAATGACAACAACACTAAGTTTTGCACAGCCCGTTGTATATCACCTTTGATTGCTAATATGGTAGTGGTTTGACGATTAACACAGTTGATTTTATATTAGGACAAAGTATCAGACACACACCCACACACATAAAATATACACGGAATGAGCTCTTCATTCATCAAAGAAGAAAAAAAATCTTAATTTTCATAGTATTCATTACAACATATTAGTAGTATACTAGATACAGGAAATTTATTTAGGTAAGTTCCGCAACTTATTTAAAGTTTTTTTTTTTTTTTAAAGATTTTATTTATTTATTTGACACAGAGAGACAAAGCACAAGTAGGCAGAGCAGCAGGCAGAGAGAGAGGGAGAAGCAGACTCTCCACCGAGCAGGGAGCCAGACGCGGGGCTCGATCCCAGGACCCGGCAATCATGACCTGAGCCGAAGGCAGCCGCCCAACCAACTGAGCCACCCAGGCGCCCCTTATTTAAAATATTTTTGTCAACATATTTTATCTGAAAAAGCTTAAAGTTGGGCGCCTGGGTGGCTCAGTTGGTTAAGCAACTGCCTTCGGCTCAGGTCATGATCCTGGAGTCCCGGGATCGAGTCCCGCATCGGGCTCCCTGCTCAGCAGGAAGTCTGCTTCTCCCTCTCCCGCTCCCCCCTCTTGTGCTCTCTCTCTCAAATAAATAAATAAAATCTTCAAAAAAAAAAAAAAGCTTAAAGTTTTTAAATATATGCACACATACATAAAATATATGCATCTATATAATCATTCATTATGATCAATATATATTAATTTCCTATACTCCCTCCTTAATATGTGTATCTTGGAGACTATTTTAATGTTTGGCATTGCAAACAACAAGACAAATTTGAATTGCTATACAAAGTTGACAACCAATAGCTTTATCTTCACATTTTGTAATACTACATCCTACAGTTAAGATAATTCCCAATTTCAATATTTTAAGTTACCCTGAGTACCCCAAGAAGAATTATTCAATATGTAATCTAAAGTACTGATTTTGAATGACTTATTTCTGTGTAATTAAAGAATTCCCTTCATTCTCTATCTACAGTAACCATCGACCAAGACTAAAGTCTTTTGAAGCCGCACTAGTTAGCAGAAACTATTAACGCAGAAACTGAGTAACTACAAGAAATTTTTGACCGTGGCACATAATTGTGTGCTTAGTAAACATCTACAGGATGAACGATAGATAAACTCAACATTTTTATCAAACACTGACAGGGTTAAAAGAAAACATCAGATACATCAATATGGAGCTCAACCATTTCCAAGTATCCCAACCTCTGAGAGGCGCTGGCAGAATTCTAATGATAGAACGCAGCTGTCTTCCAGGGTAGCAACTTCAAAAAAAGTGTTCAATACTTAAATAATGTTAGGAAGCTTCACTACCTGTACATAGGTATTCTCTTCACAGTGTAACTGAATAAAGTTAGCCGCCATTGGGGAGATAATGGTTTCTACTTGCCTCCCATCAGCCCTACCTAGAAGCTACTACTGTGTTGGACAACTGAACTGAGTTAACAAGGACTCTTCATCCCTAATTATTTCAATGGGGGCCAGATCCCACTACAACTTGAAAGTACCAAATTTATTTGTAGCCCAATAACTTTTATATCAATATTACATTAAATTAAAGAGAAGCAATTACCAGATTTTTTTTTTTAATGCATAGATTTGGTTGTGGAGGCAACTCTTACAAAAACATCTGTAGTAATAGGATTTCCTTCTAAATTTATCCAAAGCCTCAAACATTAATAAGCAAATATATAGTAATTAGAAGTTGTCTTCTGCGGAAGCAGGCTTTGTAAAGTAGTATGTCTAGAGAAATAATGACCATTCTCTTTAATGATGTATTTTTTCAGATTTTTTTTTCAACAGGACACAATCACTTTCTCCTGAAAACACACTAAAAATTCTATTAAAAGCCTCTATACTGTAATACCTTGTAAACTATGTAAGTTAATTACTCTTTTCAAAGCAGTCTTCGAAAGAAATAATTTTATCTTTGGATGAAGAGCTAAATATGTTTTTTCCAAAATGCTAAGAAGAAAACAAGTCACTCTACAGTTATAGAGTTGCCGTTTTTTTTTTCCGATCAATTTCATCTCAGCCACATTGCTGACAGCAGTTCTTAAACAATTTAATATTCGTCAATCTAAGTAAATATGCTTAAGCTAAGAAATGTGTTATGCCTATCTTAACCTGATTCAGTACTTTCTTTTCAACAAGAAAGCATACTTAACTGTAAAGGAGGCAGAAAAATGAAATCCTAATTGAATCTACATCAAAAGGAAAAGAAAAAAAAAACTTTCTATTTGAATCAGCTGAAAGCCTCAAGCATTCACCTGACTTGTGAAGATGAAATTTGGTTACACTATTCCTGGAGACATTTGCAAAGAATCTTTGCTCAGAAAGCCCTCCTAGAATCTTTCATTCACTAACTTCCAGCCCTTTGCTGCCTTCTCAGTCACTATGGATCAAGTTGAATATTAATGAGTAAAAGCAGCCAGAATATAAGAAGCTCAGCCAAGAATACTAGGACAAACAAGAAAAGAGCTCACTATTTTCAAGAAAACATCTTTTAAGAGTTCTGGGCTCCCAGAAGTCAGGCCAAAACAGAGAGAAACTGCCTTTGGATGAGGATAAATAAGTTTAAGCCTTGCTCATAGGAGATGGTAAAAGACTTTTCTTCTTCTTTTGTGCCATCTGTTTAAATAACATTAAATCTGGGTTAACCGCAGATTCATACTCACATCAGAATTACTTGATTTGTCTGAAGAGGAGATACAACAAAATTCACAGTGTTAGTAATCAGGAACTTCAAGGAAATTTATTGTATTTTTTTTAATGGCCATTTGGAAACTCTGTCAAATTATTTCTTCCTTCTATCTATACTCTTGGGAAGAATTAAGGGTATCCCTGAAAACATCTTTAGGATACAAAGCATTATCTAAAAACTTGAGAATCTGGCATAAATATATTTCAATCACCACAAAATAAGTAATTGCCATATAGTAACTTTTATTCATTGAACTGCTTAAAACACTGATAAATACAAATGCCTTACCCTTATATATAAACTAATTTTTGAACTTTAGCTACTTTTTGAAGAAACTCACCTTTTTTTTAATCCAGAATGCTATATTTCATCATAAATATCTGATAGAGCTCTATCAGCATTTCAAAATTCTCATCAGTAAGACTCATATTTAATCTCAGGGAGAACTGCAAACAGCCTTATCTTTGAACATCCTGAGTTACCATGCAAACTGGTAAAGCATGCACATTTGTGAGCTTTTCCCTCTATTACTTCTAAGGTCTCATTGTCTATATCAACTACCTATTATTGTCTTAATCAATTGTCTATATCAAATATCTATTCGTTGTGTGTTTGTTTTTTTACTATCTTATGCCATAAGATGGCATAGTTAATAAGTGAAAGGAACCTAGTACTCTGACATTTAGGCTAAGGCAACCAAACTTATTCTGTAATTTCTTAGTATTTTCACAGCACTTTTGAAATGCCTCGTATATAGTAGGCGTGTTAAAAATATTGATTGATGGGTAAAACCGAAGCCACCTTCAATCTGGAACCCTTCCAAGCACATGGGCTGATAATAATATCAGACTGAACTCTCCAAAAACAGGTGAACTGTCAGCTTTGCTGATACCAATAGGCAATGTTCTCAATTTCCGTGTTGTTCTCAGTTTACTTTTGAGTTTACTTTTGAGATCAATTTCCTCTGGATATCCCTGAAAGTAATTTTTCCCCAGGGTTTACACTCTACCTTTTTCTCATCTTTTATAAACTCACTGAGCAATCTTAACACCACCATAGCTTCAAGTACCACCCACTCCTAAGTGCTTCCAAACCAAATTCCCAGCTCAGATGTTCTGCCTACTGGCTATCAACACATTCAAATAAATACCCACAAAGAAAAAAGGTATCATGTTTTACATTTATTCCAAATGAGTTGGGGTTTTTTTAATAGTCTTTCCGGTTAACATCTGATTAAATTTCCCTTATAAACCATATTATGTTACACTCCCAAATTCATATAAATATCAATTAAAGAAAGTAGGAGTTTAGAGAATCAAATCACTCAAATGTTCACTGGATAGTCAGCACTTGGCTACCCACTTCTACAAGAATTTATATTTTTCCTCAAGAGGTAAGATTAAAATGAGCATTTATTACTTTACAAATACATTCTCTCATTTAATTTTTTACTATTTTATGCATGGGGGTGGGAATCACTGAAATTAGAGTCAGAAAAAGACACTGAAGAGACCTCAGAACTTGAATACACACTGACAAAATGGGTTTGACTTACGGTAGAGAAGACAAGGAAGAACAATCTAAGCAGAAAGAATGGCACACACACCAAAGCTTCAAGATAGGAACATATATGAAATATATACCGTTGTTTACAGTCCCCACTGAATAAATGGATTAGGAATCATGGAAAATTAAAATAAATGAAGAAATAAGATGGTTTCAGACTGTAGTGAACCATGAAGTTTAGGCAAAGGAGTTTATACTTGGTAACAAAGAGCCAATGTAAAATTTTTTTAAGAAAATAAAAGAAGGGGTACAGAGTTGTTTCTGAAAACTCAGTCTAGCAACAATGCAGACAGAATACAAGTGGGGAGGGAGGTAGTAATTAGAGGGGAGATCCAAAAGGAGGCTGAGCATAAGGAGATAAGGGCGGTGAGCCGGGGAGGGAAAAAGATAATAAAAAGGAAACTCAAGAGTTCAAAGAAGGACCCATAATTAAAGGGTAATCATTCGCAAAATATGTTACTCTAAGATTCTTTTAAACATTGGATCTGCTTCATAAATGTACTCATCAAATCCTTAGGTGGTTATTTTCAAAAGACTGAAGAACAGGGTAGGCACAGGTAAGCTTAACATATTAGGCAGAGACGTGTCAAAGATGAAAGCGAATCAAACCAAAACAGTCTAGTAACTGACAGGATGACTTTTTTTTGATGAAGAGCAGCTACCACTCACTTGCTGAGGACCTACAATGCGTCAAGCACTATGCTAGACATTCTGCAGATCATTCTGCATCATCATCTTTATTCTTCACAATTCTGAAGATGAAGATACCATTCGTTCTATTTCTTATTATGGGGAAACGGAGTCTCACAGAATTAAGTAATTAACCTGAATAACGACATCTTTAAAACTGGCAGGGCCAATATTTAAATGCATGCTCATTTACACACATTTTAAAAGCTATATGTATTGCATAAGATGGAGATACACCAATATCAGCCCCTAGACAATCCTTGACACACAGTATGCCCTAAATAAATGCATCTCAGTCATCAAAATTATGTTATAAATAGGTACCATTTTAACAGAACCAGAGGATTTATACCTTCAATAAAAGAGAAAACATTTTTGAAATTGGTACATATTAGTCATTCAAAATCATAGGATGTCACAGAATAAGAAGACAGCAAAAAATTCTCAAAAACACTTTTTGCATTATAACATACATGAAGAAATAATTTCTGCTGAAGTGTCAGGTGGTTAGTTTAAAAATCATCTCTATTGAAACGATGTAACACACATATAAAACAATGTTTTCAAAAGGGAGACACAGGCATTGCTATTATTATTACTGTCATTATTTCACACCCTGATTTTGATTTGGAGGAGCAGAGACTATGAGGTAAGGAAGTAAGGTGATAAGAGACAAAATAGAAATGACACAAAAGATAAAATATTACCTTTAAATAAAAATTAACTTAAAAATTGACATGTTTTCTATATAGGTATTTAAATATTATAATTTATCCTCTAGTTTAAAATTCTGGTTTTAGATTCAATTAATATTTGTAGAGTACTTGCTTTGTTCAGGCACAGATACAAGGAATTGTTCCTACTCCAACTCCCTTCGGTCTAATTAGCTAATTTCTACGGTCTCGAACCTTGAGGCCAATAGTTTTGAACCCTAAACATCTAAAAGGCCTCTGGGGCCTGCCCAGGAATTCTATACAACAGTTATCTGTCACTGAGGCACTGTATGATTTATATAGGTGCTCAAAACCATAAAGGACAAAAGAAATGTTTCAATGTCACATCTTATTATGTGGTTCTACTCTAGTAATTTTCCTTTTTGGTGTTCTTTTATGAATGGTATGAACAGTAATTTAGTGATATACAGTGATCATTCCTAGTAAGGTCCAGCAGGATCTAACAGCAACTTGGACCAAGCTGAACCATCAAAACATTCCTCAGAGGCAGGAGGCAGCCTGGGCCCCAGGACTCTGCTCCGGCCCTCCCCTACCCCTTTCATGGCTCCCCTACCCTTCCTTCTGCAGGGAAGGTGCTCCTACCAAGCATCTTCCTCACTCACTGCCTCACTTTTTTCCAGCTTTGCTCAAAAGTCACCTTCTTAATGAGGCTTGCCTGGATTACTTAAAATGGTAACTCACTCCCTCTCTTTGACTTAAACCTACTTTATTTTCTCTGTAGCACCTATCACTTTATAACCTTCTACAATATCTACTTTTTGTTATTTTTAGTGTTTGTGTGTTCCCGTGCTGGGATCCAAACTTCCTCAGAGTGGGGACTTTGGTCTTTTTGTTAACTGAGGTACATCAAGAATTTAAGAGGTATCTGGCATAAAATAAGTGCTCAATATGTACTGCTGAAATTTTTTTGAAGTGTTTTAATGAATGAAATAGAGTAGGATATAATCTGAGCAAAAAGATAAACCTAGGGGGACACCTGGGTGGCTCAGTCGTTAAGCGTCTGCCTTCGGCTCAGGTCATGACCCCAGGGTCCTGGGATTGAGCCCCGCATCGGAATCCTTGCTCAGTGAGGAGCCTGCTTCTCTCTCTCCCTCTGCTGCTCCCCATGCTTGTGCTCTCTCTCTCTCTCTCTGACAAATAAATAAAAATCTTTAAAAAAATAAAGAAATAAATTTAAAAAAAGATAAACCTAGGAACCAAAATTTCTTTATTCTTTCATATGGGAAAAAAATTTATATGCAAGCAGTTAACACAGAAACCTAGTAAAATTCCCAAAAACCTAAAAATTTTCTCTTGTCATGTAAATATAGGAATACAAAAGCCTTCCCAATGCATCTTTCTTACTCAAGCATCTTCCAACTCAGTAATTCCAGCAACATCTAAACATTCTTAACATACCACATAAATCCCTTGTCACACAGGTTTTCACTAGAGAATTATAAGAAGATCAGCTACACAATATTTTTAACTCCTAACTCCAAATGACCTGTTGTGATTAGAAATAATATACTGAAAAGACTCGGCATATTATAGATACTTGAATTAAAAATTATCAATATTTTATAGAATTGGAGTAGAAAAAACATCGGTGACTATCTAAGGAAGATGTTGGAAAACATGATTCCTTCAACATAATATGCCAATCTGGAATTGCTGAGACTCTATCTAGACCAGAAACTCCTGAAAAACAAAATGTTTTTTAAAAAGCTAAATTCATGAATTCAAAAAATAATTTGAGACTTAGAAATGCTAACACCTGTCCTCGATTTTGGGTTTTAGAGTCTCCAGCAAGTAAGGCATGATTCTGCCATCGTGAAGCTTACAGTCTTGTAAGAAAATGTTTTTCTATAAAATTACTTTTACACAGTCACACAGATTAATCCCAAGAGAGAGGGAACACTGGTGTATTCAAATGTAAACTGTCTGAACCCATCAAGAATTTTAATTAAAAGGGAGCATACTACCCCATCTAAAAGAAGTAATTTATGAACTGGAGAGTGCTTTAATGTGAATGTTCTTCTTCCTTTGTCAAAACAGTGATTCTCAGTTTTAAAAATATCTGTGATGAAAAAATAAAACCTTGGCTCATCATTTGTATCCACTAGGGAGCAGCATTCAAGGGTCAGCCTCTCCTTTCTGTACCAATCACTAAAGAACAGTGAGTCACCAAAGGACCAGCATTGGTTACCAAAATGAATATATTTTGTTCTGTAGTTTCCTGTCCCAGGGGCAAAAATACAAAGCAAAACAAAAAATGGAGCAACGTACAGCACAAAATATTCAATTCAAGGCATTATGCCAAGAAAGCAACAGAAAGTTTTACACTTGAGCCAAAGGCTTCTTGGTTTCTTTTAAAAAATTTAAATCGTGACAATTATCTTAATGTTTCTTGATGAATCAGATCTGTCTACAGAACAAAAGCTTGCTCGGGAGTTTTGTGTACTTTGAGGAATAATTATTTCCTAAGCTTATTCACTTTTTTAAGAAAGCAGCTTACAGACAGATTTAAAAGCTAGTGTGCTTGAGTGAAAACATTTGTAATCAGTCAACCTACAGAGCCATTTAGCTTGAAATGTCAATGGAAACAGAAAAAGGACTCTGGAGGAGAAAGGAACTTAAAAAACTCATCCCATCAGAAAATAATATTTTTCATTTTCTCACATACATTTCTCTTCCAACTTTATGGTCTAAATTATAGCCAGAATTTTAAGTCATCACTCCTTTACTCAGTAGGGATGGCAAAGCTTACATTTAATTATAACAGCACTGATTTACAAACCTCTACAATGACTATTTCATTTCTTTCTCTCTTGATGTAACTCCATTAGTACATAGCACATAATACATTGATAAATCTATTCTAATAGCTGATTAGCAATAATTTATGTTTTACCTTTCTAGCACACAAATACAAATTATTGCTAAGTAGCTATTAAAATCCATTTATCAATGTCTATCAATGTAGGGGTGTTTTCATTTCTCTTGCTGTATAACAAACTACCCTAAAACTTAGTGGCTGTAAAAACAGTTGTTTTATTTACTTATAATTCTGCAATCTAGGCTAGGCTTGGCTGGACAGTTCTTTTTGGCTCATCTTGCCAGTTGTCACGTGAGGCTAATACTGAGCTGGCAGGGACCAGCTAGAACACTGGAAAAGCCGGGCCTCTCTCTATCTGTGTGACCTCTCCATTAGGGTAACTGGACTTTTTAGATGTAATTGCCCAGAGTTCTTAAGGCTTAGGCCTAGAACTTACCCACTGTCACTTCTCCTGATTCTGTCAGTGGAAGTCTCAGACCCAACCCACAATCAGAGGGAGAGGCCCACACAATGGTATAAATACTACAGAAATAATTTATTGGAGCCTCCTAATAGACCATGAGGGCAATTTATTTATTTATTTTTAAGATTTTATTTATTTGTCAGAGACACAGCGAGAGAGGGAACACAAGCAGGGGGAGTGGGAGAGGGAGAAGCAGGCTTCCCGTGGAGCAGGGAGCCCGATGCGGGGCTCGATCCCAGGACCCTGGGATCATGACCAGAGCCGAAGGCAGACACTTAACAACTGAGCCACCCAGGCGCCCCGATGAGGGCAATTTATATTCCACGTTCAGAACTTGCACCACATTTCTTTGGGTTAGCACCATGGAAGAGGCAAGAATAAAAAAGGCTCGGCAAAATATGTGAAAGAAACTTAAGAAAATCCTTACCAGTAAGATGAATACACTCAACCACGAAAGAGCATAACTGAACAGAGCTGGTATAAAAATCTGTACGTTAACAAATGTGGGGTGTTCTTTAATTGCTAAATCATTTCTTGGTAAAATTAAGAAGGAGCTGCATATAGAAGCTTAGCCATTATTTATTATGCATCACATAATCCTCAAGAAGCTGAACAAGGGGAATGATACACCAGGTTATTATAGGAAAGTATATACACTACACCCTCATCAGCCATTAGGATGACCGTCAGGCTAACAAGCAGAATTAGTGGAGGGAAAATAGCAAGCAGTGGCTCAACCTTCATATCCAGAATTCACAGACCACTACCCTGGGAGAGTGTGGGTTCTATAAACTCCTTCTAGTCCCTCGCTGGGAAAGGCAGAGAATACCCTCCTTTCATACACCATTTCTATTCAGTAGCTTTACTTCCAGTCAGTGAAGCCATTCTGAAACTTGATACAGTATGGATCCCCCATAAATTAGACCTATATATGATACAGATCATTATTTCCTTCTAGTGGAAGCCATTGGAAGGAACCATGGAATTCTGTTACTGAAAGTCTTTGTGTGGGTCTTCCTTTTTTTTTATTATTATTATTTTTTTATTTATTTACTTGACGGGGGGAGGGCGGGGAGAAGAGAGCACAAGCCAGGGGGAGAGGTAGAGGGAGAAGCAGACTCCCCGCCAAGCAGGGAGCCAGAAGTGGGGCTCGATCCAGGAACACTGTGATCATGATCTGAGCCAAAGGCAGACACCTAACTGACTGAGCCACCCAGGAGCCCTTGTGTGGATCTTCCTTAAAAAGAGCAAATTAGATCTATTTGTAACAAAGTTATTTTAATAGCCTCATATTTTGATAACATGCCATAACACTCATCTGTTAAGACTTAACTACATATGCCAATTTAATGTAATATCTAATATTTTTAAAGAAAAAAATATATTCTAACTTTAACTGACATTTCTTTAGTTTTTTTCTAAATGTGGACTTGTCCTTTTCTCTTATTATTTAAATTTAAGGAAGGCATACCTTAGAAAAAGAAGAGAAAAGGCATAAAGGTTGTTGAAGAACACAAAGAATTCTATTCAAAGAAAGTCACAAAATATATTTTCCTCAATTTAACATATGGAGCATAATGTGTCACAACATTAGCTCTCCTTTTTACTTCCAAACATCTGCTAATAAGACTTTCTTCCTCCCATGTGCAAGATGCTCTCACCAAGGCAACTGGTTGAATTAGCATCTACATCATTTTCAAGTAACTACACAAATTACATAAATTAATAAAATAGGAGGGCTGAAGTAGAAACTCTGAAACTTCAACACCCACTCAGGTCACATATCTTGTCTTCTCTTTCCTGATGCTGTGGCTTCTTCAGATGAACAGTGAATGGCAAGGAGTATTTTCAAGGCGAAGGGAAAGTAATAAACCTGGTCTTAGAGAAGAACCACCCATGGAAGTTCCATAAGACACTGTACAGAAATGGTGCCATTATATTCACCACTGGCAAAGGCTTCAAAGTGCTTACATAAGCCAACTTTTTGTTACGTTGATAGGAGATGCTGACCAGAAAGTTGATAGGAGATGCTGACCCAAAATCACAAGGTATCAACGTGCCTCAGTACCACGACAGGGCAAACACTGAGATGGACGGAAAACTCATGCTCTGTCTCCAGGATGCCATCTCATAGACAGGATTAGATGAAATAAGAATATGTATAAAATTATTTAAACATTTTGGGGGCTAAAAGATTTTACCTAAACTTAAAGTAACGCAGTAAGTATACTCAAGGTCACCTCTGCATCTCCATGCTTCAGAGTAACAATCTGGAGCATAAGTACCCAGGAATATGCATTGTCGATAGTCTTTAAAGACCCTTCACTTCCATCTTCTTTGGCCTGTGAAATAATATTCATGATTTTGTGTTTACATTTGCCAAAAATGTATCAGTAATGCCTTATAAAATTTGAAAGATATTAATTTATGGTTACATCACAGAACTTTAAAAGCACAAAATTTCTAACACCATTATTTACAAATCCAGAAAATAATATTGAAAGTTTCCATTCATATCATTTTTTATGAAGATGCAATTATTGAGTAATAATTTGAGCAAGAAAATTAGATTTGGTTGAGGTAAAACAAATGAAAAATATAAGCACTTGGGAAACGCACCGTACAACACAGATTAATCATTACTGTTGCTAAGTGATGGAAAATACCGAACTATGAAAGGGAAGAAACACAGAAGTGTGGGTAGAATCTTTAACAGAAAGGCCATTGTTTACCCATAAGTTTCACACTCTAGAAATATGAACACTTGCCAGGTAATTAAATACACCCACATACAGAGTGTTCCATATCTTTTTTTTTTTTTAATTATCACCATTTATTATCATCACCAGCAGGTAATTTTCTTTGTTTTTTTTTTTTTTTTTGACAGAGAGAGAGACAGCGAGAGAGGGAACATAAGCAGGGGGAGTGAGAGAGGGAGAAGCAGGCTCCCCGCGGAGCAGGGAACCCGATGCGGGGCTCGATCCCAGGACCGTGGGATCATGACCTGAGCCGAAGGCAGACGCTTAACGACTGAGCCACCCAGGCGCCCCACCAGCAGGTAATTTTCTAAGCAACACAAGATCTGGATTGGAACTGAGGGAAGCTAAACACTCGAGACTAGTTTAAGCTACTACTCTTGGATGATCAGCTGCACATGTGCCTGCTCACAGGGAGAAACTGTTGAGCATCCAGATTTCCTCTGCCTTCTCTTGCCTGCACAGTGATACAGCTACCGCAGAATCAAGAGCAGGGACCAGCCTGGGAGCAGATAAATTACACTGCTCGGTGAAATTAACTTGAGCAGGGTGTAACTCATCATTTCTTCATACTGCACCCAAGCCAATTTGGCTTTCCACACCCACTGCATCTCCAAGTCCAATTAGGTGACATCTATCTTTAAGCATTTAAACTCCTTTAAAAGCCTGGGCTTTTAACCTTTTGCAATGTATCGATACTATTAGCACTTTTTTTTTTTTTAATGTCACAACCAAGTATGAAACTTCTGCCTCAATTAGGATAGAAAGAAACTGTGCTTTGAAAAAAATTTAAAGCTAAGATTCTCCATATCAGCAATCCTCAACCCACCGAGAGATATTTTACATCACAATGTAGCAGACATTAACTATGCACACATACATATACACAAAGACATATTCAAATCCAAACCACATACCAAAATGCATGTTTCATGAAACATGTCATACCTTTAGTGTATATGAGACTCTCCATTATTTTCTGTTCTGTTTCTTTTTTCATCCTGCTCATTGTCCCTAATTTGGTTTCACCAATCCACTTGTTGGGCAGCAACCAGAACTTGGAAAACACCGCTCCCTCTGTACGAATACCAATTCATAGTTCTTCATAAAAATAACTCCTGCCAGTCAGTGTCGGTGTGACAGTCCCCGCAGATGAGACTAAACAGACTCTCCAAAGGGGCTGACTGATTTGTAAAACAGGACTGTTTCTGAAACATGAATGAAACAGGCAGCAGGACATCTAGAACAGATGAGCACTAACTGTGCATCTCCAAAAGCAAATTAGTCACTTATCACTCTATTGAAAGTGTACTAGAATAGGCCCTTTTGGACAGGAAAATGGAAATTTAAACAAGACTTCATTTTTTCTTATTATGTTGGCAAAACATTTTTAACTGATAATATCAAGTGTTGTAAAGGATGTGGGAAAACGTGTGCACTGTTATTAGGACTGTAATTTTGTATATCCATTTTGAAGAATGATTTGGGAACATATAACTAAAATTTAAACATGCAAACCCCTCTGACCCAGCAATTCTTCCCGTAATTTATGCTAGGCTCTTACAGATGCACCTCTATGTTTCAAGACCCTGACCACTGGTAAGAAAAAACTTATGGTACAATCACATTCCTTAATTACATAAAGAAATGTCCCAAAGACAAGGTCTTTCCATACCATTGTTTCTCGATGGGATACTATTAGCATTCTGAGCAGGATATTTCTTCATAAAATGCCCCTATGTGTTTCAAAATACTCCCTGGGGGAGAAGGGTACCATTTTGGAGGAGAAAACCACTATTCCATGTATACTGTAAGGAATTTTTTCAAAAGGTATTACGGGGGAAAAAAAGGAAGCAAGCTGCAGAACAATACCCATAGTATGACTGCAATTATGTGAAATGAACCAATCACACTCTGGTGTATGTGACCATGAATGTATGGAATTGGAGGACATCAGAAGACAGATTTACAACTTCTGTCCTATGAGCTCCAATATTGTTTGATTTTTTTAAAAAAAAATTTCTTTCTATATTAGTGGTTGTATTTTATTAGTTTAACATTTTATTTGGGAAACTAAAATCCACAATATACTTGCAAACCTTATGTGGCTATTTGAAGAACTGTGACTGAGTAGAACCTGTTGACAAAGCTATAAAACAAGGAGGGAAGGAGAGTAAGAGGAAGGACTAGGTACTAATGACATGAGTCATAAAAGTCCTTTTCCTTCCTAATTAAAGTGACAAGATCTCTCTTTAATATACTAATTAAACATACATAAAAAGACAATTTAAAACATGGGAATTAAACAATAACACTACTTAGGTCCTCATTGTCACCCTCCTCCCACAACATGTGTAAAAATATTACCTCTGACCTCTGTACCCAGCTGCCCCTCGTGCTCCCTCTCACATGCTGAGCAGCCGGCGACCTGCCTGCCCCACCAGCTTGGAAGCTCTGTGAGGTCGGAGGCCACATCTCATCTACTGACCACTCTCCACTCTTCCTCTAAGAGCTGCTGCTCAGGAAGAGGCTGTAGAATGATGATTTTTGAAAAAGATCTGTGACACAAATACCTCACTGGGTATGAGTTCTTAACTAGCTTACAGGGTTGAGATGAGTCAGAGAAAAGATGGTCTGTATTCAATAGCAATAGCTGAAAATGAAATTACAACTGGCCTTTCCTTTCTAATAAAATACTAAAGTTTTTTGTTTTGTTTTCTAACTTTGCATTCTAACTTTTTTTTTTTTTTGCATTCTAACTTTGGCACATGAAGTACTATCACTTTACGTAAGCAATTATTTTGGAAGGATCATATCCAGAGTAAAATCATCAGAACAATAGCATTCTGGGGCACACACTGCATTGACAATCTAGTATCCACTCCCTGCTTTCTTACTGACACAGCATCAATTAATGTCCAGAGTAGCCACATGCCCAGATAAAAGCACATGACCCCTTTGCAGCTAGTGGTGGGCATACACGGTTCTTGCCAATGTCATATAGGCAGAAGTCACCAGAAAGAGAGCACCTCTCCTAAAACAAGCCTCATTAGGAGAAAGCCCTCCCCTTACCTCTTCTTTCAGCTGTGAATAAATCCTAGAGATGCAACAGCCTACTGGTAACTCTAAGGAGGAACCCACGTGACAAAAATGGCCCACCCCCCAAATAGGAGGAGCTGGTCCTTAACGTTGTTGAGCAGCTGCATGACCCTGGATGGCCTACCTGCTTGACCTTCCATTACCTGAGAAAAATCAATGTCTCTGTACGCAATGAGGTGAAAACATTCCTAGTGATATATCATCTCTGGGGGAAAATCAACAACATAGCACTGAATCCCCTTGCTAAGACTGTAAGAGGATCTAGAATAATACAGGGAAATGGAAGACCTAATTGAGGGAATACAACAATATAAAAATGAGCAGAGGAGACAAAGCTGTCAGTGCGCATTGGGATGATACACACAGGCACACCCGTGATCAACTTTTGCCAGTCACTCCTAAATAAAATGTGCATTACATTCCCTGACTTGCACATACCTAGGCTTCCCTTCTTTTGGAGCTAACCACTTTTTGGATCATATCAGTAGTACATCCTGATTAGCCAGCTACGAAAACATTATTAAGAAACCTAAGGCAGATTCTCAACACCACAACTTATCCTAAGAGGACAAGCATGAAGAAAATGTATGTTTCCTTACATACCATATTTTATTATCCATTTCCACATTTATCAGCTGCAATGATCAATTCTCACTTAGAGGATTTTAATTTGACTTACAGTTGCTTTAATCTGTATGCATTGTTCTCCACCCCGCAAACACACACACGCACACATTCACACACTCTTATGTTTCAACTCAAAGATGATGTCCCATTTGAACTGGATCTCCATGCTAACCATACTCATGCAAAAATGGGCAATCGCTCACTAATACATCCCTCTGAGAAGGGATGTACGATTTACAGTTGAAACATAGAAGGTACTTGAAAAATCAACCTGGGGTTTATTATTTACATTTTAATTGTCAATTCCATAATTTTTTTAAGATTTATTTATTTATTTGAGAGAGAGACAGAAAGCACATGCATGGAGGGGGGCATGGCGGGGACAGAGGGAGTTTTAAGTAGACTCCACACTGAGTGTGGTCCAAGGCGGAGCTCGATCTCAAGACCCTGAGATCACCACAGAAGCCGAAGCCAAGAGTCGGACACAACCCACTGCCCCACCCTGGCGCCCTCAATTCCATAATATTTTAAAGAAATTCATATCCATTTTTAGAAAAGTTTTATAAGCAAATTTTCATTACCTTGGATGACATTAGAAGCTCAGGGCCAAAGATTCCATATTGAGAGACCAAAGAAAATCATTTCACCCAAGAAAAACCAATGCCCAAGCCTTTTAGAAGATAAACTGTTCCTAACATGTCAGCACCAAAACCAATGTTTAATTTGTTTTAATAATATAAGTTACCAAGCCATGAGAAAATTTAAATTTCATTTCTCACATTTGGATTCTAAAAGAATTTACCTTTTATTGCCTTTTGTTAACAGCAGTAGAAAAAGATAAAAAACACCAAGACTAAGCCATCCTGTCTCTATGAAGCATGTCTTTAATTTCTGTGTAGAAGTTGGAAATTTCAAGACTGTCCCTGAACTATCCGGAAAATGAACTAAATATAAGTAAGGGAAAAAAAAATCTATAAATAATTTCAATGAGAAAACTGCAAAAAAAAAAAAAAAAAGGAGTTTTAAGATATAATACTTAGAAATGTTAAAAGAAAAAGGTTCCTGAATATATCGTTTAAGAGTATCTGATGAGGAAATCATAAAACTATCTTGGTAAAAATTTTTGCCATCTACAGTCCTCCCCTAAAACTGAAGCTTGGCACTGTCACTGAGTTCTATTATTGTCTGTTTGTGTCCTTCTAACTTTAAATTAGAATTAAAGAATTTTAAGTAATTTGATAAAATCCATTCTAATGACAAAAGGATTTCCTGGGGCTAGCAGGAGGGAAAAAAAAACTTTAATTATGTTTTGTTTCTTTTAAATTTACAGCTGTATCCCTGTTTTCTCATACATATTATGTCTACAGTCTAGTAATCTGAGCTGTACTCACACCAAGACAGGGCTGACATAGGTACTCAACATTTACACATACTGGTGAAGGGCAAGAGAACAGGAAGTAGCATGAGATACTATAGTTCTTAACTATTCCCTTATAAAATCACTCTCATACTTCTCCTGACTACTAGTGAAAGTATAAATAAATTAAGATGTTTCTGAACGGAAGCTATGTCAGAGATTTTTTTATTTCTCTACAATCATAGAAAAGCCAAGATAATCCTGGGCATCTCCTACCAAACTATGGATCTGGAGTGAAGAAGTTGATGCTCTAACATCTAACAATTGACTCACTGAGGATTTAAGAGCACAGGAATCATGAAGATACCCACTAGTAAAAATATTTCATGACATTTTGACTTATTACCATAATTGAACATAATCTGAAGTCAGGTCAGGCAACTAACATAAAAAGCTAACTAAGAGAACGAGAGGTATTTTCCCCTACCACACCCTTTCTAAAGTACATACATAACTTTTATGATGTCCTTCCCTCACATAACACCTCACATACCTATTATTTCTTTGCTGATACAAAATAGTACATCTTTTGTAAAGTCTACAGCTGAAGACATAGGAGCCCATGGTTTCAACCTAGCAGTTTTGACTCCAACCAGCAGTAGGAACCACACCTACATAATTCCCCTTCTACAGTAGCACACCAAGGATCAGCACTATGTTTTTAAATCATTTGTTCAAATTTTATACTTCCTCTACTTCTTAATTAGGCTATATTGAAACATCTAAGGTTTCAGTGATCTATAAATTGAGTCTGAGCAAGGAAAATTTCAGGCTAATGTGTATCTTAGTACTTACATTTGAATACTTAATACTCACAAACTTGATTACACAGAAATGTTTTTTATAAAAGGACTCCTTACTCCTCCCTTGAAATCTCGGAGAGAAAAATACAGAACGCTTTGACCACAGACACGGAAAGCCAGGGGTATTCAGTCCCATATGCCCCCTTAATTTATAGATACCATGGGAACTACTTTATATTTATCCATACATTTTCAAAATGCCAATAATTGTTTAATGTTACTTAACCAAAAAAAAAAGGCTAAACATGAGACAATTTAAATTTCACTTCCCATATTATAGACTTACCTTTTATTACATTTGTTAACAGCAATAAACAGAAATAAGAAACAGCAGGGCTGATCCTACGAAACCATGTCTTCATTTTCTGGCTAGAAATTTGAAGTTTCTAGAACATCCCCAAGCTAAATGGAGAATGAATTAAATCTAAGTAGGAAAAGGAGTCTTGGAGAATTTCAATGAGAAAACACATTTATTCTTAGAATAAACCTATTTTTCAAAAAAGATCTTAGAATAAATGATAGCTCTTCAGGTTAAATAAATTTGGCTTTATAAACATCAACAACTATAACAACAAAAACAACAGGAATAGGCACCATAACTTTCATAGACTCCTCTCAGTTCTAAAAGGTTCCTGGATCATCATTAAGCAATATTACAAGTATAGTTTAATTGTAATCTGTACAAGAAAAAATCAATTTGAGGCAGCACTATTACCCTTTTAATGCTTCTTACCAAAGACACATTAAGGTACTAACTGAAATGTTATGCTCCTGATCTTGAAAAACCATTATTTTCAAGTGATATTTGTATCACTTATCATA
This sequence comes from Phoca vitulina, assembly GCF_004348235.1. Lineage (NCBI taxonomy): Eukaryota > Metazoa > Chordata > Mammalia > Carnivora > Phocidae > Phoca > Phoca vitulina. Next base: position 26,071,838 of record NW_022589712.1, on the reverse strand, counting down.
GTTTGGAATTTTGTGACAACACATCATGATTTAATGTGCTCTACTCTCTCCCACAAGGACTGGGGTTGGGGTGAATCCTTTGGTCTTACATACTATATCATGGTTCCTTTAAAAAGGTTCATAGTCATTTGACTCGCCTCCTCCCATCTTTTCTCATTTTAGACAAACAAGTGAGTCACTCATGAATGCTGTAAGACTGGCTACTCATATTTTGGATGCTTAAGCATTTTGTTCAAACAAGCATGGATATATGATGACTATTAATTTATCCTGGTAGAATCACTAATAGGCTTAACAGGTTGAACAAGATCTGATGCAGAATATTCTAGGCTTAAGAAAAAGCAACATGTCCTAGAAGAAAAAATAATCAGTCACTTACATACCTGTACATGTTTTAAGAACACTTTTCATGGATCTCTCATAAACCACTGGAATTGATGTATATTGATAAAACATTTCTGAAGGGCACTTAAATAACATATAGCAAAAATCTACTTTAAAAATAAAGTTGGCATAAAAGTCTTATTTGTGGGAAGAGCAAGATGGAGGAGGAGGAGGAAACCTAAATTTCGTCTGGTCCCAGGAATTCAGTTAGATAGTTATCAAACCATTCAGAACACCTACAAACTCAACAGGAGATGGAAGAAAAGAATAGCAGGAATTCTATGAACATAAAAACGACGACTTTCTGGAAGGTCTCTTCTGATTTGTTTAGTGTATATTTCTCTGGGGTCATTGTTACCCTGTTAGCATTTTGTTCTCTCATTCATCTATTCTCCTCTGGACAAAATGACAAGATGGAAAAACTCACCTCAAAAAAAAGAACAAGGGGCACCTGGGTGGCTCAGTCGTTAAGCATCTGCCTTCGGCTCAGGTCATGATCCCAGGGTCCTGGGATCGAGCCCCGCATCGGGTTCCCTGCTCCATGGGAAGCCTGCTTCTCCCTCTCCCACTCCCCCTGCTTGTGTTCCCTCTCTCGCTGTGTCTCTCTCTGTCAAATAAATAAATAAAATCTTTTAAAAAAAAAAAAGAACAAGAGGCAGTACCAACTGCCAGGGACCTAATCAATACAGACATTAGTAAGATGTCAGAACTAGAGTTCAGAATGACGATTATAAAGATACTAGCTGGACTTGAAAAAAGCATAGAAGATACTAGAGAATCCCTTTCTGGAGAAATAAAAGAACTAAACTCTAAGCAAGTTGAAATCAAAAAGGCTATTAATGAGGTGCAATCAAAAATGGAGGCTCTAACTGCTAGGATAAATGAGGCAGAAGAGAGAATAAGTGATACAGAAGACCAAATGATGGAGAATAAAGAAGCTGAGAAAAAGAGAGATAAACAACTACTGGATCACAAGGGCAGAATTAGAGAGATAAGTGATACCATAAAGTGAAACAACATCAGAATAATTGGGATCCCAGAAGAAGAAGAAAGAAAGAGGGGGGCAGAAGGTATATTGGAGCAAATTACAGCAGAGAACTGCCCTAATTTGGGGAAGGAAACAGGCATCAAAATCCCAGAGGCACAGAGAACCCCCTTCAAAATCAGTAAAAATACCCCAACATCTAACAGTAAAACTCACAACTCTCAGAGATATAGAGGAAATCCTGAAAGCAGCTCAGGACAAGAGGTCTGTAACCTACAATGGTAGAAACATTAGATTGACAGCAGACCTATCCACAGAGACCTGGCAGGCCAGAAAGCACTAGCATGATATATTCAGAGCACTAAATGAGAAAAATATGCAGCAAAGAACACTATATCCAGCTAGGCTGTCACTGAAAATAGAAGGAGAAGGGTGCCTGGGTGGCTCAGTCGTTAAGCGTCTGCCTTCGGCTCAGGTCATAATCCCAGGGTCCTGGGATCGAGCCCCGCATCGGGCTCCCTGCTCCGCGGGAAGCCTGCTTCTCCCTCTCCCACTCCCCCTGCTTGTGTTCCCTCTCTCACTGTCTTCTCTGTCAAATAAATAAATAAAATCTTAAAAAAAAAAATAGGAGAGGGGCGCCTGGGTGGCTCAGATTGTTAAGCGTCTGCCTTCGGCTCAGGTCATGATCCCAGGGTCCTGGGATCGAGTCCCACATCGGGCGGGGAGCCTGCTTCTCCCTCTGCCTCTCTCTCTGTCTCTCTCTCTGTCTCTTATGAATAAATAAATAAAATCTTTAAAAAAAAAAAAATAGGAGAGACAAAAAGCTTCCAGAACAAACAAAAACTAAAAGAATTTGCAAACACCAAACCAGCCCTACAAGAAATATTGAAAGGGTTCCTCTAAGCAAAGAAAGAGCTTAAAAGTAACATAGACCAGAAAGGAACAGAGACAATATACAGTAAAAGTCACCTTACAGGCAATACAATGGCACTAAATTCATATCTTCCAATAGTTACCTAGAATGTAAATGGGCTACATACTCCAATCAAAAGACAAAGGGTATCAGATTGGATAAAAAAACAAGACCCATAGATATGCTGTCTGCAAGAGACTCATTTTAGACCCAAAGACACCTCCAGGTTTAAAGTGAGGGGGTGGAAAACCATTTACCATGCTAATGGACATCAAAAAAAAGCTGGGGTGGCAATCCTTATATCAGACAAATTAGAATTTAAACCAAAGACTGTAATAAGAGATGAGGAAGGACACTACATCATATTTTTTTTTTTTTAAAGATTTTATTTATTTTTTGACAGAGAGAGAGACAGCGAGAGAGAGAACACAAGCAGGGGGAGTGGAAGAGGGAGAAGCAGGCTTCCTGCTGAGCAGGGAGCCCAATGCGGGGCTCGATCCCAGGACCCTGGGACCATGACCTGAGCTGAAGGCAGACACTTAACGACTGAGCCACCCAGACGCCCTGACACTATATCACACTTAAAGGGTCTATCCAACAAGAAGATTTCACAATTGTAAATACCTATACTCCTAACATGGGAGCAGCCAATTATATAAGCCAATTAATAACAAAATCAAAGAAACACATCGACAATAATACAATAATAGTAGGGGACTTTAACACCCCCCTCATTGAAATGGACAGATCATCTAAGCAAAAGATCAACAGGGAAATAAAGGCTTTAAAGGACACACTGGACCAGATGGACTTCACAGATATATTCAGAACATTCCATCCCAAAGCAACAGAATACACATTCTTCTCTAGTGCACATGGAACATTCTCCATAAGAGATCACATCCTGGGTCACAAATCAGGCCTCAACCAGTACCAAAAGATTGGGATCATTCCCTGCATATTTTCGGACCACAATGCTTTGAAACTAGAATTCAATCACAAGAGGAGAGTCAGAAAGAACTCAAATACATGGAGGCTAAAGAGCATCCTACTAAAGAATGAATGGGTCAACCAGGAAATTTAAAAAGAATTAAAAAAATTCATGGAAACAAATGAAAATGAAAATACAACTGCTCAAAATGTTTGGGATGCAGCAAAGGCAGTCCTAAGAGGAAAGTATATAGCAATAGAAGACTTTCTCAAGAAACAAGAAAGATCTCAAATACACAACCTAACCCTACACCTAAAGGAGCTGGAGAAAGAACAGCAAATAAAGCCTAAACTCAGCAGGAGAAGAGAAATAATAAATATCAGAGCAGAAATCAATGAAATAGAAACCAAAAGAACAGTAGAACAGATCAACGAAACTAGGAGCTGGTTCCTTGAAAGAATAAATAAGATTGATAAACCCCTGGTCAGACTTATCAAAAAGAAAAGAGAAAGGACCCAAATAAATAAAATCATGAATGAAAGAGGAGAGATCACAACCAACACCAAAGAAATACAAACAATTCTAAGAACATATTATGAGCAACTATATGCCAGCAAATTAGATAATCTGGAAGAAATGGATGCATTCCTAGAGATGTATAAACTACCAAAACTGATTGAGGAAGAAATAGAAAACCTGAGCAGACCCATAACCACTAAGGAAACTGAAGCAGTAATCAAAAATCTCCCAACAAACAAAAGCCCAGGGCCAGATGGCTTCCCAGGGGAATTCTACCAAACATTTAAAGAAAAATTAATACCTGTTCTTCTGAAGCTGTTTCAAAGAATAGAAATGGAAGGAAAACTTCCAAACTCATTTTACGAGGCCAGCATTACCTTGATCCCAAAATCAGACAAAGACCCCATCAAAAAGGAGAACTACCGATCAATATCCCTGATGGACATGGATGCAAAAATTCTCAGCAAAATACTAGCCAATAGGATCCAACAGCACATTAAAAGGATTATTCACCACGACCAAGTGGGATTTATTCCTGGGCTGTAAGGTTGGTTCAACATCCACAAATCAATGTGATACAATAACTTAATAAAAGAAAGAACAAGAACCATATGATCCTCTCAATAGATGCAGAAAAAGCATTTGACAAAGTACAGCATCCTTTCTTGATTAAAACTCTTCAGAGTGTAGGGATAGAGGGTACATACTTCAATATCATAAAAGCCATCTATGAAAAACCCACAGTGAATATCATACTCAATGGGGAAAAACTGACAGCTTTTCCCCTAAGGTCAGGAACACGGCAGGGATGTCCACTATTACCACTGCTGTTCAACATAGTACTAGAAGTCCTAGCCTCAGCAATCAGACAACAAAAAGAAATAAAAGGCATCCGAATCGGCAAAGAAGAAGCAAAACTCTCACTTTTTGCCGATGATATGATACTTTATGTGGAAAACCCAAAAGACTCCAACCCAAAACTGCTAGAACTTACAGGAATTCAGTAAAGTGGCAGGATATAAAATCAATGCACAGAAATCAGTTGCATTTATATACCCCAACAATAAGACAGAAGAAATAGAAATTGTGGAGTCAATCCCATTTACAACTGCACCCAAAACCATAAGATACCTAGGAATAAATCTAACCAAAGAGGCAAAGAATCTGTACTCAGAAAACTATAGAATACTCATGAAAGAAATTGAGGAAGACACAAAGAAATGAAAAAATGAGTTCAACGCTCATGGATTGGAAGAACAAATATTGTGAAAATGTCTATGCTACCTAGAGCAATCTACACATTTAATGCAATCCCTATCAAAATACCATCAACTTTTTTCAAAGAAATGGAACAAATAATCCTAAAATCTGTACGGAGCCAGAAAAGACCCCGAATAGCCAGAGGAATGTTGAAAAAGAAAAGCAAAGCTGGTGGCATCACAATTCCGGACTTCAAGCTCTATTACAAAGCTGTCACCATCAAGACAGTATGGTACTGGCACAAAAACAGACACATAGATCAATGGAACAGAATAGAGAGCCCAGAAATGGACCCTCATCTCTATAGTCAACTCATCTTTGACAAAGCAGGAAAGAATGTCCAATGGAGAAAAGACAGTCTCTTCAACAAATGGTGTTGGGAAAATTGGACAGCCACATGCAGAAGAATGAAACTGGACCATTTCCTTATACCACACACAAAAAATAGACTCAAAATGGATGAAAGACCTAAATGTTAGATGGGGATCCATCAAAATCCTTGAGGAGAACACAGGCAGCAACCTCTTCGACCTCAGCCTCAGCAACTTCTTCCTAGAAACATCGTCAAAATCAAGGGAAACAAGGGCAAAAATGAACTATTGGGACTTCATCAAGATAAAAAGCTTTCATGGGCGCCTGGGTGGCTCAGTCATTAAACGTCTGCCTTCAGCTCAGGTCATGATCCCGGGGTCCTGGGATCGAGGCCCACATCGGGCTCCCTGCTCCGCGGGAAGCCTGCTTCTCCCTCTCCCACTCCCCCAGCTTGTGTTCCCTCTCTTGCTCTCTCTCTCTCTGTCAAATAAATAAATTTAAAAAAAAAAAAAAAAAGATAAAAAGCTTTCACACAGCAAATAGTCAACAAAACCAAAAGACAACCGACAGAATGGGAGAAGATATTTGTAAATGACATATCAGATAAAGGGCTAGTATCCAAAATCTATAAAGAACTTATCAAACTCAACACCCAAAGAACAACTGATCCAATCAAGAAATGGACAGAAGACATGAACATACCATTCTGCAAAGAAGACATCCAAATGGCCAACAGACACATGAAAAAGTGCTCAACATCACTTGGCATCAGGGAAATCCAAATCAAAACCTCAATAAGATACCACCTCACACCAGTAAGAATGGCTAAAATTAACAAGTCAGGAAACGACAGATGTTGGCGGGGATGTGGAGAAAGGAACCCTCCTACACTGTTGGTGGGAATGCAAGCTGGTGCAGCCACTCTGGAAAACAGTATGGAGGTTCCTCAAAAAGTTGAAAATAGAGCTACCCTATGACCCAGCAATTGCACTACCAGGTATTTATACCAAAAATACAAATGTAGTGATCTGAAGGGGCATCTGCACCCCAATGTTTTTAGCAGCAATGTCCAGAATAGCCAAACTATGGAAAGAGCCCAGATGTCCATCAACAGATGAATGGATAAAGAAGATGTGGTATATATACAATGGAATACTACTCAGCCATAAAAAAAAAAAAAAGAAATCTTGCCATTTGCAACAATGTGGATGGAACTAGAGGGTATTATCCTAAGTGAAATAAGTCAATCGGAGAAAGACATTATCATATGATCTCACTGATATGTGGAATTTAAGAAACAAAACAGAGGAGCATAGGGGAAAAGAGGGAAAAATAAAACAAGATGAAATCAGAGAGGGAGACAAACCATAAGAGACTCCTAATCACAGGAAAAAAACTGAGGGTTGCTGGAGGGGAGGGGTTAGGGGAATGGGGTAACTGGGTGATGGACATTAAGGAGGGCACAGGATGTAATGAGCCCTGGGTGTTATGTAAGACTGATGAATCACTGGCCTCTATCTCAGAAACTAGTAACACACTACAGCAATATCTAGATGGGTGTTGGACCAAAATCTGGGTGCCACCGCCTACCCAAGTTGACACATAATATGAACCGTCACAAAAGTCAAATTAGAAAAGTAGAATAAAAAATAAAGGCAATAAAGTTAGGAGTTCTTCAGTCCTTCATTATAATTTTGTCTATTCTTCCATCTTCCCTTTTCAGTCCCCCAAATTCAGTATTCATTTCTCAGTCCTCCTGTCTACTGACTTTACTGTTAGAGGAGGGCTTTTAGATGCTCGGATTCTGTGTGGGCTTAACTTCTAATGCCTTAATTTTCTTTTCTTTTCTTTTTTTTTTTTTTTAAGATTTTATTTCCAAGCAATCTCTACTCCCAACATGGGGCTCAATCTCATAAACCTGAAATCAAGAGCCCCATGCTTTATCAACTGAGACAGGCAAGCACCCCTGTAATGACTTAACTTCCTTTTTTTTCCCTAAAGATTTTATTATTATTATTTGTTTATTTGAGGAAGAGAGAGAGGCTTCCCGCTGAGCAGGGAGCCTGACATGGGGCTCGATCCCAGGACCCTGGGATCATGACCTAAGCCGAAGGCAGACGCTTAACCGACTGAGCCACCCAGGCGCCCCATGACTTAACTTTCTAACAACTCAGAATCTAACCGCAATTTTTCACTTCTGTGGCTTCAACTAGCACCACTATGCAGATTAAACCCAAAATCTATTTCAAAAAAACTCCCATTACCAACATCCTACTGACTACCCGCCTTGGGCAGCTTAAGCTATAAGAGTCCCCAGGCTAACAAAACCGTCCCCCAACGCCAGTTCCTCCTTCCTGGCTCTACAACATCTACTCCAGGAATAAGCCTGGAAACTCTCATTCTATGTCTAAATTAGAATACCTGATGATAGGTATGAGGATTTTTGCTGTATCATGGCTTGAAAAGGTAAAATTGAAAAACAACCCAGATGTCTATCAATAGGAGATGTACACAAACCAAAATACATGCATAGAAACCAAAAATATCAACATGCTAACAGATTCCAGATTCAATTTTTTAAAAATTCACCGATGTTTTTAGCAATACCAGCAACACTAGCTTAAATATTCACTCTCTCAACATGGCTATCATAAAAAGAATGCTTTCACTGCAATGTTCAGAATTATTTTTGTGAGGTTTTTTCTAAATGTCAAATTGCATCTTTCTATTTGCAATTATTAGTGTTCCAGAGCTGTGTTCCATGGGAAAATATGCGGCCATCACTACTACTGCTCTCAATATCCCTATAATATTGGGGCAATTTCTTCCCAAAGGCAAAGAAGTAGATAGAACGGCAACCCCAGTCAGAGCTCTAAATGCAGCAACAACTGAGTCCCATTTCTGAACTTAATTCATAGCACAAGCCTAACAAGAAAATCCAAAGTAGAACTTTAAAATACCTATTCCTGGGCTGTTTCTGAGTTTAAAGTCCAATAACAGTTTACAACATCAATTCTTCGGTTGAAGGCTTTTGGCAGGACAGTAAAAGGTACAATCTGCCATATAACAATGTCCTTCTCACTGAAATTACAGAATATTCCTTTCTACAACAGGTCAAGATGAGGTAAACAAAAGGAAAGAGAGAATCAAAAAAACAATAAAGGAACCTTTGGCATTGTTAAAAGATAGCTTGAAATAACAAAATTTTAACACGAAGAACTGCTTTCTAGTCTACACCAAAATTTGGGATTTTCATGTTATGTCATAACCTGAGATAATGCAAAAAATCATCCAAGTGAAGCCTCTGTTCTGCTGTATAGAAAAAAAATGAAGGAGGAGAGCATGACCATCACTCAACACAACATAATTTCTCCTAGAAAGGACTGAATGGAAATGCATATACTCGGGACAGTATTCTACAGAACGGGGGGTGGGGGAGGCAGGATAAAATGTCAATGTTTGGCCAACCACAGTGTTTTCAGTCTCTTCTACAATTTCATTCACTCACCAAATCCCAAATAAGTCAAATGCAGAGCAGCTAACAGAAGGAATTTTAGAGTCTTTAACTGTCTGCTCAAAGAATATATCCTTATGCATTATCTTTACTTTCATAGCCTTTCTATATAGTCATTAACATTCATTTAGAAAGGGAACTATCAAATGCAGTATTGGCAACTGAAAAACATCCATGATTTGCAAAACCTGTTATACACTGACTGCCAATAGTAGATAACTGGTAAAGAGGACTATGAAGAAAGCTCATTATTATATAGTTCCACAATTTTAGCAGTTAATATTTAATTCTTCCTCTGAAATCAGAAAAAAACATTATAATATCTTTCTTACAGACTGTGTGAAAAACTTAGGACCACTCAGGAAGAACTCTTTATAGGGGATATATATGCCAAATATTAAACCAGCAAGGACAGTCTCGAGTTTAAGCCAACTCCAAGGAAAATATAATTCCCTTTTATTATCCCAGAGAAAAGTGTTGACTGCATTCAGTGACCAAAGTCATACTATGTAATGAAGTCACCAGAAATTCAATTCTTGCCCTATCATCCATTCTATCTGACGGCAGTTCAGACTATCACAATTTGTGCAGCTACTTAGTAATTTTTAAACAAATCCTCAAAAAACGAAAACAAAAAACACCTCTTCTTTTACTTTGGATTCTAGAGATCATGTAATTTCATTCACCTACATTTCAAATGAGGAAACTGAGGCCTGGAGAGGTGACATAACTTTCCCAAGTATCATAGTGTCATACACTAGAACGTGAAATCTTCAAAATTCCAACACTCTTCCAACCACATCCACTGATACTCGCTCTGTCTGAATATTTGTATGTGCATATAAAGAATGTTTAGGGGCGCCTGGGTGGCTCAGTCGGTTAAGCGTCTGCCTTTGGCTCAGGCCATGATCGCAGGGTCCTGGGATAGAGCCCCATGTCAGGCTCTGCACTCAGCGTGGAGTCTGCTTATCCCTTTTCCTCTCCCTCTGCCCTCCCCCCAACTCGTGCTCCCTCTGTCTGTCCCCTCTGTCTGTCTCTCTCACAAATAAGTAAATAAAACCTTTTTTAAAAAATAAATAAAAAGAATGTTACAAAGCACAAAGCAGCTCCCACTCCTGAGTTTATATTTTAACTGGACTCCAGAGATATATACAACAGTAAAGCAAACCATTCCCTAATTTTTATTATTATTTAAGTAGAAAAGAAAGACATTTAGAAAGAAAGGTATCTTGAACTCAGCTCAGAAATACAGGTACAATTTCAGATACATAAGAGAAGAAAAGACAGATCATTCTAGGATCAAATATAACTAGAAGCATCATTCTAACATTCAGCAATATTCTCAGCACAGACACCACACTTCAGGCCCTGACCAGCCAGGGCAGAAGTCAGTCTTAAACAACTGACCACTAATCTAGTTATTTGTCAATATTAGAATGGCAGAAACAAAAGACGTGGGGTAAAAATGAGCAAGTTATAGTCAGAGAACTGTGACAAACTAGCCTAGCTTGGGAAAAAAGTGGTTAATGCCAGAAAAAAAAAATAGGACATAAACCTAGACATTTAATAACATGAATAAAAAGTAAGTTAGATAAGACTTCTAGCTCATAAATTTTTTTCCTAAGATTTATCTCATTTGCAGGCGCCAGGTGACCCTGACTTGGGCTCAGGTCATGATCCTGGGATCAAGCCCTGCATTGGGCTCCCTGCTCAGCAGGGTGTCTGCTTCTCCCTCTCCCTCTATCCCTCACCCCCTCGTGTTCTCTCTCGTTCTTCTCTCTCTCTCTCTCTCAAATAAATAAAATCTTAATAAAAAAGAGATTTATCTCATTTGATCATTACCCAATTCTAGAAGCTGGACATCACAATCCTTCCATGTTGCAGAAGAGGAAACCAGGACAGGCGATGGGACATGGCCCAGGTCATACAGCCAGCAAAGGGAACTGAGAAAGCCATCTGTTGACTATGGGAAGTCATACATGAGATTACAAAGCACCCTATATGTCAAGACTTTAGACTTTAATTTATAGGTAATGAGTTTTCAACAAAGAAGTGACATAAAGACTGTTTTAGCAATATGGAAGTTCCTCAAAAAATTAAAGATAGAAATATCATATGATACAGCAATTCCACTTCTGGGTATTTAATCCAGAGAAAATGAAAACATTAATTTGAAAAGATGTATGCACTCTTGTGTTCACTGTAGCATTATTTACAATAGCCAAGATATGCAAGCAACTAAGTGTCCATTAGCAGATGAATGAATACACATGTGGTATGTATATACAATGGAATATTATTCAGCCATAAAGAAAAGAATGAAACTGCTATTTGAGAAAACAGGGATGGACACTAGAGGGCAAATAAAAAAAACTTAGCATTATGCTAAGTGAAACAAATCAGAGAAAGACAAATACCTTACGATTTCTTTATGTGTGGAACCTAAAAAAAACAAAACAAATAACAAAACAAAACAGAAATACTCATAAAACACTGAACTGATGGTTATCAGAAGGGGGTGGGGGATGGGCAAAATAGGTGAAGAGAATTAAGAGGCACAAACTTCAAGTTATAAAATAAATAAATCACAGGGATGTAATATGCAGCATAGGGAATATAGTCAATAACTTCATATGGTCACAGATAGTAACTAGACTTATAGTAAGCATTTCATAATGTATATAAATGTCAAATCACTATGTTCTATACCTGAAACTAATATAACATTGTTGTCAACTACACTTCAATAGAAAAAAATTATAAGGATGACTATTTCAGGAACTTTCATTTGGAAGCAAAGCACAAGGTGATTTGACAAACCAAGGAATGATAGAAGAGGGAAAATTCTTTTTTTTTTTTTTTTTTTAAGATTTTATTTATTTATTTGACAGAGAGAGAGGCAGGGAGAGAGGGAACACAAGCAAGGGGAGCAGCAGAGGGAGAAGCAGGCCTCCCGCGGAGCAAGGAGCCCGATGCGGGGCTCGATCCCAGGACCCTGGGATCATGACCTGAGCTGAAGGCAGACGCTTAACGACTGAGCCACCCAGTCACCACCTGAAGAGGGAAAATTCTTAAAGACTACTGAAATGATGTGGCCCCAAAAAGATAAGAGCTGGTAAGTATAATATTGGGGCCTGTCTCTAGTTATGATATTGTGATATAAGAAATATATATGTATATGGTCTCGGTTCCTGGCACAGAGCTTCCAGGACCTTGGAATTTTCTGAGTGGCAAAGATGATAGGATGATCTTTGTTATTCACAGCAAGCCCCTTTCAACCATACCTGAATTTATGTGAATCAGGTGACTCTAGGTGACAGGGGCTGGTTACCAACCACATGATTAGACGGTTAGAACTTTCAGCCCCACCCACTCTCACTCCCACCCCAACCTCTGGGGAAGACATTGGGGGGTTGGGGATTGAGTTCACCCAACAAAGGCCAATGATTTAATCAGCTATGCCAATGTGATGGACACTCCATTAGAAACCCTCAAAGATGGGGTTTGGAGCTTCTGGCTGATAAACACACCCACGTGCCAGGAAGGTAGTACACCACGACTCCTCGGGGACAGAAGCTGCTGTGCTCTCCATGTGTGGCTCTTCATCCATATCCTTTCTTATATCCTTTATAATAAACCAATTCACATTAAGTAAGCATTGCCTTGAATTATGTGAGTTTATAGCAAATCCTCAAACTGGAGGAAAGGGTTGTGAGAATTCCCGATTTACAGCCAGTTGGTAAGAAATATGGGTGACAACCTGGGACTTGCAGCGGGCATCTGAAGAGGGGGACAGTCTTTTGGGCCTGAGCCTTTGACGTGTGGTTTGTGTCAGAATTACTCAATGAAAGAGGAATACCCACACAGTTGGTGTCAGAAATGCTATGAGTGGTTCACTAGTCTTGGTGATGACATGGTAAAACTGCCCTCCAAAAAAACAGGCTTTTTTTTTCTCCTTCTATCAAGGAGAGTGCCCACCCAACCCAGAAGACATCACCTACCCCTGAAGAAAAAATGAGACAACCTGAAGACGCAGCTCCCCCCTCACCTCTCCTGGAACAGACATGACCCCCCGTTTAAGAATGGATTGAGGCTCACCAGGACAGGCTGTTAAGCCCCTGTCTACTCTGCTACTTTTATGGTCCTTCCCATGAATGTGGTGGCCCCATGACTCATACTACAAATAAGGGAGACCTTGTTCAGAGAGAAATTGCTCACTGCTTCACTATATGATGGGGGAAAGAAGGGAAATAGAAAGTCAAAGCTGACCCTTACAGTCTGGTCTGGCGGCGAGAAGAATGGCAGTAACCCCGAGAGAACAGGGAAGAGGGAGGAAGTGTGACGGAAAGGTGTCCTGTTTGAGAAGACGGGCATACACATAAAAAGCATCCAGGGGCTCTAGGCACAGGGAGTGAAATGAACACAAGCTTCAAATCTAGATCCCTCTCAAAGCCCCACTAAAACTACAACAAAGGAATTGTTTTAAGAAGATGGAGAGAATGGAAGAGGTAATGAGAAAAATTTTGGAAGCTGGAATAGGAAACAAGTTGAGCAGTACCTGACTGGAGACTTAATAAAGCCAATCCTAAACCAGCTTGGAAGAAAACTAAGAACCTACTCAATTTATACTGCAGAGTTCTCAAAGCTCAGAATGGGTCATGGCAAGTGCTTCTGGAAGTAGAAGTCAACTGATTTTCTTGGGAAGGGGGTAACAGTTAAAATAAGGATTGGCTGGAAATTGCTTATGCAGTCTGAACGCTACATCCCCCATCCCACTCCAAGTCACCAGTGACCGCCCCTCACACACCCTAGCAGAAGCCTGGAGGTTAATTCTCAAAAGAGGTTAAAACAGAGGGTTTCTGGCTTGAGAATACACGGCACAGTTGAGAACCTACCAAAAGCAGAGGGATTAAGTAAACAGAGGCATTCTGAATGTGGAGATACCTGGCCTTCTTTCCACAGTCCCAGGAAAGCTAATAGCTACGACTTACCCTCCAGCTAAGAGATTAGACGAGTTTTCTCTGGAGAATCTGACAAGCCTACAGTGATCTAAAGTTACTGACAACAAGGATCCCACACAAAATCTGCCCACCCAATCAACAAGCTCTATCCAAACCCTCAGACCCTCCAATTGGCCTTTCATCCCCCCACTTATAAATAAGTAGATAACCAAAGATTACCATACATCTCAGGAAAATCACTAAAATAAAAGAGAGACCAAAACAGAAAAAAACAACTTGGAATAAACATTGTTAAGGTGAATAAAACTTATAAACCTTACTAATATTCTCAAAGAGATAAGAAGACACAGTACATCAATGAATTAAGAGCAGGGTGTTATATAAAGGGGCACTCACCACACACACACACACACACACACACACACACACACACAAAATTGGAAATTAAAAACCTGATAGCAAAAATGAAAAGCTCAATGGAAGGGCTACAAGAATAAGAAATATCTCACAAGGTAAAACAAGACATGAGATGGAAAAGCATAGAGAAAAGATAAAGTTGGAAGACTGGTCCAGAAAATCTAACAACTGAAATTATAAAGAAGAGAGAAAATTAAGGAGAGGAATTAAAAATTAATTCAAAAACTTCTCTCAAAACTAAAGCAAAAGATCTTCTAGATTCATCAAGTATCCAACAACGTTAATTAAACATACACACATACACACCAAAGGACATCACTGAGATTTTGGAATACCGGGATTAAAGTGACTGTAAATCTTTTAGAGAGGAAAAGGAAGTTACACATAAAGGATCAGGAATCAGAATGTCTTGAGCTTCTTAACACTAACATTAGAAAACTAAAGACCGAAAGAACTAAAAGCAATATCTTCAAAATAGAAAAAGCAAAAGATTTTTAACCTAGAATTCCTTACCCAGAAAAACTATCAATCAAATGAGAAGACAGACAAGCAAAAAATTTGCGTGTTCTACAATATTTCTTAAGATAGGACCAGAAGTAGAGCTCCACCAAAATGAAGGACTAAACCAAGAAGAACATGTTATAGGAGACAGGCATCAAAAAAGAGAAGAAATCTCTAGAATGATAGTGAAGAACAGAGTGACAGGCACTAGCCACAAAGAAAAATCATCCTACATTGATTTAGATCAGAAAGCTCTGGGAGATAAGCTTATTCAAAAAAGAGGAAAGTAGTAGAATTTTTAAGGTAAAAAGAAGATGTGGATAGAGTAGAGTTTGAAGTTTAGATAATAACAAACAATAAACACACACACACCAAAAAGGGCTGGTATTAATGCCAGGGAAAACAGAAGGCATACAGTAAAGGAAAAGTAATCATGTTTGATTATATAGCTCCGCTCTGAACAGTGTATGCTGTCATAACATTGTAAATAAAAACTGAATGCTGAAAAACTACAATATAAGTGTCCGGGGTGGTGGGTGGGGGGGGGGGGAATTGGGGAGAGGAGGTAAACATGTTTGGCAGGGGTCAGATGGAGGGAAGCAAAAGAAGCTAAATTTTCACCTTGAGAAGTCAACAGACAATACCTAAGACTACAGAAACATGAAATAGCAAAGCCAGCATGACGTTTAAATATATCGAAGTAAATTTTTAAAAAATCAGCCAGAAAGTTTAAATGACTATCCATGTCCAGAGGTTTTCCACTCTAGCCAACCTACCTGCTCATTTCATGGCCATGAAGCCAGCTCATCATCAAGGGAAAAGTATATGGTATGAAATGAATCACCATAAATCCTCTACAGCCATTAGGGAAAAGTCAAAGCAGGTGGTTTAACTGTCCTATAGGGGTGACATCTTAGTGAATGCTAAGGACAATACATTACCTTTAGAAGTACTGCAGTAACTATTAGGCAATGAAGAATTTTATCACTGCCTCCTTCTTATTTTTCTTTCCCCTCATAGTTATACTCCTGACCACCCACCCCTCAACAATAAAACTTAAAAATTAAACTATTTAATTATTATCTCTAGCCAGGAAACTAAAAACCACCATATATGAAAAGGATACTTCAGCTTGGTCTAGATCCACAATGCCACCTGAGAGGTGATATGTCTATTTCTAATATGAAATGGGTAAAAAAAAAAAAAAACCTGAACAAAAGAGACACAATAGGTGATTCAGAACACTTTCTAATTCTTCCTAAAACAGATATGACCATGGATCAACCTAAAGTACTCTGTTATGACTCTCAAAACATAAAGGACATAGCACAGTAAAAATATTTCTAGATTTTTCCCATTACCTCTTTTCCACTAGCCCAAATAATCAAGTAAAAATTCAATAACCAAATATGCCACTATGATTGGAATACAGTAAAAACTCTATTTCTTAATTATGCTAAATATTCCATTTTAGCTATTCATATGTTTTCAATGAGAAAGCCTGAGGAATTTGCAAAGTGATTTCTCGGTGGGGAAATATTTAACTGGGGAAAAAAAAGACTATTGTTATTTGGTCCTGCCCCATTAATATAAACAGACACTTATGTAGCTAAGATTTAAGTAACTAGAACAGTTTCCCAGACTCAGCACTTTTTACCTCTTCTTCCCTTTCTCTCTTCATTTTTACAGCTACAAAGAAAACTGTCAAGATTCATTTCTGGCTACAGAGATGGGGAAGCCCACTTCCATAGAACACAATCATCCCACAGTTCTCAAAGCTCTTCATTGAATTTTTTTTCAAAGTTCAAGTTAAAAAACAGAAGTTCATTTTCACTTTGGAAATCGAACTTGAAAGAAAAATGTGACCTCCCAGAATTTAATTCCTTCCAAGGAACTCCCTGAAGAACATAAACTGTTAAGACATGGCCACTTGGGGAAAGCATTTTCATGTCCTGTTTGACATGTGAAGCTACATGGGACTTGACAGGAATAATTTTTAACAAGCTCAAGTCAGTCTTTTCTTTACGTGTTCAACATGAATTAAAAACATGTACTTTACCAAAAGCTTGCTGGATTCTATAAACAATTCAGATCCTTTTACAGAGAATGCACAGGGGAAGTGGAAAGGATCTTTAATGCTTTGCATGTTGTTTGCTTAAAAAAAAAAAAAAAACCCACAATCTTTGAACAGAAATCAAATGTAAATGCATGCCAATATAAAAGAGAGGTAAGTAAAAGGAAAAAAAAATTAAGTGGGCTTTTCAAACTGATAAAACTACTCACCCTTATCCATTTAAACACTCCTAGAAAAAAATTAAAAGAGGCAAGACAAGTAGCTTCCTACTTACAAACAGATATAAACACTCTGCATATACTTGCCAATTGCCCCACATGAACCAGCAGGCTGCTGGTGGTTCACCTTCCCTCCACAGGCCTGGAGCTGTTACCTGGAATGAATGTCCCCAGCCAACATTCTGGCTGAGCACAGGGTCTAAAGTGCTCAGTCTCATGCACCCACACTCCTTGGGAACGCTCCTATCCCTTGCTTCCTGAGGGTTATCCTGCATCATGAAATCCTCACATATCCTGCTATCATGAAATCATGAAGTCCACCTCCCCCAAAACAAGGAATCTGGAGGCCTGATCTAAATCATTTATGTTACAGATGAAGCCAGGGTCACACAGCTTAGGGAAGGGGTCGGGAGGACAGAAAAATGTGATCTTGTATCCTGGCCGTCATCTATAATCCATTTTGCCGTAGAAAATTCTTCTATGATGATTAGGGCGTGCAGCACTACATGTCTGGGTATCTATATTCAGGATGAACAGGCTTTGCGAGGACTGCCTTGTGCCTGGTCATGCTTTGGAAACATGGTTTATAAGAGGAAATGTATTTGTAAGTTTAAAACAACTTACAAATTAACTTTTGTAACTTGACAAGTTTCTAAATTAGAGATTACATGTGTAATAAAACCAACTCACTGGAACTCAACAAACCAAAACCCCTAACTTGATTTTATCTGATCTCAATCTGAAAAGAGGAAAATAACATCAAAACAAACATGTTATCAGAGATGTAACCAAAACACCATTTTTAGAGAACATGCTGAATAAACTTAATCCAATATTCTAGACTCTCAGAACGGAATTATCAAGATGTCCAAAACAATGGTCTTAACTCCCACATTATGTCCAATTATCAAACCTAGCCATCAGCTATCTAGAAAACTCACTTAACCAGAACACAAGCACAGTCATTAGGAAATTTTAAGAGCTCAACCAAATAATTAAGTCCAATCCTTTATTCCAATGTCTTGACTTTATTTATGTCTAGATTTTAAAATACGCTCAGGAAAAAAATAAGCAAAAATATTTTTTTAAAAATAATAAGGGCCAGTCCAAAGTATCTATCAGCTAATATTTACTGTTCATTATGGGCCAGCCACTGTTCTAAATATGTCATTTTATATGCACAACCGTTAGTACAGTGCCGATTTTACAGAGGAAAAAATCTTAAGCACAGAGAGGTTATGTAATTTGTGCAGGGTCACACAGCCAGTAAATATTGTCTCTAAACCACCATGTTCTGCTGCCTTTTATCAAACTGCTTCAATTATCTCTCACTTCTCCAAATTACAATGGATTATACTGTACTAACAGCTACTTTATGAGCAGACTACATAAAATGAAAAGCTGAATCATATCACGTAAAGCCAAGCAGGATTCCGCTACCAGCAAGGGTACATCAACCACTCAGTACATTCATGCTTGTATATTCTTCTCATGTTTATTCAAACGTGTATGTCCCATCCACAATTAAGATTTCCCATGTCTGCCTAAAGTTTTCCTAGTTACGTCTTCTAGGAGACACTCACTAAAATATCAAAATGGGGGTTTTATATAATCAGTATTTAGGGAGAATAATCCTCTCTCCTCAGATTTTGTTTTAGAAAGTATGCCCCTACCCTATGATTGTGGTGAGTCACCTCCCTACTTTCTGGATGTTGTTTAAAGTTCCTAGGGAAAGGGAAATCAGAGAGGCTGCCTTCATCCCTGAGGATGACAAACAAGCCCAGGGCCAGGTTACTAATCTCCAAATGGTGAAGGCCCACTACCAAGTGAGCCTCTAAAGCACAAATTGGCAGGGATTCAAAGACTCTTAAAGCAAGTCTCTCATTGTTGTACGGTAATGAAGCATTAGTTCATAAACCCATACTGTCCTGGACCATATGGTCCAGCTTCTAAAGAAGCCTCTGGGAACTGAGCTTTGGCAGCCCCACTCATGGCCCACAGCCCAGCAAAGGTGGTAGGTCTCTAAGCAGATTCACCTCTCTGGCTCTGCAGATGGTGGTTCTCAAACGTCGCCATCAGAACCACCTGGAGGGCTGTTATATGCAGACTGCTGCGCCTATCCCCACGGATTCTGATAGAGGAGGTTTGGTGTGGGGCCAAGATTTTGCATTTCTAGCAAATTCCTCGGAGACGCCGATGATGCCGACCCAGGAATCACACTTTGAGAACTGATGATCTAAGTTAAATTCTTGGCTGGTGTCACCAGCAAGCACCACATAGTTGAAGGTATTTTCCCTCAACAAAGGTAAATGTTCTAGAGAGTTGAGGCAAGGCCAGCTCGTCTCATCACAGCTTCTCTTATCCTCCATCACTAACAAGTAAACTAAGCAACGTCCTTGAGGTACAGGCTTGAGAGAGCGCATTACAGCAACACAGCCTTTAAAGACAGCAAGCTTGGGGAGAGCAGGAAAGAGAAGTTTCCCCTAACATATCAAATCAAAATAAGCCAGAGATGGAATTTCGTTCCTACATCACCTGTCTTCTGACACTGATCATGAATGTCTGGCAAAGGAAAAGAAGCCAGAATGATGGGAAGCATTCACAAAAGGACTTTATATTAGAGACTAACGTACCTTTCATCAGTGCAGCTCAAAGAACCAAATAAACTTGATTAGTTCTCTACGGGTTCACATCAGCACTATCACATGAGCTACTAATTCACCTCCACAGGTCATGCCAATGGGCACAGTGATTTAAAATAACCAGAATAAAACAGAAAATACTGACCAACTCCTAGCCAAACTCAGAAATTTTTCAATATTAAAATGAACTTAAAAATTCACAAAAAAATAATTACAATTATTCAAATAAAGTGTTAAACACAGAACTCACCTATACCTTATTTTGTCTCTACCATTTACCAGTTGTGTGACCTTGGGCAAATTACTTGACCTCTCTGTAGCCACTCAGTAAAATCAATAAAATGGGGGGTGGTACTATGTCTCTCATACAGTTTTTATGAGGATTAAATGAAACTGGCACATAGTAAGTATCCCATAAATGTTAGCTATAAATGTTATCCCATAAATGTTAATATGAATTATTTTTATTGAGCAGACCTTGCAATTTGCAAGCAATACATTTAGATTATGTAAAATTTACTAATGGCATTCAAAGACATTTCTTCCACCCCCTTTCATGCCTCCATTCCCTGCCACTATTACCATGGGTGAATTTGCCCAGTTCCTCGATGTTTCTATAGACTATTAATTTTTCAATTAAACCACCCAATATTTAAAATAAATGGAGCAAGCTTAATCCTCATCTTGCCATAAAACGAGAGCCAAAGTTGCAGCAAGAGATAGGTAACAGACCTTTGTTTTTAAAACTTGTTGAGCTAAATCTAAACAGACCCCGTATGTTGCAAGAACCGAGGTGAGAAACCTAGAGACAGATGTCTGATTGACATTTTGGTGGAGGGGGAAGGGAAATGCTTATTTGTTTTTTAAAGGAAAAAGAGAAATGTAACTTCTCCTGCAAAAAAAAAAAGGCAACATAATTTATTAGCAAACAGGCACACTACTCAACTAAAAAACCAGTAAGGAAAGGACACAACCATCTTTTGACTCAATGACCTATTCACTGTAAAGAGAAAGAGAACTATCATTGTGGGTCAACAACCTTAGTATAAAATAGGGTTAATTTGTCCAGAAAGGGGATAATGACAAAGACTTAGCGATCTACTGGACTGTAGAATTCCAGCACATCTTCTCCTAAATGCTACCTCATGAGTGCAATTTAAAGGTTCATAAATAACACAGAGGAGAAACCCTAGGAAGCCCCAGAAGATAACAAACTTCTGTCCACATGATAACTCTTGTGTAAACAGACTCCAGAGAACATCAAAAGGACTTCACTGGGGAGCCAATGCAAAGTAAGAGATCCTCTTCTCTTTAAGACAGTCTCTGGATGTCTATGACCTGGGGGAAATTCTCACGATACAAGCTAAGTCTTAAAAAATCAGGACACAAAACTACTTATAGAGAGTGATGCGCTGTGTTCTGTTAAAAGAATGTTATCTGTTGCTATAGAGCCATTCGTATAGACTCATACAGATACATCAGCAAAAAGGAGAGGAATTCGACATGCTCTGGGCTATGACACTTTTTCTTCTTTATATATTCCGCATTTTACAGGTTGAACTTTATGATGAACATACATTAATGTTATAATCAGAACTATTTTATGACACACTTCGTAAGAGCTAAAGCTTTTTTTTAAGACTGGTTTGTTTATTTTGAGAGAGAGAGAAAGAGAACATGTGGCAGGAAAGGGCAGAGGGAGAAGGAAAGGGAGAAACCGAGACAGACTCCGCATGAAGCCCCACATGGGGCTCAATTCCACAACCCTGAGATCATGACCTGAGCCCAAACCAAGAGTTGGCACTTAACCGACTGCAGCACCCAGGAGCCCCCATGAGTTAAAGCTTTTTTAATGTACTTTTATTTACACAAAACTTACATGGTAGGATGTGTTATGTTTCTGAGGCCACATTCATGAATAAGGCTTTAATTAGTCATTTCTATACTAATTCAGTACAAACCTTTGGTCTTAAGCAGGTTAACAAATGGGAAAAAAATAATTCAAATGACCATAGCTGCTTCCTTCACTTGTCTGTCAATGTCATTCTGTACTGGGCTCTACAGGCAAGGTAGTTAGAACCAACCCAGTGAAATAAAAATCCCAAGCAGACTTCATGATCAAATGCATTTATTTAGCAAATGAAATCACTATGTCAGAGTAAAACATTCCACACTGAAATTCAAATGCAGCTCTATATTGGTAGTAGTCCCCTCCCCAACCAGGAAGTAATTCACATTTAGCATGCAGGATATCCAGACAGAAGGCAGAAAATGCCCACTTTTAAATAAAGTCAACCTATACTGTGTTGTTACAGACATTTAACAGAAGTCCCTTCTCCCGTTTTCCTTCTTTTTTTTTTTTTAAAGATTTTATTTATTTGACAGAGACACAGCGAGAGAGGGAACACAAGCAGTGGGGAGTGGGAGAGGGAGAAGCAGGCTTCCTGCCGACGTGGGGCTCGATCCCAGGACGCTGGGATCATGACCTGAGCTGAAGGCAGACGCTTAACGACTGAGCCACCCAGGCGCCCCCCTTCTTTTTTTTTAAGATTTTATTTATTTGAGAGAGAGAGAGCACGAGTGGGGTGAGGGACACAGGGAGAAGCAGACTCCCTGCTGAGCAGGGAGCCCAATGCAAGGAGGCATCCTGAGCCTCCGGGACCATGACTGAGCTGTAGGCAGACGCTTAACCGACTAAGCCACCCAGGCACCCCCTTTTTCCTTCTAATACAGGAAAAGATTAACCATCTCTTGAGAAGCTCCCATTTAAAACACACCTAAAAGCAAAGCATTAGCAATATAAAAAATTAAGAAAGAGCTTAAATTAACACTGCATTTCAATGGTAATTAATCTCATTTTTACCAAATCAACTGCATTTTCTGACAAAAAAGAACTGCAATTTTGGGGCGCCTGGGTGGCTCAGTCAGTTGAGCTCCCGACTGTTGGTTTCTGCTCAGGTGGTGATCTTGGGTTGTGAGATTAAGCCCTTCATCTGGCTCCACTAGGCGCAAAGTCTGCTTGAGATTCTCTCTCCCTCTGCCCCTCCCAATGCTTGCATGAGCATGTACTCTCTCTCTCTAATAAAAAAATAAAATCTTTAAAAAAAAAAAAGAAGTGCAATTTCACAAATAGGAAAAAAAACTGGCTAAAAGGCATACAGAAAAATAATTAAAATAATCACTTTAGATTATGTATACAAATAAAGAGGAGCAACAGGATAATCCCCAAATTATGCATATGGCAAATGGAAGGAAAATAACACTAAATAATATTTTTATACTTGCATAAAGAAACTCTGGAAGAACAAGGAGAAACTAATAAAACTGATTATTCTAGTGGGGGGAGGATGACAAAGCAGAGAGGGGACAGAAGCAGAAGTGAGACTTCATTGCCCAGCTTTCTTTATCTGTTTTTTTTTCCCAACAATGTAAATGTATTGCCTGCTCAGTACACTAAATGAAAATTTAGGCTAAGATGATCGGGCTGCATCATGATTTTCCAGCAACCCTGGCCATTATCTAATGTAGAGGTAAAGAACACTGGCTGTGGGGTCAGGCTGCCTGCAGCTTCTGGACTGGTCATGCCAGGAGCCAGCTAATGAGTACGACTGGAAGATCCTGAGAGATGCAGGACAGTGCTCTTGCCTCAGTGATGGTCACAGCAGCCAGACCATGAGCTGGGAAACCACAGTGTTCCTCAGCAGTAGCTCTCAGATGCCAAGAGAATCAGGCATAATTTGATTCTGCATAGCATAGCATCTGCTTAATTCAATTTCCTTTGCTACACATGGTGGTCTCTCGGTTCTCAGAACATTTTATCAGATGGCTAATACTGTCATGTAGAAAGCCCCCATTCTATTTTACTATGTGTTACTACAATTTAAACCAGCCCATTACCACACAGTCCCCCCTACATATTACTGATAACATCTTTACCAGCTCTTAATCAGAAAAGGAGCGGGGAATAGAGGGAAGTGTAACAGAAGGCATCCCTGCAGGAATGACCTGAAACAGTTGTCTGTCCTCCCAAAGCAACACGTTGCTTTTCTACATGGAAGGAAGTTTCTTGTCTCCAGAAGAATAAGTCAAAATAAAGCATTACTAAAAAAAGAAAAATCCACCAACCCACAAGGAAAAGAAGTCTTATTCCAGAAGGTTTACATTTCTTTTTCAGAATACAGTTTGTATGCAAAATATGCTCTCAACATTTAAAATCAGTATTTTGTATGTGAGAAAGGGCCACTGTCCCACATGCTTACAGGCAGGTCTTTTAGAGATCTTCTAAAAATCCAATTTAAATGGGCAATTTGGAATTCAGAACAGATTTTCTTTTAGAAATAATGTTACAAATAATGGTTAACTTTACTCCTTAATATTTATTTACATATCTGATCATCCACAGGAAACTGTAAAGCATTCATCTTGTAATCCTCACAACTCAGCACTAGCAGAATAACCCAAACTATATTTCATGAACGGAAGACTATCCTGCCACCCTCCATGGACAAGATTCCTAACACACCACATAGACTGGTGTTTCCAAAACTTGGTTAATCAGAATCACCTGGGGGTACTTGTTGGCCAGGCGTGTTCCTGGCCTCACCCCAGACTTGATGACTCAAAATCTCCAGGATCTCCGGGAATCTGTTTTTAAACAATCCCCTAATGTATCTGATGATTCAGAAAGTGGGGGAAACACAAGATAAATGAAACTGTGCTAACATATGCCGAGTTCCAAGATGCCCAAGGAGAGCTGAGGTCTGAGCGGGGCCTCTCAAGTTTGGAGTGGGAACATGAAATCAGGTAGAAGTAGGGTGTAGACGGAGGCTTGGGAGCCTCCTGGGCAACTGAGGTAAAAGGGGGAGCTCTTACATCTAGGAAACGAAGTGGGAGCAGAGCCAGGTATGCAGTTCCTCCAATAGGAGGAAACGGGGGTGACAAGGGCTCTGAGAAAGAGGACATATATAAAGGCCCCAAGAGATGGGCTCACTCTCCCAAGCCTCAACTCCCACATCCCATGAAGAAAAGAGAAACAACAGCCCTTTGCATGCTGCTGTCACGAACCACATATACTTTAAGATCCCTGGGCCAAACCTTCTGGTTTTCAAATTATGTTTCTCTCGGACATAAGCTCCCCTCTAACTTGGTCAGCTTTCACCGTGCAGGCTGCAGCTGAGCGGCCTCCCACGGATTGGGCCGGCTGAGGTAATACGTGGACATCGATGTGCACCCAGATGCTCACTTGGCCTTCTCAGGCATCCACACAACAACAGGAAATGTTAAATACATGTTAGTGATACGCCAAGCACCGTGCGACGTACTTTAGATGCAGGTCTCAGATTTCTTGGCCATCCACTACTAGTTTGAAAGGTTTCAAAACAAAAAGAGAAGGAAAGGGAAAAGCCCGAAAGCCAGGGGCTTTCTCCCTCAGCTATGTGACAGGCTTTTGCCACATCTTCTTGGGGTCAGTTTTCCTCACCTGAGTACACAATGTCATAACATCAAGAGAGACAGCACCACGGAATGGTTAGGACGGGCTCTGGAGACAAGCCTGCCTTAGTCCAGACACCAGCTCCATTGCTTACTAGCTGTGAACGTGGGTAAGCAAATTATTTGTGCCTTAACTGCGTCATCTGTCAAAGAGAAATAATAATAGTATCCACCTTGTAGAGCTGTTGCACATACAGTAGACCCCCCTGACCTGCAGTTCAGCTTTCCATGGTCTCAGTTACTTGCAGTGACCACAGTTCAGAAGCAGACAATCCTCCTGCTGACCCATCTTCAGAGGCTCAATAGTAGCCTAACACTATGTCAGGAACAAACATAGTACACATAGGGTTTGGCACCATCCATGGTTTCAGGCATCCACTATGGGTCCTGGAATGTACCCCCGCGGATAAGGGGAGGCCCCTGTATTCAGGGGTCTGGCCCGTAGCAAGTGCTCCAACAGCAGCTGTTGGTGTTCTTGGGCAATACAAAGTCACCAAAAAGTCAGCCCGATGCCAGAAACTGGAAATCCACTGCTGCCACTGCATAGATACTGGGATCAGTAATGTCATTGTTTGTTTGAGGGATGCTAAATGCATTCACAGACACGTCACTTAATCCACAAGGGACTGAGGCTGGGACCTCCAGGGCCTTTGCTCAGAAGAGCCCTCATTCAGAAACAGAAGCTCCATCTGTTCTGCTACATTTGTCCAAGGCACTGCTAAGGTGCGCGTTTTGAGACGTGCAGACCACAGAGGTAATGCGTGAAGTCAAGACTGCCATCAGCACCATCCTCTTGCTTTGGAACTGCAAATCCTGCAGAAATAATTCATCCCAGGATAAAAGCCAATTTGAGGAGAAACAGAATTAAATGATTTTAAAAATCACTAGGTACCCAGTTAGGTATAAATCATTTTATCTTATACTTAAAACTTGATTTTTTTTAAACACATTAAAATGATAGCCAGAGGAAAACACTGCATCATTTTCTGAATGTTCTTCTAAAATATTAAAAATCTCAAATATTTATCTCTCTTGTTTTTCAATTTTTTTTCATTTGCTAGTCCCCATCCGAAAACAACACATACAGATGAAATTTTCATATTGGCTTTTCCTCGAATACAGAGGAAAATTAAACTATCGCTAGAATAACATTTCAACATAAATGTAGGTAGCTTTTTGAACCAGGTAATTGTATTACACCCAAGACCCAAAGAGTAAACTGATGTTTTGGCTTAAAGAGTACACCATCATAATTTAAAACAAAACCAAAACAAAACCTCTCTTTTAGAAATCTGACATATAGCAAATGCATTTAAACAACAATTCTCTTTCCATAATGATGTTAGCATTTTTTAAAGATGAGGAGGAAAGCTATGAACCCCCTAACCCCTCAAGACATGAAGCTCCATGTACTCCATGTGGGTGAAATATGATTTGAAAGAGTCCCTTTGGTCATGAAGAGTTTATTTCAGACACACACACACACACAAAACTTTTTAAATCCCATAAGAATCAGAGGGATTATTGATCAAAGTCATATTTGCAAGGTCATCTTCACTACTAATATTATCAAATAGTAACCCCTCATTAGAATCACAAAATGCCAAAATTGGAAAGGCCAGTAGAGATTATTTTGGTCAAAGTCTCTATTTTACAGATAAGGAAACTGAGGCCTTAAGGTACTGAGTAAATTGCTCGAGATCTGCATTAAAAAATGGCAGAGATGAAGCCAGATTCGAGTCTCCCAATTCTCAATCCAATGAGCTTTCATGTCTATTTCAATGCTCCTCGAAGTTCTCCAAGGACACAGTGGCATCTGTTAAACATACTGGAGGCTCTGGCTCAGTAAGGCTTTGTTAAGGTTCTGGAAATCTGTAACTCTAACAAGAGTTCTAGACAATTCTCAGTATCAGGCAAGTATAGAAAATACTGCCTCACCTCATACAGTCTCCTTAACCTGAGGTGCAATCTGGCTGTTCAGCTACCTTCAGTTTCTGTCAATACATTTAGGGGCCCTCCAGGGGTTAGAGGTGGGTGGAGACCACATTCCTATACCAACACCCTCCTTAGCATGTGGTATGTTTCAATGAAAGTAAGTCTTAAGTCAATTTCACGAGCAATACAAACATTTTATCAGCAGGCAGGCAGGCACAAAAACCACCATACTACCTGTTCTTAGAAGTGCAGTGAAGCCTCCACTCTGTCTTTAGAACTCTGACAAGCACCTTGCATAAAAGGTTCATTCTGAGGAAGAAGCAAAGATATTCTGACATCAGGACAACCAACCCTCTGGTTGGGTCAATAGGCAGTCTGTTGGGATGCAGGACAATGCAGCCAGACACCCAGAGCACCATCCTGACAGTTTTAGGCTATAGCATCAGCCTAACACAGACACTGCACAAGCTCGTATCTTATTTATGCAAAGATGGTGTCTATCCAGTCTTTCTGCCACAGCCAACTACCTGCAACCATTCATCTCTCCCATAAAAGTTGTATACTATCAAGACCATCACAGAAAAGTTCACCAGGCTGAGAACCGCACCAACTCCACGGGAGTTCACATATACTAGATGTGAATGGGGCCCACTACCGTTGTGCAACACAACAAAGCTCCCTGAACTTGGAAAATTTATACAATCTAAGGGGGGAAAACCTTCTGTTTCTCTGGACCTAAAAGAAGAAAAGCCAGCAAGCATCCTTTTTCCTATTTCGTTTTCCACAATTACATTTCATATTCACCCAGGAAGTACTGTTGAGGTGAAGAAATCAGAAGTCTCCATGTCGATCTAATGTATACCTACTAGTTCCAGAACTTCCATTTCTTTGTCTGTGAAATAGATAAAATGCAACCTGGCCTTCCAGTTGATTTCGAGTCAAATAATGAATATGAAAAACATTTTCTCAATCATAAAAGCACTCCATAAGTGTAGTGTTATTAATTATAAAAAGAAACAAATCACATGGGGCTTAATAATGAAACAGGCTATTAGGTTGAGTGTCTATTGATATCTGCATAGGAAAATTTGTTTTGATTTTTACAGAGCTGAGAGATAACTATCCACATTTCTAGCTACTGTTACTCTTTTCAATAAGGACTTATCTTGTAGCAAAATTAATGCAGTTTGATTTTAGAGAAAAGAGCATACTAGTGGTTCAGCACAAAACCTTAAAAAGGTAGAAAGTTTACTGTTTCATTTGTTTTTAAAGTTATTGTCTTGTTCCCGTGGATTTGTAGCAGTCAGTATTACAGTCCCTCCTGAAGATTTTTGTAGTTATTCTTCCTGACACTGACCACTAAGAAACCAAACACTGGTTCAGTTCAAATATCTACTGAGCTATCCCATTCTAGGCACTGTTCTGAGCTTTGAAAAAATAAAGATGCAGCCATCCTGGACCTCAAGCACCTTGCTATCTAGCAGAGGGGAGCAGAAGTGAATACACAATTTCAGCCCATGCTGGTAAATGTAGTGATAGACACTGGAGGCCCATAATAGATGCTATAGGAGGACTCCTTCTAACCTGGGGGTGTTGGGAAAGTATTAGGGGAGTCTTTAAGGATAAGTAGGAGAGACCCAGCAATTACACTACTGGGTATTTACCCCAAAGATACAAATGTAGTGATCTAGGGTGCACGTGCCCCTTCAGACATAGACACACACGCACACACACACACACACACACACACACACACACACACAAAATGGAATACTACTCAGCCATCAAAAAAATTGAAATCTTGCCATTTGGTACAATGTGGATGGAACCAGAGGGTATTATCCTAAGTGAAATAAGTCAATCAGAGAAAGACATTATCATATGCTCTCACTGATATGTGGAATTTAAGAAACAAAACAGAGGAGCATAGGGGAAGGGAGGGAAAAATAAAACAAGATGAAATCAGAGAGGGAGACAAACCATAAGAGACTCTTAATCACAGGAAAAAAACTGAGGTTGCTGGAGGGGGGGGGGGGGGGTAGGGGAATGGGATACCTGGGTGATGGACATTAAGGAAGGCACAGGATGTAATGAGCCCTGGGTGTTATATAAGACTGATGAATCACTGAACTCTACTTCTGAAACTAATATTACACTATGTTAATTAATTGAACTTAAATTTTTAAAAATTAAGAACATTAAAAAAATAAAAAGGATAAGTAGGAGAAAAAGTAATATACCTTCTCCCCAAATTATGACAAAAACTTATGTTGGATAACTATCAACCTATGAGATTTTGAGGAATGGCAAACATGATGAAATCAATCATTGCCCACAGCACTAAAATGTTTCTCTATTACAAAGATAAAGTCTACATGTTTTTATTTTTATTAAGTCTATATATTTTTAAAACAGCTCTACTCACACGCTTTATTATGGTAGAGACCCATCAGGCAAGGAAATATGGCATAATCTCCCACTGTAGTTGGCTTCTGGTAAACTGTTCAATTCTGTTACTTGCTCCTTGGGAGACTCATTAAAAGGTTTATCTGACAAGAAGAATGAAATTCACAGTCATAGTTATCCTTTGGACTATTTGTGGAATGTATCTAAACTTTTTTTCCTATTTCCCATGTGATCCTAAAAGTAAGGGATATACCCAGTGAGACAAGGAGGTGAGCCAATCAGAAGGCCACGCTGAGCCAGGAGCCCACCACTTCAACTCTCTAGGACTCAACTTTCTCTCGCGCTAAGTTAATGAAGTAGATGGCCTTCACAGTCAACTCCACGTCTAAAAGTCTACATGTCCGTTCTAATGGAGTATGTTATTTGGAAGGCCTGCCTAAAAAGGTACCAAAATGATTTCAAAATGTAGCTTTCACTCAGGAACAAAGTTTGAAGCAGTTTTTGTTTTTTGTTTTTGTTTTTTTAATCCTAATAGAAGCTAAGTAAAATGAATACACAGGTGTTTCATTGCTTTTTAGCAATAAAAACATTAAGTGCATGAAGGTGAAAAGCCACAAAAACTAATGTGTTTACAGTTTGGCTTCCTTCTCTATACATGCGCTTCTACTCTCACACATAATTATATTCAATAAAAGCCTCCTTTCTCAATCATAAAAAAAATGATGAGCCAGGTTTTCTGGTATAAAACCAAAGCTATTTAAGATTCAAAGAAACTTGTGGAAAGTTTTAAAAAGAGTTATATCAGTCACTATGACAATTTTAGTTAAGTTAGGGCATTTGGGCAGTTTTGGCTTTGGACATCAATTTGGTGCATATGTACACAGAGAAAGAAAAGTACTGCTTAAATGCAAAACAAAACTAGCAAAAGGAGTTCTTGACCTTCAGGGAGGTTTTTCTTGTTTTTTAATTCCCACAGTAGATCAGTTCACCTACCAGTCAGATCTGCCTCATCACATCATTCCTCAAGGGTGAAATTCTCGTTCACCCACACAGTCACTCCACACAAAAAAGCCATAGAAGCAACAAGGCATCACCGAGAGGACATTCCACTAGGACAGTATATCCTGATGCATAAGGTCATTATTCACAGTCAATAGATATATTCTGTCCAACATCTTTATGACACCACCTTGATTTTTTTCCCCTCTCATTTTTTGAGGGGAGAGGAGTAATCTCTACCCAGTTGGGAACTGTCCACAACTTACAAGGATCTGTTGACAACACAACGAAAGAGATGTAAAATGTAAAGTCATCACATGATAACTTCACAACTTGGAGAAAGATGTATTACAGCAAACAATCTCACCAGTATTAACGTACTGAAAACTTGAACACTTCCGGTTTTAAGGTAATTAAAATATAGCTAAGTTTTTCTAGCAAGAGAAAAAAATGGAAACCAGCTATTTGAGGCTGTATAGGAAGTGACTATAAGAGAAACAGTATTTCATTCAGAGCTGCGGAAATCTAGGCGTGTGTTCACCAACACCTCCCCTCACACTCTGCAATCCATCAACCATCTCCAATTTATTCTTTACACTTAGAATTATGACCAAGTCCACGTACTAAAAAGGGGAGAAACCACACAAACATCATTCTGAAAGTTTCTCTGCTTTGGGCCAGCAGGAAATTCCAGTTACTTCATTCACTGGAGCTTGTTAAGCTGCTGAAATGAAATGGGTGCTGCAGAGATCACTACGTCAGGACATAGACTTGATTTTCAGGGTTGGACGAGGTCAGACAAAGATGAATGGGATTCAAAGTCTGAGCTCAAGGTCAAGGTCCTGTGAATCACAAAGAGCTCTGGGGTGGGAAGGCAAAATAGCACACGCGCACGCACACACACACCCCTAACTAAAAGTCTGCATACTTTTGTTTGCAGGTAAGCGCGCCGGACGCGGTAGGCAGAGAGGTGACAAGCAGCCCCAAAGCTTGCTGAGATCCCCAGAGATTTCTACAGACCCTGCCGAGTCTCAAGAACTGTAATCATTCTATATCCCTATCTATATCGCACCCTGGCTTCTCGAACAGGCTACCTTCCCCCTGACCCTTTCCCACGACCTTGGCTCCTCCTCTGTCTACAGCGCCCCCGGGTCTCCTCTCGGCCTCCCACACAGACAGAGACAAGGACCGGACAGTGGGACGGGCCAGCCCAATTCCCACACTGCGCCCACTCGTCCAAGGCGGCCAAGAACCTCCCGGAATCCGAGAGTCGAAGAGCGCCGCGCCCCCTGCCACCTGCGCGGCTGCCCCGTCCCGGGTCAGGCCGTGCCCACCCGAGAAGCCGACCCTCGCGGGGTGCTGGGGGTGCTTGGGGTTCGGGGCTCCGCGCGGCGGCCCGAGAGCCGACCCGAGACCGCCAGGGGGCGGGAGGGAGCAGCTGGCCCGGCACCTCCCCGCCTCGTTCCCCTCCCCCGACCCGCCGGCCACTCACGGATTTTCACTCGGCGGTGGTCGAGGCGCGCGGCGGCGGCGTGCAGGGCGTCGAGGCGGCGGTGCAGCGCGGCGGTGCGGCGGCCCAGCGTGGCCGCCTGGCCCTCGAGCTCGCCGAAGATGTCCCCCGCGCAGCGCGACAGGTCGGCGAGCTGCGCCAGCAGGCAGACCAGGGCGTGCGAGCTGACCTGCTCCAGTGAGCGGAAGAGCGGCGCGCCCGCGGCCCCGGCCGCCTCGGGCCGGCGCAGCCGCGCGGGCTCCACGGTCCTCTGGTGGAAGGGCATGGCGGGGGGCGGAGGGACGGGGACGCGGGCTCGCGGCGCGGCGGGCCGCCCGGGGCGAGCGCAGCCCTCAGTCCGCCCCTCGTCGGCGTGGAGCGCGAGTGTGCATCCAACACAAAGGAAAGTCCTGGCAGCGGCGGGGCGCCGCGGGGCAGCCTGGTGGCTCCTGCCGCGGGGAGGAGGCGAGGCGGGCAGGAAGGACGGACCGACGGACGCGCGGGCGGGCGGCGAGGCAAAGGAGCCCGGGCAGCCGCGGGGAAGGGCTCCGGAGGGTCGGAGCCGCGGCTGCCTGGCGCCCAGCGGCGTCCTCCCACCGCCGGGGTGCCCGGGCCGCGCG
Source organism: Phoca vitulina (assembly GCF_004348235.1). Lineage (NCBI taxonomy): Eukaryota > Metazoa > Chordata > Mammalia > Carnivora > Phocidae > Phoca > Phoca vitulina. The sequence continues at coordinate 26,039,268 of NW_022589712.1, read as the reverse complement.
GCGAGAGGAAGTTAGAGGAGCAGCTCCCGGGCGCGGGGCGCGGTGGCCGCAGTGGCGAGTGGAGACGGGAGTCCCGCTCAAGTTTGCAGAGAGGCAGGAAAGAGCCGGCGGCTCCTTCCCTCCCTCCCGATTGGAGAGGGAGGAGGAAGCGGGGGAAGTGCCGCCGACACCGGGCGAGAGGGAGGGGAGGCGAAAGAAAGGAAAGGGGGAGGAGAAAAGGGCCGGCCCGGGGAACCACCTGCGGCTCTCGCGGCCGCCGCGCCCAGTGCCTGAGGGGTGGTGGCGGCCCCGCGTCTCCGCGCTGCCGGCCGCGGCGGCCACGGCCGCGCAGTCCGGGGGGGCCCCACGTCGGCGCCCCACTTCCCTCCAAAGCCCACCGGTGTTTGGGCCGAGCCCTCGCCCGCCCCCGGGGCCCGGCGCGGAGAGGGGTGGAGCGCAGCGCGGGCGCCGCGGAGGCGGAGGCGCCGGGGACAGCGCGGCGAAGCCCGCTCGGCCGCTCACCTGCGCTCCAGCCCGCGGCGGCCGTTGAGTCGAGCGCGCCCCGCCGCGCAGGGAACGCCCCGGGGCCTCTGAGGGTCTCCCAGCCCCACCTTGGAAGTCGGCCGAGGCTTCTGGCCGCTTGGGTGCACCTAAAGGAGAACGTCGTGAAATCGCACAGTGGCCAGGGGTTCTGTAGGCGACTAGGAGTCCGCGTCCCAGTTGGGATAAAACCTCTGAGGACCTCTGTTCTGAGGGGCTTCCAGTGAGTTTTTCTTAGCAAGGTGGCTCCTACTCCTCCAGCTGGAAAGGTTCTGGCTGAAATGTGCAGAATGAGTTTCTTCTCCCAAGCATGGGGGAGGGGGACATGGGGAGTGGGAGAAGGGGACCAGAACCTAGAAACCTGAATTAAACCAGGAAGGCACTTATAAATTAATCGCTATTGACATGATGGCTGTGGGACACGGCCTCAAACCTTATGGTTAGAAGTATTTGAGAAGACTTGAGTCCAAAATCCCAAAGCTAAAATCCTACTGGTCTCATCACTATGTTTGCTCAAAAAAGGAGTCTCGGTTCTTTGGTTTCTGCCCCACAAGTGATCCGAGTTGCTGTGCTGTTGGGTTGCAGTTTGGGAACCAGTCTATCAGAGCTGTGCTGATTCAACTACCAAGTGCATTCTTCCCTCTGGGAGACCCGAGAAATGCAAGACGAACCAGGCCTGAGAGACAGCATCTTGAGATAAAATTTAGTAGACAGAAATGTTTTGGGATCTTCCCTCTGTTATACAGCAGATCATTTTTCATAATGTGAGCGAATAACAGTCTCCTAATCACCCACTCTGACCACCGTCGGAATTGTTACGACGCACAAAGGGACTGCTGCTCTCAGTGACCAAAAAAATGCGTTGAACTTTATGAAGCACTATATAAACGTCAGGTACAGTATAAAAGTGGGCTGTCTCCTCAAGAAATATTTTTGAGCGCCTGCTGAGGCAGCGGCTGGAGAGAGAAGGTAGTGCAAAGTCGGCTGCATCCCTGCCATCATGAGGCACCCAGTCTGAAGGACCACAAATAACATTTCAAATTTATATACCATACAATTCACCAAAAGTGTACAACTCAAGTGTTTTTATTTTTTAAAGATTTTTTATTTATGTAACAGAGAGGGAACACTAGCAGGGGGAGGGGGAGAGGGAGAAGCAGGCTCCCCGCTGAGCAGGGAGCCCGACATGGGGCTCGATCCCAGGACTTTGGGATCATGACCTGAGCTGAAGGCAGATGCTTAACCCACTGAGCCACCCAGGTGTCCCAACTCAGTGTTTTTAAAATATATTCACAGTGTTATGTAAACACCACCACAATCAAATTTATAACACTTTAATCACCCCCTCATCCTCCCCACCACCCCACACAGTTCTCTTTAGTAATCACTCATCTTGGTTTCTGTGTATCTGCCTTTTCTAGACATTTTATATAAAGGAAATAATGTAGTATGTGCAGTATTGTGTCTCTCTTCTTTTACTGAGCATATGTTCTTAAGGTTCATCCACGTTGTACCATATATCGGAACTTCAGTTCTTTTTTATGGATGGATTCCATTGGATGGATTCCATTGGATGGATATCACATTTTGTTGATTCATTCATCCATTGATGGACATTTGGGTTTCCACTTTTTGGCCATTATGAATACTGCTGCTGTGAACATTCATGTACAAGTTTTTGTGTAGATATATGTTTTCAGTTCTGTTGAATAGTCACCTAGGATTAGAGCTGCTGCAGCATATGATAACTATGTTTAACTTTTGGAAGAACTGCCAGGTTTCCAAAGCATCTGCACCAATTTACATTCCCACCAGCAATGTCTGAGGGTTCCACTTTCTTCACATCCTGACCAATACTTGTCATTATCTGTCTTTTCTATTATAGCCACCCTAACGGTTGTGAAGTGGTATCTCGTTGTGGTTTTGACTTACATTTCCCTGAGAGCTAATGATTTTGAGCATCTTTCATGTGCTTATTGGCCACTTATATTTATCTTCTTTGGAAGAAGGTAACATATGTCTGGAGAAGTGGCTGTTCAGATCCTTTGCCCATTTTTAAATTGGATTATTGCTGTTTTTTATTAAGATGTAATAGGTGTTTATATAGTCTAGATACATGTTGTCTATCATGCGTAACAATTACTTAGTGCTTCAACAGTCTTTTGTGGCTAAGCATTGTTCTTTATGCATTCATCCTCATCCCTTGAGACTGTTTCTTTGTCTGAAAAGAAATACAGTTTAACATAAACTAATATAAGAGGAGCCAAGGACATGTTTGTAAATTTGTAATCCTGGGGCAATATGAATAGAATTTTTTGATCAAATGATTTTACTGCTCCAGAAGCTGAATTGAAACTATGTGTAACCAGAACACTGAATAAATAGGATTCATGGAGAGTACCCATAACAAGTTTTGTTGCCTAGTGTCCCATTCAAGGAGGGCAGTTCTTCCTCGTCAACTGAATGACAACTCAAGGAGTCCCACAACTATCTTATTTTCTTGCATAATAGAAAACCCTACTGCTACTCTAAAAGTTAAGACATGTTCTCAACTCAGTAATTAAAATCTTGCCCCCTTTCCCTGCAACGACTTTCTTGGGGGCAGGAGTCAGGGCAAGGGGCTTTGTTCCTGGTCCACCTCACCCTCTCCTGGCCAGCTTGCTAACAGTGATATGGAGAGGGAGAAGTGGAGGGGCAGGGAAGTTTGTACTAGACCAGCACTCTGACAAAAGGGCATCACACCCTCTGGGCCTGGTGGATATTTGAAGCTGAAGTTTCCATGAACACTTTTGTGGTCCCATACTGGGAATGTCAGACCATACTTCCTGAGATAGACAATGGATTCTCTCGAACTACTTATTCTACCTCAGTCTTGGTTTTCCTTCAGTCCAGATTCTTGCTGTTGGGGTCCTATCAACCCTCCAGTGAGACCTTTCAGGCAGAATCTCTTTTAAAATGACTTCCTACTGTGGACTCTACACATGGTCTCTGAAATTCACACACCTTTAGAAAGTTCATGTTAAAAGGTAGATCACCCCCCCACCCCCATCCCAGGCATAGTCCTCTACTCTGCTGCCATAGGATGCAGTACCTTCCTCAGGTGGGAGTCTAGCAACTACCCAATGTCTGTGCCAAGCTCTCAGAGGTCCTGGAGAAGCCCTCCTCACTGGGCTTGGTATGAGATGCCAGTGCTCTTGCCCACAGTCGTGGGTGAGGGGTGGGGAGTGTGAAGGCAGAACTCCCAGTGCAGCTCTATCCAAATAAAATCTCCTCAAGCACCCCCCACCACCACCACCAATCTTCAGTCACCTTACTCTTGAACCCTCTGCACGAATGAGAATCTAACCAGCCCTCTACCAGTTACTTTGAAATTTCCACATTTTAGTCTGAATCACAACTCATTTGGGTATCCAGTATCTGTCATTTCCTGGTGCATCAGTCACAACTTATCATTTAACATCCCATAAAATAATAGAACAGAACAAAACATTATGCTAATTTATCCCAAGAGGAATTTAATGCCACCTACCAAAGGGAAATGGGAAAGGAAAGCAGTTTGGGAGAGAAGAGGTTTGGTGTGACACGCAGTGAGAAGTATCTGATGGGCAGGTAAAGATCTGAGGGTGGGATTCACATGGGAATTGGGAGCCATACTTAGAGCCATGAGAAGAGATGTCCCAAGAGCTAATAGATGAGTATAAGGAATGATGAGCAGAGAGCTACGGTCCAAGTAAGGGCAAGCCCCCAACCAGGGGGCAGGAGGAGAAGAAAAGAGCATTGAAGGAAAGGCAGGGGTGGGGTGAGGAGGAAATCTGAGTGGTGACTCACCAATTCCAAGGGTAGAGGGGCTTAAGAGTGAAAAGGTGGCCACCAGAGACATGGAGGTAAGCAAGGAAGGGCTTCCTGGCAACCTCCAAAAGAGCAAGTGCTTTATGACAGTGGGGACAAAAGCCAGATTTCAGGCATATGAATAGAGAGGATATACATATGATAGAACCAGAACATTCACAGAGAAAACTTCCTGAAACGAAGTTCAAAAACTGGTGAGATGAAGCAATATTATTAAAAAAAAAAAAAAAAAAATCTTTTTCGCCTCAAGATGGTACTTGAAAACCAGATACGGCTGAAACTGCTCTACTGGGCCATCCTCCCTCTTTCTGCTGACAGGACTTAACTTGTTTACCAGTATGTCCAGCCTTTTGACATAAATCATAATTCATCTATCCCATTCTGTTTTGAGAGTGACCTGTCAGGCGTGACCCAGTTCCAAGCCAATGAACTGTAAGAAGAATTGAGAGGCTTCAACAAATATTTACCTCCCTGAGGAGAGGAGAAAGCTCTCTCATTCTCATCTCCTGTCAGACCCCCACCTGTTGCCTTTGGATACACTCAAGTGAGGATGGGATGTCTGGAGCTACAGCAGCATCTTGAGACCATGAGGGGCAGACTAGGAGAATCAAAGCCATCATGTAAATACGGAGCTTACCCCATAAGGATGACTCCATATGCACACAAGGTGTAAATCGCTATGGTCTGGAGATCATGAGCATTACCATCACCCAGGAGTTTGCAAGAAATACAGACTCTCAGGGCCCACCCCAAACCAACTAAATGAAAATCTATATTTTAACAAGCTCCCTAGGTGATTCAGATGTATTTTACAGTGAGAAGCACTAGCTTAAACTCCTATTAGTTGGGTTTTTCTGTTATAGTTGAATACATAGGAATTTATGAGGTGAAGAAGTAGTAGGTGATCAAAGGATTGAAGATTCTGGAGAGAATCAGAAGAATATTGGAAGGATGAGAATACAAGGAAGTTGCCACAGGGCCTAGGTCTCAGTAAGGAGAGCAAAAATCGTGTTTGGAGTGGATCTAAGAAAGAGGCAGTGGTGAGGAGTTTCTTAGCAACTCAACAAGTGGTGAATAAAGGAACTACCGAATGAGGGCTCCGGGAAGTTGGACAGCTTGGGTAAGGAGTGAGCCCCAATGTACACAGATCTACCCTCTGCACTCTAGAACCCCAGAACCGAGACATCAGCTGGCTGCAGACCAACACAGTGTGAACATTAGCAGGAGGGGGGTGGGGGGTCAAACCAATGGTAAGGGTCATCATTAAAAGACTGACTACAAAGTGTGCAGTAGATTAAAGAATGTGGTGGACAAAAGTAAGTAAATGGCCTAAATACAACAGGAGAGTTTCACATACAATCCAGGGAAGGCCCAAGAGAATGTTCAGTGTCTGTGAAGGAGTTGAGGGAAAAATAGGCAAGAGCATGGTGACTAGAAAGGGGGCACCAAATTTGAAATTTCAGAGATCCAACAATGAATTATGGTTGATTGTGTGAATTTAAAAAAGAAATGTTCCTGGGGTGCCTGGGTAGCTCAGTCGTTAAGCGTCTGCCTTCGGCTCAGGTCATGATCCCAGGGTCCTAGAATTGAGTCCCACATCAGGCTCCCCGCTCAGCGGGGAGCCTGCTTCTCCCTCTCCCACTCCCCCTGCTTGTGTTCCCTCTCTTGCTGTCTCTGTCAAATAAATAAGTAAATAAAATCTTTTAAAAAATAAAAAATAAATATTCCTACCTCTGAAACTAATAATATGCTACATATTAATTGATTAAGCTTAAATAAAATTAAATTTAAAAATAAAAAAAATGTTCTTAATGAGAAAAAAAAGCAAACTGCACAGTTGATGGATTCTTGATAATTATCCAAAAGGTAAAAATTAAAGTCTACCTTTAATAGAAATAAAATACTCATCCCATTTGAAACAGTATTTTCTAATTTTTTTTTTTTTTTTTTTGAGGGAGAGAATGTGAGGAAGGGGAGGTGCAGAGGGAAAGGGGGACTCTTATGGGCATGGAGCCCCACGTGGGGCTCAATCCCACAACCCTGAGACCATGACCTGAACCGAAATCAAGAGTTGGACACTTAACCAACTGAGCCACCCAGGTGCCCTGAAACAAAATATTTTCTATAGTCCTCAATAAATTTTTTTCCTATAGTATTCAGTAAATTTTACTAAATATGACTCAAACTTTAAATGACAGTGGATGTAGGGCTTCACCTCAGGGGCTTAGGATAAAAACTGAAGCCAACTATATTAATTTCTTCAGGCTGCCATAACATTACCACAAACTGGGTGGATTACAACAACAGAAATTTATTGTCACACTGTTCTGGAAGCTAGAAGTCTGAAATCAATATATCAGCAGAGCCCTATTCCCTCTGAAACCTGTCAAAGAGAATCTTTCCTTGCCTCCTCTAGTTTCTGGTATTTGCCAACAATCTTTGGTGTTCCTTGTCTCATAGGTGGATGCATCATTCCAGTCTCTGCCTCTAATTTCACATGGCCACATTCTTCCCATCTGTCTCTGTCTCTGTATCTCTCCTCTTATAAGGATGCCAGTCTTACTGGATTAAGAGCCCATTCTACTCCAGTAAAACTCCATCTTTTTTAAAAAAAAGATTTTTATTTATTAAAGAGCAAAGCAAGAGCAAGGACAAGCAGGGGAGGGGAGGCAGAGGGAGAGGGAGAAGCAGGCTCCCCACAGAGCAGGGAGCCCAACACAGGGCTCAATCCCAGAGTCCTGGGATCATGAACTGAGCCAAAGACTGACAACCAACCAAGCCACCCAGGCGCCCCAAAGTCCATCTTAACTTAGTACATCTGGCAATATCCTACTTCCAAATAAGGTCACATTCTGGGGTACTGGGAGAGAGGACTTCAACATATCTTTTTAAGAGACAAAATCCAATCAATAACACCAACCCAGTGAGATAACAGAAACAGACTTTTTTCGTTAATTATTTAGATGAAGAGAATCTTCATGCCGAAATTATTAGAGGCAAAAAACAATGGCACATTACTTCCAGGTCCTGGTTCTGGACCTCTCTGGGTAAGTAAGGCAAGTGGGTGCCAAGGAAGGGTAATGGGATAGAAACAGTTGGTGATGCTAGTGTTCTGGGCTCTGGTCACAGCACCCCTATATGGCTGTCACCTCTTCCTCATTCTGTACATTCAGCAAGGGATTGGGCTCTGCCTGGGGCCTCTGTTAATCTCTGCTCACTTGTCATCAAGAACTGAGAAACCAAGAAAGGAGCCCTGAGGTCCTAGGCTACATCTGAATGTGAAATCATGACTAGCACTCCCTAGTTACATTTTTTTCATTAACATACCTGAAGAGAGAATAAAGAGAAATCTTATTAAATCAATTCTAAGACCAAAGTTGTAGAAGTTTTTATATTTTGTAAGGACTCCAAAAATGAGTGGAAAGTAAAATAAGAAGTTCTGATAAAGTATATAGTATTTTCCAACTTTTTAAGATTTTATTTTTTTATGTAATCTTTACACCCAACGTGAGGCTTGAACTCACAATCCCAAGATCAAGCGTCACACACACTCCACTGACTGAGCCAGCCAGGCGCCCCCCAACTTTTTGATATGTAGTAAAAATTGTTATTGTAAAAAGTCTAATGGTTGATACATTGTTAGTATTATCTTACCCAGCAGGAGGAAAAAGCAACAAATTATCATGGTGTGAAAAGATACACCAGGCACTGTGGCATGTAGCATTCTGTCCATGAACTACTCTAGTTTATACGTAGGATTTGCCAAGGGATAGCCGCTTCTGTCTAGCTAGTCTGGAGATTTCTAGAAACCAAAAAGTCTTTTCTGCTTTTAAGGGCACAGGCAGGCAAGTGGTAATTTTCCCCAAATTAAAAATGACACTGGTCTTCATTAGCCAGAGAGATCTTCAAATGCAAATCTGTGTCCCTCCTCAGCTCAAAAACCTTCAAAGCTTTTTCATTATCTTTAGGATTATCCTTAATGAGGGCCGTAAAGCCCAGAGGGTGCTTTCCCTGTCTTTCTCCAGCCTTATTTCCTGCCCCACAGACTATGTTGTCTTCAGTCAGAACATTCTGTCTCTCTCCCTCTCCCTGTCTTCCTCTCTCCCTCCCTCTCTCACTTTTCTCCCTCTCTCTCTCTTTCATATGCTCTTCTTCATAGTTAATTTGGCTCCCCCTTCAGATTTTCTCATTTTTTTAACTTAAATTCAATTAGCCAATGTATAGTACATCATTAGTTTCAGATGTAGTGTTCAATAATTCATCAGTTGCATATAACACCTAGTGCTCATCATATCACGTGTCCTTCAGATTTCAATTCAAATGTCACTTCCTTGACAAAACCTGCCCTCGCCTCCCCAGCCAGATCAGGTATAGGATACTTTATTTCTTCTTGAACATACGAGAATTTGTATTTATATATTTACGTGATTTTTAAATTACTATCTATATTAGAGCCTGGAAAGGAAACAAATCAACTCAGATTGTTCAATTAGGAAAATTTAACAAAGAGACAATGCAGAGAGGTGTAAGTACATTAAGAGTGCCAACAATATGGGGTGCCTGGGTGGCTCAGGCGGTTAAGCATCTGCCTTCGGCTCAGGTCATGATCCCAGGGTCCTGGGATTGAGTCCCGCATCGGGCTTGCTGCTCTGCGGGAAGCCTGCTTCTCCCTCTCCCACTCCCCCTGCTTGTGTTCTCTCTCTGACAAATAAACGAATAATAATGATTAAAAAAAAGAGTGCCAACAATAGATGCTGAGACACCCAACAACGAGTGGTACTGGGAAGCCATTAGGACCCTTCAGTCTGAAGGGTATAAAGGGAGCACTGAACTCATCCACCAGCAGTCGGGAGCACTAGTGGCCAACAGGTATTAGCAAATCCCTCTCTGGGACTTGTCCTCCACTAAAAGGAACTTCCTCACCGAAGACATGCCCTCCCCCAGCAACTGCATCAATGACCTATCTACACAGAGATATAAAGGTCTAGCCCATTTGCCCCAAGTCAAGACAAGTAACTGCAGGGCCATCCCAGCTCACTCTGCCCAATCCTGTGTCCCTCTCTTTCCCACCCCAAGTAGTAACCCCAAGACTGCTCCCTAGGAAACCTCCTACAGGCAGAGTATCAGAGTCTGTAGCTGGAAGCCCCTGGGTGGTGTAATCCACAGGGATCAGAGTCCTGGGGTAGGACAGATAGAGAATAGATGTGGGAAGAGAGGAGCAGGCACAAATGGAGGTTGACCAGAAGAGCACACAAGTTTTGCCTCCTAGCATCCATTTTGCTCTTCCCTCAGATGGAAATACTCTGATCCCCAACCTGTGAGAAACACCTTGATCTACTATCAACCACAGGGTCATGTCAATTCAGTCATATTCTGAGAAGGACTTAAGTTGTAATAATAACTACCTATGGAACTGCATACAGGGTAGCAGGAAAGTGGGAGAATAAAGAAAAAAAATCAATTAGCAGAAGTTATGCACCCACCTCTATACTAGTCTTGAGGTCAAAGCTGATAATCACAAGTACCTTCTTCTACCACCCCCTCCATGTTCTCTTTACTCGTGGTCAGCACTGGTTGGGGTGACCCAAACTTTTATTCCTGCAGGATCTGAGTCCTGAGGAAAACAATTTTCCATTGACTATTTTGTGAATCAACAACCAAATTTCTCCTTAGTGAGCAGCCAATACATCCCGTGGCAGGAGGAGCCCCAAATAACCAAGTGGGTAGTCTTAGCTTCCGATTTAATGGAACCATGGTCTCTAGCAGAACATAAGCTTTTTTCTCTCTTGTGAACAAGGGCTTCCAATGAAAAGCCACCTGGCAAGGGAGACTGAGAGGTGCTGCACAGGAATCAGCCCTCATGGCAGTGATGGATAGAGAATAAATAGAAAATGACCAGCACAATGAGAAGAAATGGGAGAAGACGTGGCTGCCACCAAGGAAAGTAACAGTCAGGAGAAGGGGCTTACCAACTATCTAAGATGAGGAAGAGATTGAAGATAAGTTCTGAATATAACAAGTTAAAAATAAAAATAACTATACCCCTTGGTACATGATCCAGGCAATATCCAACAAGTAGTTAGAAATAGAGCCGAATGCTCAAGTGACAGAAAGAACAGGCTGGAAAATACGCTTGGGAGAGGTGGTCATAGGAGTAGTTAAGTGAAACTCAGGAAGGAGAAGAGATTTAGATTCAATGAGGATTTATTGACCATCCTCCTGGAGATTTCCAGTCATCTTCATATTCACAACAATGTTGTATAGTAAGGAGAACTTTCTCCATTTTTGACATGAGAAAACAGAATCAACAAGATTAAGTGACTTTCTCAAACTTGCATACGGCAAGGAGCCTGGGTCTCTAGGGAGCTCACTAAGGAAGATAGAATAGACAGGGAGTTGTATTTCTGAGCACCTCTTATGTATGAGGGATTGTGCTAGGCATTTTGTTCATATTATCTCACTTAATCTTCATGCAATCTGAAGTTCAGTTTTTTTTTTTTTAAAGATTTTATTTATTTATTTGAGAGAGAGAATGAGACAGAGAGAGAAAGCATGAGAGGGGGGAGGATCAGAGGGAGGAGCAGACTCCCCGCTGAGCAGGGAGTCCGATGCGGGACTCGATCCCGGGACTCCAGGATCATGACCTGAGCCGAAGGCAGTCGCTTAACCAACTGAGCCACCCAGGCGCCCCTGAAATTCAGTTTTATCGTCCCCACTTTATACATGAGGAAATCGAGAGGCTCGGTAGAGTTAAATACCTTGCCCAAGATCACAAAGCTAGGAAGAATAGAGTCAGAGTCTGAAACCAGGTAAGGCACCAAGATCCATAACTGTTCAACTATATCACACTACCAGGGGGCAAAGAACACACTGAAATGATGAGAGAAGAGAAAAGATCCAGAAAAAGAAAGAGAAAAGAGTTCCTCAAATAAGCCTGAGATAATCCCTAAAGAACCTAGTGTCTTGGAAGTCAAGGAAGGGGAGAGTTTTTCACTGGAAGAGCCGATGATGTCATGGAAAGCACAGTGAATTCTAGATCCAGAAGTGCTCCAAATTGGCTGTGAGACTCTATGCCAAACACTTAGCTTATCAAGGCCTTATTTCCTCATGACAAAGAGTATAGAGGCTTCTCCTTTACCTTCAAATTTACTTGTATTTATACTCATCATTACCTTATGTCCAGGCAGATGTTCTACCTGCCTGTGCTTAGGATTTCATCCCTTCCTACATCCTCCAACACCTTGCTCCTACAATTACCCCCTTTTTGTATCTTTGATCTCTCTCTCTCCATTTGCCACTTCAGCCCTTAAAACACACTCAAGTCTCTCTCAGCAAAAGATTAAACCCCTTCCCTTCATCCTGATTCCCTATATGATTAACTAACCCCCTATTCTCTTTCCCTTCATGGTCAAGCTTCTACAATAGTCTGCATTCATAGTCCCCAGGTCCACAAACCAAGCCACTACAATCTGCTTTCTCACCTCTCCTTTCTTTGAAAATGGCTCTGCTGAGGTCGCTTCCTGCTCGCTTTGCCCTTTGGCCCTATGCCGCCTCTCACATAATTGACCATTCCCACTTTCCTGAAATGGTTCCTAGGTTTCTGTCATGCTCTTCCTTACTTATTCTATATCATCTTTTCCCAATCTGGGGGGCAAAAAGCTATGACCGTACTCTTCAGAAAAGGCAGCATACACAAAAAAGGCAACTTTTATTTTCCTCAGCCACTAAAGCCAACAAACAGATCCTCAAGGAGTGGATGTATCTCAATTCATACAGGCTCCCTGAGCAACTCAACCATGCCTATGACTTCAGCTATTGCTTAATGCCCAACTCTATATATCTTCAACCAGAGTTTACATCTCAGCTCTTACCACTTGCCAGCCGTGTAGTTCACCTGTCATATCTCAGTTCCTCATCTGAAAAACAGAGATCATAGTAGAATAATCCCAATATGGTTGTTGGGAGACCCACATAAGATACAACATGTAAAATTCTTTAGACATTGTTTAGAACATAATTAGTAATTAATAAATGCTTGTTATATAACTAGATCTCTCTACCTCCCTTCTTCCTTTCCTCCTTCAAGTCAGTTTACTCAACTGATAAAAAAATATTTCAACCTGAAAGTCCCACATAAACATCCAAAACTAAGGCCATCTCCTCCACCACCCAAATGTGCTCTTCCTTCAGCATTTCTAATACCTGGACTAATCTTTACAGCATGCCTACGTCCTCACTCCAGAATGGCAGCCATTTATCTTTCAACATTTCTGAGGTAGAGTTGGTTAACTGCTACAAATCTGCCTCCCCAATTATATTCCTCCATCTTGTCTATGAGGATATCTTGGAAGTCTATCAAATGCCTTACTGAAATCATGTTGCCATTCTTCTGTTCTATAAGCAACTACCACAAGAATTAATGAAGGACCTGTGTTTCAGAGAGAGAAAATAGTGGTAGAAAATTAAATACAGCTAATAAATAACCCTTAATCTCAATCAGAGAATTTAGACACAAATCCTTTACAGTTACTCAATACATGACATTTACAAAGAACAAGGGCAAAGATAAAAAGAAAACCTAAATCAGAACCATTCTTAGCCAATTTCTCCAACACCTTATTGAGAAGGAATTGGAAGTACCGGTATTATACTAATACATATTATTTTTAGCATGTTGCTTTCATATTTGTGTATTTAGTGTGTTGCTTAACTGCTTAGTAATCCATATTGGGTACTTTCCATAGTATGGATTACTCCCGGAGCTGTTTTTACTCAGCAGCTTTTTGAAAACTCAGCTGGCCTTCGTCAACAGGCAATATAAAAAACAGCTTATAAACTGATTATTTTGTTTGCTATGAATATTGTTTACAACAGCTTCACTTGAGAAATTCTTTTCTAAACTTATGTTATGAAAGTTTTGCTTCACAGAAGAAATGTTTTTTCTCTTATGGTTAATTAGAAATTTTTAACTGGCCATAGTTCCCTTTTCACTTTGGTCTCTGTGAAACTTCAAGACAAATTTATTGTTCTATTGCAGTGTCCGTGCCCTCCTAGCCAGGATATGTCTCTATTGGCACCCAATATCACCACAATTATTAACCTCCTACTCTATTTTTCATGGCCATAGTTTTGAAAACATGGTATTTATTTACTTTCTTACATGTGTATCTAGTGAGCTGCCTCTAATCCTTGGTTGAAAAGGCGAGGTGTGCATTAAATTTAAATTAATTATAAATTAATTCTTTAACATGGGTGCCACCATTCCCAGTTAACACCCCTTATTATTTTTAATGTTCTAAGGCCACAAATACTGTTTGTGCATTATCGAGGGGAGGCACCTGAACCAAATGAGCCCCCTGGCAACTGCAGTAACCCCCCTCCCCCCGCCCAGACTGACCAGACTGAGCGCGTCCTGCCCCCCATCTGGGTGTGCCAAATCCTCTTATCCCAAACAATAGACCTCTCCTTTATCCAGTGCCCATGCTCCAAATATGGTTTTGAGAGATGATGAGGGGACTCACATGAATTTATTATTCAATAAACTCATTATTTTCCTTCTCCAGTTTCTAACTGAGGATCCTAATTCTTGGCCTCTTTCCTCTCCTTCCTCCCTCTTCTGGACATTTCATGATTTCATTCTTCATCTTCCAAAAAAAAAAAAAAAAAAAAGGAAGAAAGAAAGAAATGGATAAAACATGAGCAAACATTAGGCTGTTAAAATTGTGTACCTCAGACAAGAAAGAAGTCAGAGACCAAGTCCCTCTGGTCACAGTGGAAAATTAAGGACTTTTTTTTCTTATTTCAGAAAGCTCTTCTTCAGGAAGAAACAAAGTTTCTTCTAGAATCATCTATAGAGATTGTTTGCATTTCCCACATGCAGTAAATATCTAAATTGTCTACTTCTTGATCATGGAGATCTAAGCAAGGCATCGTCAGGGAAATTGATCTTTCCCAATTACGGAGAAGTAACTTTAAGTTTAGTCTCCTGATTTACTCTTTTCTTTTTTTCTTTTTATTTTCAACCACTAGTGAAACTGAATATATGCATGTAACATTCTTTGAGAAAGTAATTATGTAAATACAAGTAATATATAATTCTCTTACTTAGTAAGTCTCCAGGAGAAAAATCTACACCGAGGGAAAAAATGCTTTCAGATATGTATAATCCTTTGCCCTCATATTTTTCTCACGTCTTGTGAAAGGGCTACTTGTAATCTTGGCTATTTCCATTGAAAAATGCAAAATGTTAGATTTTTTCATTGTTTTATCATGCTTCAATAAATAACCATGATAAGGGAACACTGTCAATAACAGAACAGTTCATCACCTTGTGCAGCTGATTATTTATGTTATTGCCAACCCAAAGAGGTTTTTAATTAATTTGGGAAACTAGAACATTCTCAGAAATGTCCACAATAATATATCTTAGTCACAGGTGACTTTACTACAGAGATAATGAAGCTGAAGCCTCAGGGACACTTCACATGATGTTTCCTAAGCCCTGTAAGGGAACCTGATCGATGTGTCCACAGAGTCACATAATTTTGTAAAGTTGACAAAGTCAATTGTTTGGTATTTTTTTTTCCCCTCCAAGAAGGACTCCAAAATTGCATAAGCTTTGGGCTACATAAAATCTGGATCTATGCCTCATCTCAATGAAAAGCAATTTAGCAGTTTATTTTTTCTCCAAAGTAAGACTGTAACTACAGCAAGCCAGCTCTCGTCTGTAAAATACTGTTTTAATTGCATAAGACTGAGAAAGAATGTGTGTCTATTTGGGTCATTTATATTAGGCTATTTTTAAAGTAATATGGGGGCGCCTGGGTGGTGCAGTCAGTTAAGTCTCTGATTCTTGCTTTCAGCTCAGGTCCTGATCTCAGGGTCCTGAGATCAAGTCCCGCTTTAGGCTCTGCCCTCAGTGCAGAGTCTGCTTGAGATTCTCTCTCTTTCTCCCACTGCTCCTCAGGCTTGTGCTCTCTCTCTCTCTAAAACAAATAAATAAATCTTTACAAAAAAAATAAGAATAAAATACATAAGGGGCACCTGGGTGGCTCAGTCAGTTAAGCATCTACCTTTGGCTCAAGTCATGATCCTGGAGTCCTGGGATCAAGCCCAGAGTCTGGCTCCCTGCTCAGTGGGGAGTGTTTCTCCCTCTGCCCACTGCACCTCCCCCGCTCCTTCTCCCTCTCTCTCTGTCGCTCACTCTCTCTCTCAAATAAATAAAATCTTAAAAAATAAAATAAAATAAATAAAAGTAATATGGAAATGCAATTTGGAAAACAGGTCCTTCTTTCTATTCAAATATGTCCAACTGTAATTTCAAGAATTAAATTTTAACTTCTATTAATAATTTATCCATTATTCATGTTTCCCAATAAACTAGGAGAACTTGGCAATAATTCAATATACAATTAAGATTTTATAGAGATGAACAATTTTTTTAAAATAATGTGTGTCTATAAAGAGTTGAAATAATGTCTCCCCTAGATCTCCCCATCTAAACAAAGTATTAAGAAAAAAAAATCAACCATTAAAAATTACATGTAAGGAGACTAAAGTTTTCTCAAATCAGAACATTTAAACATATGAGCACTTTTCGTTAAAGAGCACTCTTTCTGCAGGTTTTTGTTTTTTAAGTAGGCTCCACGCCCAGCATGGAGCCCAGTGTGAGGCTTGAACTCAAGACCCTGAGATCAAAACCTGAGCTGAGATCAAGAACTAGATGTTTAACCAACTGAGCCACCCAGGCGCCCCCACTCTTTATGTAGTTTAAATCCTAACCTATGCTTGCTGATCTTGGCCACAAGGAAGTTAAAGAAAAAGGTAGTTTATAAGACAGCTCTGTACCCAAAACCACCTAGATTTTTGTGGGTCATAGTCAACACCTCAATTATCCTGAGAAACAAACAGGCAGCCAAGGGGAAATGTGGAGTACAATTCTGAACAAGTTAAAATTTTATTCCTTGTAGCTTGTGCCTCTTAGCCATAAAGTAGCTCAGTTTCACATGATCTGCAGCTTCCAGATGGCCTCCCAGAGTGAGTTGCAGACATCCAGTCTAACACTCACAAAGGCCACCTCACACAGTACTCTCAAGGCTGTCACCCACAGTAGGGGCTCACCCCTCAATATCTGTTGGTGATACACCATGACGATTATGGCAAGCCAGGACTGAGTATCTATTGCTCAAGTTACCTTGCCCACAATTCCCACCTGGATCTCCTTCTGTGCCCCTTCCACAAAGTCACTTAGATATGAATTGTGGTACTGAGTCCATAGTCAAAATAAAAGATGCAGTGATATGTTTCTGCACCTCAAGAGTGACGAGGTTGGGTCAAGGCCAAGTGTCTCAACTTCGAGGTAGGGAGGATAAAGTTAACAATTCCACAGAGTGTCCTGATATCAGAGTTACAACAGTGCCTTTCTGCTTTAAAAGTGGCTGACGGTTTGAGGCACATACCATGTGCTGGGCGTTAGGCCTTTATCTATACGTGCATGGGTTCTACGTGCACTATGTCATTTAAATAACTACCAGGTCTGTGAAGGAGGTTTTATTATCACTTTACAGGTAAAAAAATGAATTCATAGGGGTGGTGTAACAGTGAATAGCTAGTAGGGGAAGGAGAAATTCTGGATTTATTTTTTTTAATTTAATTAATTTATTTTAGGTAATCTCTACACCCAGTGTGGGGCTTGAACTCATGACCCCGAGATCAAGAGTTGCATGCTCTTCCAACTGAGTCAGCCAGGCACCCCCAAAATTCTGGATTTAAATTCAGCCTGTCTCACTCACGAGCTTGGATTTGAAACCTTAGGCCAATGTGTCCCAAAGTTTGAAACAAAATCTCTGGCAGTCTGTGATAGGATTTTATTTGGGACACAGATGCTTCCTTAAATATTGAGAAAGTAATGTTCTTTTGAAAGTCTTTCAATCCTTCTTTTCCTATCAAGGAGAAAGGTTCAGTTTGGTGCTAAACTCTCAACAACTCTCTAACCCTTGGTGCTCTCCTTTTGTAAACAACGAGACCAAGCCACAGGATTAGCCTTCGGCACGCAGTGGTATCTAGCTGGAATTGAACAAGTATTTTCATATATTTTATGTTTTTGGAGTGTGATATGGGTTTCTCATCATGTAACAGAAATCATTTTTCTTTATCAGTAAACATATTTAAATACTGGTCATATTAAAGAAAAATAATAGGTAAATATAATGATCGCTTTATGGCAAGGCTATAATCCCTAGTTATCCCATCAAACACTAATCTAGGTGTCACTATGAAGGTATTTTGTAGATGTGACTAAAGTCCATAATCACTAGATTTATGTAAGGGAGATTATTCTCAATTATCTGGCTGGGCCCAATGTAATCACCAGGATCCTTGTAAGGGAAAAGAGGGAGGCAAGAGAGTCAGAGATGTGAGGACAGAAGAGGTAACAGTCAAAAGCCAAGGAACACAGGTAGAAAAAGGCAGAGAACGGATATTCCCTTAAAGCCCCTGGAAGGGACGCAGCCCTCTGGATACCTTGACTTTAGCCCAGTGAGACGGATTTTGGACTTTGGACCTCCAGAACTGAAAGAGAGTAAATTTGTGTTGTTTTGAGCCATTTAGTTTGTGGTACTTCATTTCAGCAGTAACAGAAAACGAATACACTAGTTAGGCTACAATGTTTGCTAGGCCTCCAATGACAGAGTAAACCAGATGGGACTAAATTACAACACCCATGTAAAAACCCTAGGGTCAGTCTGCTTATTAAATGACTTAGAGAGGGGCGCCTGGGTGGCTCAGGTGGTTAAGCATCTGCCTTCAGCTCAGGTCATGATCCCAGAGTCCTGGGATGGAGCCCTGCATCATCAGGCTCCCTGCTCAGTGGGGAGCCTCTTCTCCCTCTCCCTCTGCCCCTCCGCTCCCTGCTCATGCCCTCTCTCTCTATCTCAAATAAATAAAATCTTTTTTAAAAAATAAAATAAAATCTTAAAAGAAAAGATTAAGAAAGAATAGCACTCTTCTCCCCAAATTTTCAAGTACGTTAGTTTATGCCTGCTGACATGTTATTGGCGCATGGGAGGTGCCTGGGTCACCATTAGGATGCCATCTTAGGACTGAAGGTTTGCTGCTTCTAACTGAACCATTGCACAGACAGACTCCCAGGCCTTTGGACCCTCTGCTCCTTTGGTGGTTGTGAATTTTTTAACCATCTTTAGGTCTGACCACCCAGTGGCTAGAACCTTTTGATATGGCATTGGCCTAGAAATTGTTCTCCTTCCTGATTTATGATTTCTCATTTAACTTAAACTTCTTATTTTGTCCTACTCTCTGTTTCATGATCTGGTGGCTGGTTTCATTCTCATCTGGATCTTCACTGGGCATAGGATCCTTATGGCATTGCTCATATGATCCTTATGGCCTTGTTCAACCCATCTCAAGCGTTGACTTCTGGTCATGCAACTGGACCTTTTTTATGGACTTCAAATTCAGAAAAAAAAAGACTTTTTTTCTATAATATAGACTCATAGATTATTTTTTTAAGGTTTTAGTTATTTATTTGAGAAAAAGAGAGAGAGAGAATGAGTGGAGGGACGAGCAGAGGGAGAGGGAGAAGCAGGCTCCCCGCTGAGGAGGGGGCCCAATGTGGGGCTCGATCCCAGGACCCTGAGATCATGACCTGAACTGAAGCCAGACACTTAACCGACTGAGCCACCCAGGCGCCCCAATTATTTTTAAATAGTATTCTTAAATAATACATGTAAATTTTTTTAATTGCATAGTATAAAAAGGTATTGAACTTATTTTGAATACCAGTTCCTTTCTCCAGAGGCAGGTGTGTGTGTGTGTGTGTGTGTGTGTGTGTGTGTGTGTGTGTGAAAGAGAGACAGACAGACAGACAAAATTAATTATTCTTCCAGATGCATATGCAAAGTTAGGTCTATATCTGTACACTTTAATAGTAGTAGCATTCTGTACACTGCTTTGAACCTTGATTTTTTTTTTTTACTTAAAAACATATAATAATATCTCTGAGGGTTGTTGTATTAATCAATTAATCATTAGATCATCCCTGAGCACTAATTTTGTTAAATAAAATACATAGATTCTCTTTTTTTTTTTTTTAAGATTTTATTTATTTATTAGAGAGAGAATGAGAGACAGCACGAGAGGGAAGAGGGTCAGAGGGAGAAGCAGACCCCCTGCTGAGCAGGGAGCCCAATGCGGGACTCGATCCCAGGACTCCAGGATCATGACCTGAGCCGAAGGCAGTCGCTTAACCAACTGAGCCACCCAGGCGCCCATAGATTCTCTTTTAAAACAAAATGTCTAAGGTTCTAAAAGATGTTATTTAAAATTAAAGAATCCCCCCAGTCATTAATCTTTATTATTTCAAGTACTTTTATTATTTTTAAGTATTATTTATCTCTTTAAAGTATTTAAGTATTTAAATAATAGTTAAAAAGCATATTTTATACTCCTATAATCAATATAAACTTGTAATTTTGGCTGTTTTTTAAAAAAATACTTTAAAAATACTTATGTAGAACTTGTCATTAATGACTGAACCTGTAAACTTGTAACTTTATATATTCTAAAAGGCATGTAAGTCATAGTTTGTGTCATCTTTTCCTTGCTGTTGAACATTGTATTATTTCTAACCATTTGCTGTAATATATAGCACTAGTAAAATTCTAAAAATCTTAAAATGGGGAGGGATTTTAGAAACCACATTTCCTTAATACAGGTATATTCTACGACATTGCATATTGCCCAGGTTCCACTAAACACATCTAGTGAAACTCACCATTTCCATTCCATTTTTCCATTTTGAACTGTTCTAATACAAAGTTCTGTATCTTTAACTCTATTTGCTCTTGTCCAGGCCTCATTCTATCCCATCCTGTATTTGCAGTCTGGACTTCAGGCCTGTGGTCAAGGCTCTCACCCTGTGCCCTAACCCACAGGCACCCATTATCCATCAACAACATGAACTTTTAAAAAAATATATCAATTTTTAATGGAACATTTTTTAAAAAGGTTTATATGTTTAGTCTTGATGCTTTTGTATTTTCATAGAATATTTAACAATTACATTCGTTAGCTGAGCAAATGTAAAACAAAGCTATATATTTACTTCTGATACCATAGGCAAACCAGACAAAAATGTTGCTCAGGATATGTTTTCAAATCACTTTCACTTATGAAATTAGTCCTGGGTAATTGGCGTTGATAAATAATCATTGCCACTAAGTGAGCTACATCAAGTCTTTCGACTGAATTTCTGACACAAAGTCGGATTAACAAACCAAGAGCTGCTCTGCTAAACAAAGTTCCTTGGAGAATTAGCAGTTGTCAGCTGATGGCTCAGATGAGAAAAAACTGGGTTACACGGTCACTACAACATACCAGTTGCAAAAACTATACGTTTCTCTGGTTTTCTGATGTTCTTTCTACAAGAACTTCTAATCTTAGGAATTCCAAAAAAGTTTAAATGAATACTAAAATAGCAATTGAATAATTCCAAATTTGAAGAAGGGAATGGAGAAAAGTTGAAAATAATTTTATAAAGGTTTCCCATAAAGGTTCCCAGGATTTAAAAGGAAAATGGTGTTTTGGGGCAATCTAGGCACCATTATAATAAAATGGTAAATGGGAACTAGATGTATTGATTGTGAGATCCCATGGCTGAATTGAAGATTCCATGAGGGCCAAAAACTGCTGTTCCCTGTTCTCTAGGACAGCCCTTTCACCCAGGAACAAAGCCTGGCCCACTGTAGGCACTAAAACTAACAAAATTCCAATGAAAAAAAAAGACATTGTTATGCTAAAAAATACAAATATAAACATGGATAAATATTCCACATTCAAATCTATAATAAATTGTTGACTAATCCTAAGGACAAAGACTAAATCATCTTAACCACAAACTTCATATTTTATTGAGACATACAAATGCTGAAAGAATTCATCACCAGCAGACCCACACTTTAAGAAATACTAAAGAAAGTCCTGTAGGCAGAAGAAAAATGATACCAGATGGAAATATGGATCTAAACAAAGGAATAAGGAACATTGGAAATTGTAACTACACTGGTAAATTATATGATTTTTTTCACTCATTATTTAAATCTCTTTGAATGATATTTGAATGTTTAAACAAATATGATGACAATGCATTATAGAGTTAATATCATGTATAATTAAAATGTATTATACCGAGGTGCCTGGGTGGCTCAGATGGTTAAGCGTCTGCCTTTGGCTCAGGTCATGATCCCAGGGTCCTGGGATCGAGCCCCACATCAGGCTCCTGGCTCAGCAGGGAGCCTGCTTCTCCCTCTCCCTCTGCCTCTCTCCCTGCTCATGCTCTCTCTCTCTCTCTCTGTATCTCTGTGTTTCAAATGAATAAATAAAATCTTTAAAAATAAAATAAAATAAAATGTATTATACCAATAGCATAAAGGCTGGGAGGAAAGAAATGGAAGTATACTGTTATAAGTAACTTAAAAAATGTGAAGTGATATAATATCACTTGAAGGTAGACAGCAATAAGTTAAAAATGTATACTATAAACCCCAAAGCAACCACAAAAATAACAAAGCAAAGAATTATAGCTAATAAGCCAATAGAGGGGATAAAGTAGAACCACAGAAGTAATGCTCAATTAAACTTTAAAATGGAGAGAGAGAAAGAGAAGAAAACAAAGAATGGATGAAACAAATGGAAAATAAATTGCAAAATGATAGACTTAAACCAAGCATGTCAATAATCACATTAAATGTAAATAATCCAAATGTCCCCAAATTGTCCATTTGGATTTTTTTTTTTTACTTTTATTTTATTTTATTAATTTTATTATGTTATGTTAGTCACCATACAATACATCATTAGTTTTTGATGTGGTGATCCACAATCCATTGTTTTTGTATAACACCCAGTGCTCCATGCAGTACGTGCCCTCCTTCATACCCATCACCGGGCTAACCAATCCCCCCTCCCCCCTCCCCTCTAAAACCCTGTTTGTTTCTCAGAGTCCATAGTCTCTCATGGTTCATCTCTCCCTCCGATTCCCCCCTCTTCATTTTTCCCTTCCTTCTCCTATTTTAAGAAAATAAAACAAAAACAAACTCTATGCTGCCCAAGAAAATACTTTAAATATTACTAGGATAAAAGAAGATCATTTTATAATAATAAAGGAATCAACTCATCTAGAGGACATGCCATCATAAGTGGGTTTTTTTAAGATTTTATTTTTAAGTAGTCTCTACACCCAACATAGAGCTTGAACTCACAACCCTGAGATCAAGAGTCACATTCTTTACCAACTGAGCCAGTCAGGTACCCCATGTTATCATAAGTGTTTATGTTCTTAATAACAGAGTTTCAAAATACATGAAGCAAAAACTGACAGAACTGCATGGACAAATAGAGAAATCCACAATTAGAGATATCCATATCTCTTTCTCAAAAATTGACAATACAAGTAGACAGAAAATCAAGAAAAAAAATAATTGAATGGCCCTATCAGTTTGCTTTGACACTTATAGAATACTTCACTCAAGAGCAACAGAAAACATAATTTTTTCAATTGCACATGGAATATTTACTAAAACAGACCATATTTTTGGCCACAAAACAAGGGTCAATTAATTTAAAAGGATTCAAGTCACACAAAATATGTTCTCTGACCACAATAAAATTAAATCAGAAATCAATAACAGAAAGATCTCTGGCAAATCCTCAAATATTTAGAAACAAAATAACACACTTCTAAATAATCCATGGGCCAAAGAAAAAAATCAAAAGGGAAATTGGAAATGTTTTTTTTTAACTGAATGAAAATTAAAACAATTCAGTGGGAAAATTTATAGCACTAATTATCTATATTAGAAAAAAGAAAAGGTGTCAGATCACAATCCAGCTTCCACCTTAAGGAATTAGAAAAACAAAGCAAATCAAAGCCAGAGTAAGCAGAAGAAAGGAAATAGTTCAGATTAGTGAGGAAATAAAAGAAATAGAAAACATAAAAACTATAGAGAAAATCAGTGAAATTAGTATACAAAAATCAATTGTATTTCTATATAGTGGCAATGAGCAATTGGACATTCAAATTTGAAAAAGAAATGATTTACAATAGTATCAGAAACATAAAATACTTTGGGACAAATTTGACAAAATCTGTGCAAGACCTCCAAACTAAAAACTACAAAACACTGCTGAGAGAAATTAAAGACTTAAATAAATGGAGAGTTATCTTGTCATGGTCAGAACACTTAATACTGTTAAGAAGCCAGTTCTCCCCAAATTGATCTATGAATCCAATGCAATTCCAATCAAAACCCCAGAAGGTGATCCATGCTATGACATGAACCGTGAACACATTATACTAAGTGAAAGAAGATAGACATAAAAGGGCAAATATTGTATACTTTCATTTATATGAAATGTTCACAAAAGGCAAATCACAAAGAACAGAAAATAGATTATTGGTTACTAAGAGCTTGTGGGAAGGTAATGGGGAGTGACTGCTAATGGATACAAGGTTTCTTTTGGAGGTGATGGAAATGTTCTAGAATTAAATAGTGGTGATGGTTGCCCAAACTTGTGAATACACCAAAAATCACTAAATTATGCACTTCAAAGCAAAAATGGTGAATTTTATGTGATACGAATTTTGTCTCAATTAAAAAAATAATCTACCTAAAAAAAATCCTAGGAGGCATTTTTGAAGTAATTCACAAGTTGATCCTAAAATTCATATGGAAATGCAAAGGACCTGACAAAGTCAAAACAACTTTGAAAAAGCAGAACAAAGGTAGGGCTAACTCTACCCAACTTCAAAGCTTACTATAAAGTCACAATATTGAAGACAGTATGGCATTGAAGCAAAGATAGACAAATAACACAACAGAATAGAGAATCAGAGACAGACCCACACATACATGGACAACTGATTTTTAGCAAAGATGCAAAGGCAATTCAGTGGAGAAAGGATCATCTTTTCAACAAACAGTGCTATAATAATCAAATATCCATTACAAAAAAATAAAATAAGCTTCCACCCATACCTTGCACTATATACAAAAATTAACTCAAAATTGATCATTGACCCAAATATAAAATCTAAAACTACAAACCTACTAGAAGATAACATAGGACACAATATTTGTGACCTTGGGTTAGGCAGAGATTTCTCACAACACCAAAATCACAATTCATAAAAAAATATTAATAAACTGGACTTGGTAAAAATTGGAAAGTTATGCCTTTGAAAGATATTGTTAAGAGAATTACAAGACAAGGGCAACGCTCTCGGGTCCCTTCCCTCTTCGGGAGCTTTAACTTTGCTTTGCTGCCCACCAAAAAAAAAAAAAAAAAAAAAAAGATAGAGAATTAGAAGACAAGCCATGGATATCTATCTGATAAAGGACTTGTATCAGAATATAAAGAAATCCTTATTTTATTCCTTTTATAGCTCTGCAGTAAAAAAAGTGAAACTGAGAAGCATGAGTCCTGGCCTCAAGTGCTGTTGGCCCTGAGAGACAGTTAGACTGGGGCCTTCCCCACACTCTGGTTACATGAGCTAATAAGTTACCCTTCCTGTCTGAGTTGGTGTGAGTCAGTTGTCTATTCCTTGGAACCAAATATGTGTCTTCAGTATGAGTCATTTAGAGGAATTGAAGTATAAGAGAGAGGAGTCAAAAGAAGGAATGTAAGAATGACTGTAAGAGTAACTGTTGAGAGGGGCACCTGGGTGGCTCAGTCGGTTAAGCATCTGCCTTCAGCTCAGGTCATGATCCCAGGGTCCTGGGATCAAGCCCCGCATCGGGCTCCCTGCTCTGCGGAAAGCCTGCTTCTCCCTCTTCCTCTGCCCCTCCCCCCTGCTCGTGTGCGCGCTCTCTCTCCCTCACTCTCAAATAAACAAATAAAACTTTTTTTAAAAAGGGTAACTGTTGAGAAATAAAAAATTTGATGTGATCACAAGGAACTAGTGGTATATGGTCATGATTGTGGTAGTTGGCTAGGAGTTCATTTTTTACCATCGGTTAAAGATTTTAAAGCACACATATTTCAACTCAAGAACTCAACTGCTAGATGTTCCTCCTAGAGAACTACTGGCACGTGTTCACAAGGAGAAGCGTAGAAAAGATATTCGCCACAGTTTCATGTAATGATAATCGCAAACAACTGACTTGTCCATCAGAAGAGGAGTAGTTAAATAATCCATTGTAGACCCACATCATGGAACACCTGGCAGGAGTTTCAAAGCATAAGACGGCGCCATCGGCACTGACATGCGAAAGAGCTCCAGGACATGTTGTTATGAAAGGAGAAAACTGCATTCTTTAGTATATTTAAGTTTTTTTAAAAAATAAAACATACGAAACAAACCTCTCTAGTTCTATATGTGGACATGCATGTAGGTAAATGTATAGAGGACAACAAGAAGGTTCTGCCTTCAATGGATAATTGAGTTCACATCCAGGGAGGGGATGAGGATTGGGAGGAGTTAAAAGGAGATTTTCGGTTGGCCTGTTTTGCCTAAAGTTTTTACCCATGAATAAACCCAACAGAAGTTGTTTAACTAAAACAAGTGGAAGAGTAGGAAGAATTTTTACTAAGCATAAACAGTGTACTAGCTATGTAAAAGAGGTAAGGTCCCTGCCAAATGGAAATGGCTAAATGTACACAATTTTAGGGTCAATGTATTAGGGGCCAGTGCACTTAACTTCCAGCAATAAAATGACCAAATAGCACTAAGAAAGAGAACTGTTTTAAGGATTCATTAGGATAGGCTATAAGGAACATAATAACATGTCATATTTATAAATAGAACATCAGATTTTCTAATGAATTGTTTTTAAGCTCATCTATAGATTTCTTGTTGGAAACTGTGCATTCTCCAATGGGACAAATGTTTAGGTTTTCACAAAACCTGTTGTATCCGTGTTCCTTGATAGGAAGCATCAGAGATACTCTGGAAATTAAGACAAAAATTTATTGAACACTACAGAGGAGCTCACGGAATCTAAGGAGACGTGCAACTTCAGCACTCAGGAAGAACAAAAACCAAGTGGTTCTCAGATCTAAGCTGCTGATGGACAGCTGAGCCACCAGTCTTGGAAACTGGAGTCCTGAATCTTGTGATACAAGGACAGAAAAGCATGGGCAAGCCCTGGAGTGTGTTTCAGCCTCCTGGCTATCTGACACTGCCTATTCACATCCTGAGAATTTTGAGGTTTTTGAAGACTTTCTGAGCTCACATTCCAGCTATGTTACTTACTAACCATGTGACTTTGAGCAAGTTATTTAACCATAACTACCTTCATCTATAAACATGGGATAAAACTATACCTGGCTACTAGAGTTTTTGAGAGGATTAAGTTATATAATACATATAAAATTACCAGCATAGAGTTTGTATTCAATGGACACTGGCTATTATTATTTCCTCTTCGTGAACAGAAATATACCAAAATGTTAAGTAGTCATAATAGTGGATGTATGAAAAAAAATCTTCTCTTCTCTTACAGAGTTACTCTAATGAGAGTGTTTTCTCCTAATTGTAAAAAGAAATATTTTTTAAGCTCTGAGTTGCAATAATCTGATGACTAGAATTATATAGGATCTAGAACTCAAAATTAGTACTTTTATGATCAATCAACAATGTTTAGAGTTTAAGGGCTACAATGTGAAATCTTACCCATCGATATTAGCAAACTTTTTGCCTCCTAGACAAACATAATACAGTTCCTTAATGGGAACTGTTTTAGCTCAATAGACTCAAGTGAATTTCAAAAGTGTGTATCGCATTGTTTGGCTCTTTTTTCATATATTCATTATTCATGATAGTTCTGTCTTGGTCTTGAACAAATAAACACCAGAATATTTAAAAATACCGAACTGTCTGTCCTGGGAAGAAATACATCCCAAATGACTAAAACCAAAAAGGTCACAAGATGTTTCCCTTCATTTTGTCATTTGATCTTAGATATGCTGCTTTCAAAACACAAGCTACAGTAAGTAGCTATTTCGAGACAAGACAGACCAAATCTATCATTTAAAAGAGGAAATAAGTGGTAAGGACATTGCATTCTTCAACTGGAACTTCTGAACTGAAAACTTTTTGTTTAAAATAATTCCACATGACAAGGTATCGGTTAAGAGAAGAATCCCCAATCAGTGGTGGCAGATCGTGTAAGCTGGCTCCCTTATCTCCTGGTTCACCGCCTTTCCAAACCAGCCTCTTCTACTAGTATGCTAGTAACAGAAAACAGAGATACTTCCTTTCCTAGATTGGCCGAATATAAGTAGGGTGGCCATGTGATTCAATTCCAGCCAATACAGTATAAACAGAAGTCTCTACTTATGGCTTCTAGAAAAGCTTTTTTAAAGACTGGGCTGACAGTTTGCTTTGCACTTTGCCCTTCCTTCTTCCTCCTTCTCCCACTTGTAACTAACATGATGCCTGAAATGAAGGTATCTTTCAATGTTGAAAATGACAGCCACATGAAGACCTTGCTAAGCTATCATCCCAGCTCTGGAAGCTTACCCCCAGATATCTTGTTGCTTGAAGCAAACATATCTTTCCCCTGTTTAAGCCTCTCTTACTTGGGTTTTCAGTTGCTTGCAGGCAACACATTTATAACTGATAAAAGTAACACATCAGGGAAAATAGATTGTCCTCTGACATTAGTAATTTCTTTTTCCAGAGACTGTAAAGGACGTAAGAAAAAAATGTTTTATCAAATTGTACTAGGAAAGCCCGAGAAACTTTATGTAATGGGCAATGTGAATTTTGCTTCCCTGAGCTTATTACCAAAATCAACTTAATGACAGAAACATTTAAGTAAAGCTAACATTTAAAAATTTTTCACTATCATGGAGAATGAATATATAATTTAAAGACAATATGGGGGCACCCAGGTGGCTCAGTCAGTTGAGTGTCTGCCTTCAACTCAGGTCGTGATCTCAGGGTCCTGGGATCAAGCCCCACGTCAGGCTCCCTGCTCAGTGGGGAGTCCGCTTCTCCCTCTCCCACTGCCCCTCCCCCCTGCTCATGCTCTCTCTCTCTTTCAAAGAAATAAAATCTTTCTTTAAAAAAAGACAATATCAATGGAATTCTGATATGTGGATATATTATAGAGTCAGTCCTTCCAGTTTTTTTTCCCAAAGATGTTAAAAACATTCCTCCCTACTAAGATGAACTATCGCAACATAACAATTACATGTTTTTCATTCTGGGGCTGGGGAGGGGTAGAGGAAGTAAATCAATATGGCAACTCTCAGAACCAAACATAGATAAGTAGGCTCAACCACTCCCTTCCCTAACCCCCTACCCATGAGATGATGTGAATTTTGGAGACAGCTCTTGGCTATTTCTAATTGTTATAATCAAAATGACACAATTGAACCTTGAGCTGGAGGAAATTTCTCCTATCTAAATTAGGTCACTCTCCTCTAAAAGAAAGAGACTTTTGAACTATAAGCAAGGTTTTAGCTGCCACAAAAGGTCTCTGTGTCCACCCGTGGGGTGTACACTCGAAGACCTCTGTAGATCTACCAGATCAGAGTTCTCAACCCCCTATGATTAAATTAGGGGTTGGTCATCACAGGTATAATTTAGGCTTGGAGTTCCACTGGGGTCACTCAGGGACAACCTTGGGGAAAAAAGAAATGGAAGGAAGAAAAGATCCTATAAGTCTACCACTTCTCCCCACACCATCACATCTGAGCCTAAGCTGCTGTGCTGTACACACATCTACTCAAGGGGTTTTGCAGTAAGTTTTCATTTGTGGCAAGTTTATATTGCATTAAAAGAAAAAAGAAAAAATTATTACTGCATTAAGATATATGCTAGTGCCAGTTTTGTTTAAATTTTTTTAAAGATTTTATTTATTTGAGAAAGAGAGAGAGACAGCGAGAGAGGGAACACAAGCAGGTGGAGTTGGGAGAGGGAGAGGCAGGCTTCCCGATTAGCAGGGAGCCCCATGCGGGGTTCGATCCCAGGACCCTGAGATCATGACCTGAGCTGAAGGCAGCCGCTTAACAACTGAGCCACCCAGGGGTCCCTGTTTAAATTTTTTAAAAAGATTTTATTTTTAAGTAATCTTTACACCCAATGTGGGGCTCAAACTTACAAACCCCAGATCAAGAGTTGCATGCTCCACTGACTGAGCCAGGCAGGCACCCCATCCTAGTGCCAGTTTTAAATGAAAATACATTACTTGGGAGAGGTAACATTAAGTCATCACCATTCTCAGAAACATTAAAAATTAGCTAAGTTAGCAAATTAGTGAATTAGAGTAGTGGAGAACTCTGGAACTATTCATTTGACTCTCAGGTGGTTAATTCTTCAATTGCATTAAATAAAAATTAGTTTAATCCATGAACTGACATTCATATCCCAACAAATGTCTAATCAGTCACTTAATAGTTTCATAAATGTGGGCAAGATAACTTCTCTAGGCCGTTGTAATAGAGCTACCACCTCACCAAGTAGGTGTTGCCATGAACACGTATGAAGCACCTAGAAGCACAGAAGACTGCTGATCAACTATCCTGAGGACTGAGTACTATCAACTTACCTGGAGCAATGGAATAATAATCTGATACTTTTCCAAATTCTGCATTTAGTTCAGTTGAAGCCTTCTGGACCTATCTAAATTCGTATTGTTATACTTAGAACAACTATTTTAGGGACAATATTTTTTATCCCCAAATCTGAGCCATTAGCCATTTTTTTAAAAAAGATTTATTTATTTTAGAGAGAGAGAGAGAGCATGTGCACACGCACACGTGGGTGAGGGGCAGAGGGAGAGAAACTTCAAGCGGACTCCCCACTAAGCACAGAGCCCAGGGAGTGGCTCAATCTCCCAATGCTGAGATCATGACCTAAGCGGAAACCAAGAGTCCGACACTTAACCGATTGAGCTACCCAGGCGCCATTAGCCATTTTTTATTGCTATACCGCCTCATCCTACCATAAGGATCTCTAGAGAGATACGATGTGAGCTCTTTTGAGGGAGATGCACCTTTGTTATTCCTATGACCAGAGTATCTGCCTGATATTTATCCCCTACTCTGTGAGTTGGGCTAGACAACGTAGAAGCCACAAGTATGTCTCCCCCTTGGTCCCCGCACAGAGCCAGCTCATGTTTTCTCATAAGTCCAGGCTCTGAGAGTGAAGTCATGGACCAAGAAGAAAGAAAACCCTCTTCAAGTTCTCAGGGGGAGAGAGGAGATGACTCAGCATAGGAGAAAGAGCACGTTGATGCCTTTGTTCCTCCAGAATGGGAGCCCCATTGTGTTCCTCACGCCTCTGATGTGTCCTTTCATGCTAGCCAGAGCATGATAGACTTAGGGGTGGAGGACCTGTGGTCACCTCATGCTTTCAAGGCCTGCTCTAGTCTCAACTCCCTCAGAACATTAGTCCATGTTCATTCTTCCCTCCTATAAAGTCGTGCTTACTATTCTTGTCTGTAGCTCTCACTTGGCAGCTTCTATTTTTATGTGATAGCTTTTAGGTAGATGATAAATTCTTTGAAAACAGGACAGACACATTAGAAACAGACTGTAAAGACAATAAGCACTTGCTAAATGATTATAATTGATAATCAAGAGGAGGACCCCCTTATTTAGGAAAAATATTTGATGAAAGAGAACTCCTGCCTGCATTAGAAGGAATTTGGAAGTCTTATAAATCAAGAAGTGTCAAAGAATGATGTCTAGAGGCTCCACCAGACCTGAAAATGGGTCTAGAAGCATGAGAAGAACAAGACACCACCAGAAGAGGAAGTGGATTTCGAGGCTGGGGGAAGGTCAGCGCTGCAGGGATAACCACAAGGAGAAATTCCAGCCAGGAGGAGTCAACGTGTCAACTTAAGCCCAGGACTGGGGAATGTCTATTGGGTACATCCACATTTGAACAATTCCTCGGGGCCTCTTATGTGGCATTGGGGAATACCCACTGTAGGACTTTGGACCACTGTGATTTGTCTATTGCAAAACATATGTACATAGTTGTCACTTGTTTATCTTTAAATAAAACTTGGTTTTACTACACTGTAATTATTGAACTTGCAAGTGGAGTTCATGCCAGTTTACCACACTATCAAATAGACCATTTTCTTGGGTTTTGGTTCATTCCAAAGAACATGATTTTGGAGTCAAAAAATTCTGTCACTTAAACTTTCAGAGACCAGTTTCCTCTTTTCTGAAATGACAATATTTCTCATCTTAACAAGTCTTTGCTTCTAGCACCTTATCAGGCATATAGTAGACACTTCATGAATATTAGTTTCCTTCCTCTCTTTATGCCATAAGTATATCTGGCAGGATGATTATAACTTGAGACATTAATGCATGTTTAAGCTCTAATAAATGTTTCCTGTAAGAAAGCAAAGGAAATAGCTTCAACTTTCAGAATCATTGAAGAAAGCCCAAGAAAGCATTTTGTTACTTTGGTCTTGCTCTTACTCAAAGTAGATGACCTATTATGAAAAGTAAACTATCTTTCAATTAACTTCTTTTTGTTTTATGAAGTATTTTTCATAAAATCAACTATAGGAATTAATTTATTTCCTTCTAAGAAGGAAATAACCCTTTAAGAGCATGTATTCTTTTTTTTTTTTTTTTTTTTTTTTTAACAGAGAGAGACACAGTGAGAGAGGGAACACAAGCAGGGGGGGTGCAAGAGGGAGAAGCAGGCTTCCCGCCTAGCAGGGAGCCCGATGCAGGGCTTGATCCCAGGACCCTGGAATCATGACCTGAGCCAAAGGCAGACGCTTAACGACTGAGCCACCCAGGCGCCCCAAGAGCATGTATTCTTTACTACCTTTCTCATTCATGATCTTTTTGTATCTACATTACACATCATTTTAATTTTAAATGTTTTTTAAAGGTAATTTTAAATGGCATTTTCACTGTTTGAAATTGATAAACTTGAAAATTAGATTTTTGTCTATGTTTGTACATATTTCTAACTATCCATGTAGTTATTCTTCTAAGAGCTCTTAGCACATCAAAAGGTTATGTAAATAGATACTTTTTAAAACAAACTTGAGAGGGCACCTGTGTGTCTCAGTTGGTTAAGCGTCTGCCTTCGGCTCAGGTCATGGTCCTGGAGTCCTGGGATCGAGTCCCACATCGGGCTCCCTGCTTAGCAGGGAGTCTGCTTCTCCCTCTGGCCCTCCCCTCTCTCATGGTTTCTCTCTCTCTCAAATAAATAAATAAAATCTTAAAAAAATAAAAAATAAAAAATAAAAAAAACAAACCTGAGAAAAACAGGAACCAATAATTTGTATTGGTCCTGAAAAGAGCAAACACAAACTTAGCATTTTTCAATGCATCACATTACAAACACCTTTTTGGTGTGGTTCACAGGCACCAATGAGGTTGGGGGATATTGATTATATATACGTCACTGCATTAAAAAAGAAAATGTCTATTCAGGTACAATTTACTAATCATTAGTAAATAAGAAAACAATGCACTTCGATCAACAATATTTACTAAGTGTATCTTATATGCCCAGCACTATGCTAGGTCCTACAAATCTCGCTGTGAA
The DNA here is from genome assembly GCF_004348235.1 of Phoca vitulina. Lineage (NCBI taxonomy): Eukaryota > Metazoa > Chordata > Mammalia > Carnivora > Phocidae > Phoca > Phoca vitulina. Next base: position 26,006,348 of record NW_022589712.1, on the reverse strand, counting down.
GAAACCCCTTATCTCTTACTAGTTACATGGTACTTTTAAGGATACATCAAATGATAGAATCATGTAGGTTTTTATTTTTTACTTCATGAAAACACAAAAATTGAAGCTTAATAGATTTTAAAATATTTTATCATTAAATAAATCAACAAAGGGGAGCCTGGGTGGCTCAATCGGTTAAGCGTCTGCCTTTGGCTCAGGTCATGATCCCAGGGTCCTAGGATCCAGCCCTGCATAGGGCTCCCTGCTCAGCGGGAAGCCTGCTCCTCCCTCTGCCTCTGCCCCTCTCCAGCCCCCAGGGTTGTGCTCTCTCGCTCTCATTCATGCTTTCTCTCTCTCTAATAAATAAATAAAATCTTTAAAAAAAAAATCAACAAAGCCACAAGGTTGAGCCAAAATGAAAACTCAGCTATAACAGCTACTGAATTTATGGCCATTAAGCTATCTGGAAACTATTCTCTTCCTTTAAAATTCAAACTAGCTATAGAAAGCCCTTTCACTCCCACAGGGCATATTAGTAATAGAAATTGGGATCAGAGGGTTGGAGGAACAGAGACAAAGTTCATACAAAGTGAAGCCATATGTACCAGACTGGATTGTTGTTCACAATTCTCCCCTCAATCCCTCAGCCATGGAAACCTACAGCACACCAGAGTGGATGGGTGTTCCCCCACTTTATTGATATTGTGCCATATAACTTGTTCTAGTCAACAGAATGTCAGTAAACATGACACACACAAAACCTTAAATGTCCTTGTGTCCTTTGGCTCAATGTCTCGTATTCCCGTGATTGCCATGAAAACTGACTATGCCAATTAGCTGCTGTCCCTTCAGCCTGGGCCCCAAAGTGAGATACACAGGCAGTCCTACACTTCACCTAAAGCCAAGAGCCAGCATCTTGCAGCCTATATATAGGCTTCCTGTTATAAGCCAGAGTGGTTGTGAGATCTTTGCTGGATTCCTGGAGCAGTAAGTGCTAATTCACCAGTCCTAGTTAAGATAGGCAGTACGTGTACAGATTCTAGTAATCCAACTAAAAACTAGTATGAGGACTTTATATGCAATTGGAGATAAAGAGACTCAGACAAATTGTGCAATTAGTTTAAAATCCCCAATGGAAGTAACAGACCACACTAGCGAGGAGAATTATGGGACATAGGTAGGAGTCAGAGGAAGGTGCAGAAACTGGGCCCAAAATGAATGAAGCAGGTGTAGACATCACAGGCTTGTTTAGTCCCTGAGAGTCGGTATGTCCCAATGGCAAACTAACACAATCACCACAGTTGAATTGAATTCAACACCTGTTGAAAACACAAAGCTTCTCTTTTCAATTCATAGTTAAAACACACTTTCATAGATCAAAGACTTTGCCTTCAGTAATTTAATAAAATGAGACTTTAATTTGATATCAATATAATTTGAAAGGCAAGCACAATGATATTCTTCTTTGTTTTAGCAACTAAGCAAAGTACAGAAACAGACTTATTATGTAAATTACACATTTGTACCAAGAGAAGGCTGAATGTTGTCATAACAAACTCTGTGAACGAAGGTTTTGCAATAGCTCAAAAAGAGAAAAGCAGTGAAGAAATGACTCATGACATAGCACACACCTTATGTGCAGGACACAAAGGTATGCAGAACTCCAAACAACCCACAACATACTCATCAATGCCACGTTCTTTGGCATTTGGGGAGGAGAAACTGAGTTTCAGAAAAGAAAAAATAACATTGTTGATCTGAGCTCTTCTGGTTTGGTAGTTATGTTGGCACTTAATTTTTGTTTTTGTTTTATAGTTATAATAAGCGTTAGAGGTAAGAGGTTTGCCACAGTTTGTATCTTGTTATTGTGACAGAATCCAAACCCCAACTCACTTCAGTAGAAAAGAAAATGTATTTATTCTTGTAGTGGAAAAGCCTTGGAGTTGTTTAGTGTCATGAGTGGCTTGATCCAGGAGCTCCAAAAATGTAATAAAAATTCAATTTCTCTTAGTTTCTTGGCTCAGCCTTCTGCTGTGTAAGCTTCATTCTTAAGATTCATGTGGCAGCCTCTGGCATCTCCAGGCTCACATCTTCCTTATTGCTACAAGTTCCTGTGGATAGAGAGAAAGGAGACCCCATACAACTGCAGTTTTCACACCGATGGAAGCAATCACTGTAGCCAAGGCCGCGAGCTCCTCTAGCGCAATCTGAGGCGTACAGACGATTTTCAATGAGCGGTGAGGGTGGGGGAAGTTTCCCAAAAGGAAATGAAAGTCCTACTAATAAAATAAGGGGTGACTTTGGGTGGATAAGGAAGATCAAGCATCTTCTATAACAGAAGTCAGCAAACCTCAGTCCCTGGGCCACATATGTCCTACAGCCTGTGTTTATGCAGCCACTAGCAAAGAATGGTTTTTCCATTCTTTTTAAAGGTTTTATTTATTTGTCTGACAGACAGAGAGAGCACAAGCAGAGGGACAGCAGCTAATTGGCAGAGGGAGAGAAGCAGGCTCCTGCTGAGCAGGGAGCCTGATGGGGGACTCGATCCCAGGACCCTGAGATCATGACCTGAGCCGAAGACAGATGCTTAACCTACTGAGCCACCCAGGCACCCCATGGTTTTTCCATTTTTAAATAGTGTGTGTGGGGGGGGAGATTTTAAAAAGAATAATAGTTAATGACATGTGAAAATTATATGAAATTCAAATTTCAGTGTTCCCCAAATAAAACCTTATTGGAACACAGCCATACTCATTCATTTATGTACTGTCTATGGCTGCTTTCATGCTCCAATAGTCACAACAGAGATGACATGGCCCACAAAGCCTAAAAAATTTACTCTTTGACCCTTTAAGAAACACTTTGCTAACCCTTGCTCTATAGGTTTGTATCTTTTAACACATTTTTTTTAATACATCACAAGGGAAGGGGCGCCTGAGTGGCTCAGTCAGTTAAGCGACTGTCTTCGGCTCAGGTCATGATCCTGGGGTCCTGGGATCGAGTCCCACATCAGGCTCCCCGCTCAGCGGGGAGCCTGCTTCTCCCTCTCTCTCTGCTGCTCCCCCCTGCTTCTGCTCTCTCTCTCTCTCTGTCAAGTAAATAAATAAAATCTTTAAAAAAACCCACACACATTGTACGGGAGCATTATTGTTAAAATGACTTAAGTCAAGACTCAGGGGTCTACAGCCATCTATGTCCTTTTAAAGTAGATCACACTCAGATTTGAGAACTTCAGTTTCAGCTTTGGATACTAAATATCAAAGATGTAACACTAAGTGGGAGTTCAATTAAATAAAAGAGAAATGGACATTGCCTAGAAAATAAGAATTCCAATAATGGCAAGTAAATTTTGAAATGCCCCTATGACATCATCCCCAGATATTCAACCCATCAGACACAGGCAGTGTCTCCATGTGGGAGAGTCGGAGGACCTCAGGTGAGACAATTCTGTCCATAAGGGAAGAGAGTACGGATGCCTGGCTGCCAAGCATTAAATTATTTTAGATACGTCAGCTACACGTCTCCCATGTGCAGTATCTTCAAAGCAAACCACCTTGTCCACAACCCTGCCGATGATCTGGCTCCAAGCACTTCACCCAGGGGTGCCCAATCCATAGCCCAACCAATGGCCTATAAACATTAAAGGCCCTCAGAGATGAGGAGAAGTATTACTTTCCAAAAGTTGCCATAACAAATTGCTACCAACTGGATGATTTAAAACAACAGAAATGTACTCTGTGTTCTGGGGGCCAAGAGTCTGAAATCAAGGTGTTGATAGGGTTGCTTCCCTCTCGAGGCCCTGAGGGAAAATCTATTCCATGCCTCTCTCCCAGCTTCTGGGGGCTGACAATCCTTAGCATTCTTGGCTTGTGGCCGCCCTTTAATCTCTGCCTCCATCTTCCCAGGGCCTTTTCCCCTCTGCGTCTTTATGTCTTCTCCTTTTTTGTCTTTTATAATAACACTCATCATTGGACTTAGGGGTCATCAAACTCTAGGATGATCTCATCTCATTAGCTATAATTTAACCATATCTGAAAAAACCCTTATTCCAAATAAAGTCACATTCTGAGATTCTGGGTGGACATGATTTTTTTTGGTGGGGGGGTGGTGGTGGATACTATTTAACCACTAGAGCTGGGACAAACAAAACCATCCTCTCAAGAATTTGAAATGGGAGAGTATAGATGAGGAAACTAACATTGGGAGCTGATACTTCAAAGACGTCCTAGAAGGACCTAGGAGCAAACTAAACTTAGGAGCATGCTGAAGGCATTAAAAATCAGAAATTACAGATAGAGAAGAAGCTTGACAACTTCTTCAAGTTATTATAGAAGATATCTATCTGAACCAGATCTGCTCGGCTGATAATTATTCAAAACATGATTGTCAATGAAGCAGATGTACAGAAAAAAGCAGATATGAAGAGGGGATTTCAAATACTGGGCTTCAGACACTTTTTGATACCTGGCTGCATTGTTTCCCTTGGGTCTCATGAGCTATATCAACATACGCATTGGGTGGGAGGTTCAGGCTTCCACCTGTGGAATGAATAAGTCATGGGGATGAAGGGTACAGCATAGGGGGCACCTGGCTCACTCAGTCGGTACAGCAAGTGACTCTTGATCTCCGGGTTGTGAGTTGGAGCCCCACACTGGGTGTAGAGATTACTTTAAAAATGAAAAAAAAAATTTTAAAGGTACAGCATAGGGAATATAGTCAATGGTATTATAATTGTGTTGTATGGTGACGGATGGTAGCTACACTTGTGATGAGCACAACACAATGTATACACTTGTTGAATCACTATGTTGTACACCTGAAACTAATGTTACATTGTGTGTCAACTATACTTCAATAAAAAAAAAATACCTATAAGAAACTTTTTGTGTACATCTCCCTTTCTTACACCTGATTGTGTTACAAATGATTCCACACAAGCTTTGACTCATTTTCTCTCTCAGCATCTCACCCCAAGAGTGGGTCTCACATTCTTGTTTCCCACCCAGGGCCTCTCGGGCATTGTGTGTAGGACAACATGGGAGCCCACGGGTACCGACACAATGCACGCAGAAGTGCACACCAGCAGTGGGGGGAAATGCTTCTCATTCTGTCCCTTCCACAGAGGTCTGCAGAAGTTCTCAGTAGGAATAAGCACTAATCTCTTAGTAATGCAGTCTCGTGTTACATTTCCCTCCTTCCCTAGTTCACTTTCCTTGGTTTCTTATTTCTACTTCCTGGAATCACATCCCAAATTAACCACCACCATGCAACCCTAGACCAGGTTGTGCTTTTGGGGAAACCCAGAATAAGCAAGTTGATATCAGAAGTGGCCATGGAAAGAAAACCCTCAAGACAGGATTCTAAACCTGGATAGCCCACTGGTCATGCAGCAAAAAGAACCCCATTGTTGGTAGTATGTAAGACGGTTATAATCTCTGATAACAATGGTTTCATGAATTGCAATCATCTATGTTGGATTGGAAGATGATGAAAGTAGAAGGCAAAGCATGGGTTATGTGGTAATTTGGCAGTAGTACCGATGGCAATAGTAATTTTAAGAATTATAGAATGGTTTGGCATTTGTTAGCTGTTTTTCAAGTCTTGATAAAAGAAAACAACATGCTCATGTCATCCAACTACCAACTCAAAGCCCACTGTAAAAATAAAAAGTCCTCCATGGCAGCATCTTTTTGATAATTGGTGCTGGATCCACTGGATATCCATATGGAAAAAAATGAATTTTGATCTTTAGTTCATACCATACCCTAAAATTAATTCTAGATGGATCATGGACTTAAATGTAAATAATAAAACAATAAAGCTTCTGGGGAAAAAACACAGGAGAACATATTCATGACCTTGGGGCTAAAGAGACATAAAGAGCACTAACTGTAAGAAAAGATTGGTAAATGGACTTCATTAAAATTAACTTCTGGTCACCAAAAGACACCATTAAGAGAGTTAAAAGGCAAGGAGCCTGGCTGGCTCAGCCAGTAAAGCATGCAAATCTTGATCTCAGGGTCATGAGTTCGAGCCCCACGTTGGGTGTGGAGATCACTTAAAAAAAAAAAAAAAAAAGAGTTAAAAGGCTTGAAGCCAAGACTTGGAGCATCTATTCAACAAAGCACTTTGATCCAGAATATATGAAGAATTCTTACATATCAATAAGAGAAAAGGAAACCTACATGGTTGGGTTTTTAAAAACTGCCTTCAAAACTCTTTCACACAGAGGATAAACAAATGGCAAAAATGCATATGAAAAGATGATTAACGTCATTATTCATCAAGGAAATACACATTAAAACTACAATTTGATACTGCCACAGTCCCACAAGAATGACTTAAATGAAAAGGGCTGTCAATGAGAAGTAATTAACTGGTGAGGATATGGAGCAACTGGAATCTTATTTGTTGCTGGTGGGGGCATTTAAATCAGTCCAACCACTTTGGAAAACTGATTGATAGTATTAAAGTTTTATGTACCTATGGCCAATAACGAAGCAACACTACTACTCCTGGAAAATTCTAATCCCAAAAGAAATGAGTTTTATGTCCACCAAAAGTCATATGTAAGAATGTGCATTGCAGTTGTATCATAATAGCACAAACTGGAAATCACCCAAATGTCCATCAACAGGAGAGTGGATAAATGAATTGTGGTATGCTGCGGAATGCTGAACAGCAGTGAACACGAACTACTGCTTCACACAACACATGAATGCATCTCACAGATACAATGGTGAACGAGAGTACAAACCACAAATTATTTTATGTGAAGTGAAAGAACAGGAAAAATGCACTTATGATGAATGAGTCCAAATAGTGATATCCTTGAGGGGAAAATGTTGACTGGGAGGGGGTCATGAAGAAGCAAGCCTTCTGGAGTGCTGGAAATGGTCTGTGTCTTGATTGGGTAACAGTTATAAGGGTGTACACAAAGGTCAATATATATTAAGCACTGTGCTTGGTATGTATATACTTTGCTCCATGTCAATTACACCTTGATAAAAAATTTTAAAAAGGGGGTAAAAATGAAAAATAAATAAAATGCCCTTCATTTCCTGTGGCTATAGGGAAATACATGTTGAAAAAATCAGACCCAAGATCTAATTGTAAGGGCGGCAAAACTGCAAAGGAGAGTGAATGCATGGCCTCGGTCTTCTGTGCCTATGTCAAGGCCCTGGTAGGAGCCGTGGTATCCTGCCTGACATCTAGGATGGTGACATTTGGGTGGACAAACGAAAATATTTGAATCCCCAGATTCCCATCAATCTTTCGTCAGGAGAAGCAGTCCTTTCCCCCTTGCTAGAGAGAAAAATTTCACAATGGCTGGAAGCTTTGCAAAAACCTCACCTGAGTCAGGCGTCTTGCAAGACAATGCTTTTTTTTCTAAGATCTGCCACCACATCCTCCATTGCCTCAGGAATAACAAGTGTCTACTGGGAAAATACATTTCCTACTCTGGGAGGAAATAGCTTATACAATCAAAACAATTACAGGACCAGAATAATAAGTACTGGCAAGAACTGGAAGAACATGTGTGGGAGTGTATTTCGAGAATGTTCAATCAGGGTGGTGGTAAGGGGAAAGAAAATAAATCTGCATAGTGGGGAACTTGTTGACATTGAAGCATTCTCCTGTGACTTGGGGTTATGCCTCCTGGAAAGGAAATCTCCAGTCATCTTTTTGCTGCTGAGATAGGCTCCTGAAGGTTGACCAGACAGATTTCTCACTGTAAATGAGGTTGAGAGGCCAGAACTACTTTGGCAGAATAGTGAGGAAGGGGTCTTAAGGCTCAGGGAGATAAAAATGTTAAAACAGATTTGTTACACTTATTACATATGATCAGAGAACCCACGATCTGACTATATTCCCCAGACAGCCCTAGAGAGCACTGACTGAACTAGGGGAATGAGAAATGCACCAAGAAGTTTGCACTGGGTCATTTGAGAAACTCAATGACACACTTCCTCTATATGTTGAAGAAATGCAGCCTTGAAATGAGCCTTCAAAAGAGATGACAGAATTCTAGAATGGCAGAGGCCAGGGAATGGCACCTACCAGCAGAGTCAATATGGACATAACTACTATAATAGACAGCAAGGCTGGAAGGGCAATCGAAGTATATTTGCCTACAGAAATTGTGCTGATGGTTAATAGATTATGATATTCCTAGGAGCAAGACAGATATCCAGTCAAGGTGTTACTTGACTTACCTTGTAAGACAGCAACAACAAACACAACAACAACAACAAACAACTGCTGAGAAGATTGACAACAGCTACAAAATGGAAAAATGCTGTGGTCTCTCATCCATTTTTAAACTAGCTCATAGACCAGAGCCTAGGATAAAAGCGGATTATGCATCTCTTTGAGGAAGGACTTTAGAATACCTCCTCAAGTTTGCACAATAAATATTCTTCCAATCTTGCAGCCATTTCCTATAGAAACTGAACACTGGAGAAAGGAGTCTTCCCAGACTTCTTGAGGACTGTCACATAATAGGGTCTGAACTGCCACTGAAACAATCAAACCCAAAATGCCATCATAGACCACTGGGTAGAGAAAGGACTTATGGATGTCAAGTGATAAATGGCAGAAGTCCATGTTACTGTGAGCCCCAAAATGCTGCCGAATTGAATCTTGAAGACACAAAATAACTTATTTTGTGGTTATCTTCCCAGTTCCCCAGTGTGAAATTTGAATGGATGTATTTATCATTTGGGAGAATTTTCACACTCCCTGACCAACTGTGTGAAAGTCATCATGATAAGAAGGGCTATGAAGAAATCCTTGAAAATGACCCCTCCCATCCCCACTAGAGTCAAACTGCCAAGACAGTAAATCAAACATGTCCCAAGAAGAATTTCAGGAATTCACACAACTTGCAAATATTTAAAGGATGCTGAAATGTTGGTTTCCATCACATCCCTGTTTAATTTACCTGTATGACCTTTGCAAAAACCAGACAGACTATGATGGTTAATGGTGATATATTAAACTTAACCACTCAGTAGCTCCAACTTCAGCTGATGGGCTGGACATAATATCTTTAAAATAGAAGATCAATATAAGCTCTGGTATATGGTATACATACAGCTCTTGATCTTACAAACATGTCTTTTTCAATATCCAAGAGTAAAGAGGGTCAAAAAAGTTTACCTTTACATGAGAAGGATGGTAGTACATTTTACTCTCTTCACTCAGAGCCATATAAAGTCTTCTGCTTTTGTAATAAGATTGTCTGCAAAATTCCTGATCATCGTGACATTCTCCAGAAAATCAAGCTGGTATGACATCATAAGGAGACTTGGTAAATAGAAAGTGACAAGTACTCTGGATGCTCTAGTAAGACCCCTGCATGCCAGAGGGTGGGAGATAACTACTACAAAGATTCACAGGCCTGCTACTTGTGTGAGACTTTTAGAGGTCCAGTAGTCCAAGATGTCACAGACAGGCCACCTAAGGAATAGGACAAATCATTGTACCTTGCACCACGAGTGCTAGGAGGCACAGGGCTTGGTGGGCCTCTTTAGATTTTAGAGGCAGCATTTATTGAATTTAGGAATACTGCTCCAACCTATTTATTAAGCAATTCAGAGGGCTGCTAGCTTCAAGTGGGGCCTAGAAAAAGAGAAAGTGTATTAGCAATTTTAGGTACTCAAGCCATATGCTAACGAAGAAGCAATGGTATTAGAAGTATCATTGATATGTAAGGATTTAAAGATATTAAGAATCACTGGCAAACCTTAATAGAAGAGTTGCAACTCAGACCCTAGGATTATGGTGCAAAGTGGTGCTTTGGTGGCAGAGAGCTAGTTGTCATTTGAAAAGAGGCTCCTGTAAATAAAATCTTAAAAAAGGAAAGAAAAGTGGCTCCTGGTGTGCTAGGAGGTCTCAGTATAGACTGAGCTCCTAACATGGGGCATCAAGCAACTGTGCAACCAAGGCAAGCCATCATGAATTCGAGATGATAAGACCCATCAAACAGTAAGTTCAGACGAGATCGGGCGCGTTCAGGGTGGTATGGCCGTAGACCAAACAGTAAGTTCAGATAGGTGTAGCAGTCATCTGTCATAAAAGGTAAATGATACGCACAGGATAATGTCTAGCATGGCCCCAGGGTTCAGGTAAGTGACAGAAACAGGTGGCCCAAGCGCCCCTATCTCCTACTCCTAGTACACTAATGCCTCACTTCATGCCTCTGGCCAACTGATGGGGGAAGATAAAACTCAGGCTTGGCTGTCAGACAGGTTCCCTCACTATGTGGAGTGAGAGCCCAAAATGCACTGCTGCTACACACAGCTGCACACAAACAGATGGGGTAAGTCCTCCCAGAGACAGAGCTCTCTGTGCCAATGAGATCTAGCATTTTCTTTGACTATGTATATAGACAACAAACCACGCTAAGACTGACAATATCTGTGACATTGGGGTAAATAAAAATAATAAATATTTTCATGTTATTTATGGCTATCACTACTTTGAAACTGTCAGTTATTTGTTACTACATATTTAATTCATCAATAAAGAAGCACACGTTTACTGTATATTAATATAAGTAATTTCTTTTATAATCCCATGTATTTTATCTTATGCATTTAAAGGCACTATTTTGAGGAGTCCACTGGCTTCACCACATTGCTACCGAGGTTATAGCACAAAAGTAACTGAGAATCAGGTCCAGAAAAAATCTCACCCATCAGTGTCTACGGGCATATGTAGGGATAGTCATGCCAAAATTGTCTATTACACAGGGGAGCTATGTATCCATTGTTAGAATGGATAAGTTAAATGCTGTAGTTTTATACTATGGACTACTATAGATAAACATACTAAAACATGAATTCATCCTCAAATCATAGCATCGAGTGAAAAAGAAAAGGGACACAGCAAAATCTATGTGGTCTACACAGCACCATGTAATTCAGAAAAATTTAAAATAGTTGCACACATAAAACACTATATGCATTTCTATATCTATATATTGAAAGAACACATCTGCATTCAAGAACCTGTATTACAGGTCTCAGTATTAGAGTCATCCTCTAGAGTAGGAGCCCAGGGCCAGGGGTAGGTGTAGGACAACAGGGTTGGGGAAGGAGGATGGAAAACAGAAAAAATTAGCTACCACATGAGAGGGGCCTTAAATGAAGCAGTAAGGAAGGTGGGCCATGAACTGAGAATTATGCATAGTTCATCCTGCTGATTCAAGTTCAAATAAACCAAAAGACCCCACCATGAACAAAATGCAAAGGCAAATGAAAAGCTAGGGAAAATATGTAAAAAATTGGCAAAGAGTTAATTTCTTTGATACAGAAGAAGCTTTTATCCATCAATAAGGAAAATAAACAGATTTTTTAGTAGGCAAAAAATTAAAGCAGGCAATTAATAAAAGAAGACACACATACAAAACAAGGAAATGTTTAAGCTCACAAATAATACAAGGTAAAATCTCCTTGTCAAGGAAGGGGAAAATCTAACCTCTCAATCACTGCTAGAGGGGGAGGGAAAAGTGGTACGAATGTTCTGGAGGGAAATTTGGCCTATATTTAAAATGCCATGAAAATCTGCTCTAAAAGCCCATAAATCCTTGGCACAGCACTTTCACATTTAGAAATATATCTTAAGGAAATAATCAAAGTTACAAAATTTAGTTACAAAGTGTTTACTGTAGCATTGTTTCTCACAACTGAAATGAGAAAAGGTGATTAGATCTTAGCAAAGTGAACTGTAATACATTCATATTATAGAATAAGATGATGTCACTGAAGTAGTACCAATAAGATGGGAATGTGTTTAAACACAGTAAAGTGGAAAAACATAAAATTCGTGTAGTAGGAGTAATTTTGTGATTTAACATTTACATATAGTATTTTGGATCATAAGAGTTTCACATTCATTAAAAGGATTTGGAAAACAAAGATCAAAGAACATAGAAATCACCCAAAATTTCACCAAACAGATATATTCACTGTTTATAGTTTAATGTTGGTTATATGGAGGAGAATCTAACGTAAACAAATAGAGCAAAAACATGGTCTTTGGGAACGCAAATGTCAAATTTAATTTCTAATCCGAATGTTCATAAATGAGTAAACCCAGTATGTACTATTTACCTTTTATGATGGATTACTTCCTGCACCCATCTGAACTTTGACAAAGCTAATAATGCAGAAAAACTGAGATGCAAATAAGGTAAAAATTTCCAAATACGGATTAGAAAACAAATCTGATTGAAAAGATGTAGGAAAATGAATGGAGTAAGAGCCACCTTTAGTTAACATTGATTTTTAAACTTTTACCTAACCACCACAGGCCCTCAAGTGGGAAGAAATGGATGATAAACCAGTAAGAGGGCACAAGTTAAAATTCAAAGCTTGGGCTCTGGAGACTCACTGCCTAGGGTTGAATCACCATTCCACTACTTACAAGCGCTAGGTCACCAGGCAACACAATGTCTCTGTCCTTTGGTTTCCTCAGAATGGGGATGATAATAGACCCTACTTTGGGGGTTGTAAGGTGAAATGAGATAATATATGTAAAGCATTTAGAACAGTTGCTGGTTCTTAATGAGCACCCTGTAAATGTTAACTATGGGCTTTACAAATATCAGTCAAGCAATGGGACCACCTTCTGAAAGAGCTATCTGAGGGGCACCTGGGTGGCTCAGTCGTTGAGCCTCAGACTCTTGATTTCGGCTCAGATCATGATCTCAGGGTCATGAGACTAAGCCCCGGGTTGGGCTTTGTGCTGGGCATGGAACCTGCTTAAGATTTTCTCTCTCCCTCTCCTTCTGCCCCCTCCCCCCAACCCCCACCCCACTGTGCACCTGCTCTGTTCTCTTTCTCAAAAAATAAATAAAAATAAAACAACTATTTGAAAGCCTTCACATCATGTGTATTGAATAAATGACTCAGTATGAAGCTGCACACATTACATTCTTGTCTTTCAAGTTTGCTCAGGAGAGCTTTTTAATACCAGTATAAATACTCATGGCCACTATCAGAACTTTATTAAAGCAGAGAATGACTGCCCTACTGGTTAGAGGCTGTGTGTGTGTATATGACATCTCAAAGTCAATATACAGTGTCTCAGTGTATTAATTCTCCCCTCTCCTTCCTGGATTCTTAGAATTGGGATAATGATACTTACTATGCTCAATATACGTTTTGATGTTGACCTATCAACATATTTAAGGCTTGATAGCCATCTTCTCAGAACTTAAAAATCACTTAAAAGGATGATGTCAAAATACCTAAAAAATAACTAAGCGATCCTAGTATATTAGTTTTCTTTTTTTTAAAGTTGGCTCCCCGCAGGGCCTGAACTCACGACCCTGGGATGAAGACTTGAGCTGAAACCAAGAGTCAGACACTCAACCAACTGAGCCACACAGGTGCCCCAATTTTCTATTGTTGCTGTAACAAATTACCATAAATTTAGGGCTTAAACAATACAAATGTATTAACTTACAGCTTGGGAGATGAGAAATCTGAAATGAATCTCACTGGGCTAAAATCAAGGTCTCAGCAGGGCTTCATTCTTCCTGGAGGCTCTCATCGGAATATCTGTATCCTTGCCTTTTCCAGCTTCTAAGACCACCCACATTCCTTGCTCATGGCACCCTTCAAAGCCAGCAATGTCTAGGCTGAGTCCTTCCCAAGCTGCATCTTTCTGGTTATCTCTACTGCCTCCCTCTTCCCCTTTTAAGGACTCTTAAAATCCCATTGGGCATACCTGGATAATCCAGGATAATCTCCCTACCTTAAAATCAACTGATTAGCAAATTTAATTCCACCTGTAATCTTAATTCCTCTTTATCATGAGGAACCTAACATATTCATAGGTTTCAAGGATTAGGACATGGACATCTTGGGGGTGGGGGAGTATCCTCTCTATAATGCTCCTAGTAAATGATAATGATCAAGTGAAGTAAAGAAATGGTACTTGATAGGAGTTTGGTGGAGTCTAATGTCACTGCAGCTGGGGATGGTCAGGGAAATCTTAAAAGAAAAGGTAGATTTCTTCTGGTCCTAAAAGCAGAGGTTTAAAAGTGGAAGGGAGGGGGTGCTGCCTGAGTGGCTCAGTTGGTTAAGTGTCCTACTCTTGATTTCGGCTCAGGTCATGACCTCAGGGTCAAGACCGAGCCCTGCGCTGAGCCCCCATAGGGCTCTGCGCAGAGTCTGCTTGTCCCTCCCCCTCCCCCTGCTTGCACTGTCTCTCTCTCACACACATAAATAAATAAAATCTTAATAATAATAATAATTAATAAAGGTGGAGGGGAAGGGTTCCAGATGAGAGCAAGAATAAGAACAAGGTCTGGAAAACATAAGAAATGAAGTGGAGGGACGCCTGGGTGGCTCAGTCAGTTAAGCGTCTGCCTTCGGCTCAGGTCATGATCTCAGGGTCCTGGGATCGAGCCCCACATCGGGTTCCCTGCTCAGCGGAGAGCCTGCTTCTCCCTCTCCCTCTTCCTGCTGCTCTGCCTACTTGTGCTCTCTCTCTATCTCTCTGTCAAATAAATAAATAAAATCTTAAAAAAAAAAAAAAAAAAGAAATGAAGTGGAATCAGGAGACAAGGAGTAGAATGTTCTGGCTAAAGCAAAGGTTCACATATGGGGAGAGTGAAAGGGAACCAGTAAGAGAGAGGGCTGAGGACTTTCATACTCATTCTTTCCCAAAGCTAATTGACCCCAGGGTACTTGTTATAATTATGATGTATTCATGGATGACCATCAAAAGTTAAATGCTTTTTGCCGTAATAACATCTTGATGAAACACCATCAGAAAATCAGTAGATACAGTGCCTGTCTGAATTAAAGTAGGCAGCCAAAACTGTCCCCCAGATGAACTGCAAGAAATGATCAAATTTGGCTATTCCCCCATTTTTGACTCATCCATAGAAAAATCAAAACTGTTTCTTAAGAACAAATGATATCTACTATTAAATATGTCTCATATTTTTAATATACAGAGTAATATGCATAAATTTTAAATGAGGAAGCGTTCTTCTTCCCCATAATGTGGCCACTGATGTTGAGAGTCACACCGCAAGTCAGGTCCTCACATCAGGTGCTGCATCAAGTCTACTCCTGCATTTTGTCCTCACAAAACAGAGCTGCATTTCACAAGGTGCATCGGAGCAAAACAAATATTGCATGGATTGCGATATCCAAGTACTTTTGAAAGAGGCTGTTACAAAAATCACTGCATATTTTCAATAGTTCACTTCCAGACTGGTAATTTTAGTTTTTTATTACTTTCTTTAAAAATGTATTATGTATATTGGTTAAAAAAAAAACAAACAGATTTCTAACTGTACAAAAAGGTCGAGAGTGAAAAGCCAGTTTCTCCACCTGCTGCCCTTGAGCCACAATGCCCTAGTGCACCTCCCCCAGAGACCACTGTTTCTGTCAGTGTCTCAAGTGTCCTTACAGACAGTATCTTTATACCCCAAATGGTAGCATATTCCAAAAACATTCCCCGAACTTGCTTTTGCCATTCACTTCCCAGCTTTTTTAAAAAATTTTTTAAGATTTTTTTTTTTAATTTATTTGACAGAGAGAGAAAGAGGGGAGTGGCAGAGGGAGAAGAAGACTCCCCGCCGAGCAGGGAGCCCGATGTGGGACTCGATCCCAGGACCCTGGGATCATGACCTGAGTGGAAGGCAGACGTCGAACCGACTGGGCCACCCAGGTGCCCCTCACCTCCCAGTTTTTTTAAAAACTGCTGGTGCCATTTGTTCAGCTTCACTTTAAAGTATTTAGAGATTTGCTTTTGGATTCAGAAAGTGTGAGACACCCAAGATTTTTTTTTTTTTAATTGGCCTCTTTCAGCCTCAGATTTGTGGAAAATGAGTGTAGTTAGAAAAGTTTAATTTATAGTGGAAATAGAATAACATCATAAATACGTGTGGCAGATGGAAGGTGAAACCACCACTACCACTAACAAATCAGAAAAAACTAGTGATTAGGAGGTAATGAGGTTTGAAGCTCTTGCCCAGATAATAAAGAGAATATCCAAGATTCCACATAGAAGGAGGTGCCTAAAAGGAATAGAGAGGAACCAGGTTAGAACAGGGATAAGTGGTAAGGGGTACGTTCTTGTAAGGGCCTACGTCCTAATTTGCCCTCCCTTTTGAGAATCAATTGAAAAGCCCAACTTGTGAAACTCTCTTGTGAAATTGCCCCAGCCCTTCCTCAGGAAGTTCTCGCAGACCGGTACAGCCTGCTGTGCTGGTCCTGGGGAGATGGAAAGGATGGAAAGGCCAGGGAAAAGTTCACTGTCCTACCCCATTTCTTCCCAGATTCCGGAAGACAGGAGACTAAAATTCAGGGTAGTGACAGTGAACAAGGCCAGTGGGTGACCTGAAGCATCGCTGAGGATGGTGGGAAAGACACACAGCACCAGACAGAACAAAGGCAAGAGGCAGCCCGCCTGGCAGCTGAGAGAGTCTGCTAATCGGCTTGGGTTTGAGTCAGCACACTATAATCTACTGATCCAAATCAAGTTATCCTCTTCATGACTCAGTTTCCTCATCTATGAAATGGGACTGGATATCTAAAGCAGACTTTAGACGAGTATGAGTGTTAAGTAACAAAATATGTGTTAAAAAGCTTGGAGTGGTGCTGGGCGTATTGTGAGTGCTCCAAACCTGTGCCCCAGTGATGACAGCGGTGGTTTTCAAAGTGATCTCAGGCCTGGGGCGCCTGGGTGGCTGAGGCAGTTAAGCCTCTGACTCTTGATTTCAGCTCAGGTCGTGATCTCAGGGTCATGAGATCAAGCCCTGCATCGGGCTCCGTGCTCAGCGGGGAGTCTGCTTGTCCCTCTCCCTCTCCCCCTCCCCCGCTTGCGCTCGTACGCACTCTCTCTCTCTCAAATAAATAAATAAAATCTTCAAAGTGATCTCAGGCCTACCTGGCTCTAGGCACTGGCCACCTCCTCACCCACCCCCGTCCCCACCAATGCTGTCTCTCAAACTCGCCAGGAACCCACCTGCATCGAGGTGTTCACATTTGTAGCCTCCTGTGCCTCTGACGCGCCTCCCATGGCTCACTCCCTCAACTGTCCAGGGCTTACTCAGATGGCACCTGCACTGTAGGATTCTCCTGAAGACCCAAGAACTCCCCCCACTTCCCTTCTCTGCTTTATTTTTCTCCGTAACACATCTCACTATCTCCCATACATCATATTTTTCCTATCTCTCCTCCCCAACCCACACCCTCCCCCTCAATGAATTGTAAGTTCTGTGAGAGCAGATATTTTTGGTTTGTTTAGTGATGCATCCTTGATACCCAGAACAGCACTGGCATACCATAGGTGCTCAATAAATACTCCTTGCATCAATGAATGAATATTTCCCAGTATATCCATTCTCCAATTTAGGCATATTTATACATGTATATTGCTTCTAATTCTTGTTGTTGCAATGAACACTGTGACTGTACCTAGAAGTAACACGTCTGTGAGTGTACCTAGAAGTAGAACTACTGGAAAAAAAAAAAAAAAAAAAAGAAGTAGAACTACTGGACCATGCGTTAAGCACATCGTTAATTT
Organism: Phoca vitulina; assembly: GCF_004348235.1. Classification (NCBI taxonomy): domain Eukaryota; kingdom Metazoa; phylum Chordata; class Mammalia; order Carnivora; family Phocidae; genus Phoca; species Phoca vitulina. Next base: position 25,988,810 of record NW_022589712.1, on the reverse strand, counting down.
GCCAGATATATTGCCAATCAACTCTCCAAAGTGGTATTTACTATATTCCCGTGTGCAGTGTGAGACTCCTGTTTCACATTCTTGGCAACACCCAACATTGTCAGACTTTTCAGTTTTTGTGAATCTCAGTATTCAATGGTATTTATTTTAATTTTAGTTTTCATTCACTCGATTACTGGTAATTTGAACATCACGTATTTGTTGATCATTTTGATTTTCTCCTTTGTGAATTACCTGTTTGTATCTTTTGTCCACATGTTTTATATATTCTGGATCCGATCTTTTGTCTGTTACACGTGTGGCATGTAACTTCAGTCTCTATGGTTTTTTAACTTTTTAAAAGTGACTTTGGTTGCACAGAAGTTGGCACTCCAATTCTTAAACAAAGATTATCCCATGCTAATAATTTCTTAGAGGTGTTCAGAAGTTTTCTTACATATACAGAATTTAAAATACATTTTAGAAAAAAGTTTTTCAGCAGGCATCTCTTTTTCAGTAAGATCTATTACTGTCTTACAGAACGCCAGTGTTCCATGGCACAGATTTGGAGAGCTGCTTCTCTAAGAAGTAGGGACAGACAGACGGCTTCTGAGCAGGGCAGAAACCTGATGGGAACAGAGAACACTAATACTGTTTTCTTATTGTTAATGTGGGCAAGGCTGCCTCTGCCATATTTAGTTTGGACAGTTGTTCAAAAAATCTTGACTGATTTATATGGCTAAATTTATCACTCCATCCAAAGGTCTTGTTTTATCAAAACATTTGACTAGGCTGACATCATTCTGCAGGCTTCTCTACCAAAGACCTTAATAGGGTCTAGGAAACTTCTAAAATACTTTATTGGAAAATCTCTATGTCTAACTTCATATATGAAAGGTTTAATGCAGAATAGATTATTCTGTCTATTCTGTTTATTCTAAAAGATTTAACATGCTGGAATTAAAGTCATGGGATTCAGTCCGATATGTTCATTTTAGTTTCCCTAAATGTCTGATGATTACCAGCCAAATGCCTAAACTCTAGTGTGACAGAGGAGACCTAGAGCCCACATTTCCTTTCTTCATATTATCAAGGAAACATTCTAGAATCCTTATCAAGTTTGATCCTTTAAAGATAGAAACGGTATGAAGCTACTTCTTGTAACTCAATTCTGATCCTCTTCCTTCTCCCTCAGTTACAGTCTCAGGTAAACAAATGTTGATAATTTAAATGACGTTTAATTTCCTCAATGTTTCCCACCTTCTATTCTTCTGGCTTCTATTTATCTTAACTCAATTCTTAATTCTAAATTCTAGATTACAGGAGTTAAGAGTAAAGTTGTTTAAGCACTGTTAGTTGAATAATAAATATAATTTATTCATAGCAACAAAAATATGCTATTAAAATATCAACTAATTTAACTTAAAGACTATTACCTTTTCAAATACCATAATTATTGATAATGTTTTCATGAAAGGAATTATTGAATATAATTTCTATGTCATCCAACCAAGACAATTAATGTGACAATAACTAAGGACACGAGATAAAACTAAAGGCATATTTTTAAAGCATTCAACTTAAATGCCTATACTTCCACGTGTATATAAAGGAAAAATAATTTTATGATAAACTAATAAACAGAAAGGAGCAATGCTTAGGTTTGTTTCACTATAGAGTACTTGTTTTAGATATTTTGTCACCATCTTGTAAACCTCTCTCTTTTATGTAATAAAATAGCATCAACTAGGGGCACCTGGCTGATTCGGTTGGTAGAGCATGTGACTCTTGATCTGGGGTCCTGAGTTCAAGCCCCACATTGGACGTAGAGATTACTTAGAAAAAATAGCATCAATTATTTTTCTCTGCTGATAGATTTAGCTACTAAGAGATTATAGTTCACAAAAAGATCCAAAGTGTAAAGTTAATTTTAATACTGTAGCATTTCTTATTCCAGGAACTTGTCTGGATCTTTGAATTTCCCTTCATTGTGTCCTAATATATGTTATGATCTCTCTCTCTCTCTCATCCCATCTTACAATTTGGCCCCACAGTTTGTAGCATAGATTGGAGGGGCACTCCTACATCCTGGGAGAGTTTAAGTGATAACTGGAAAGGGTGGGGAAGTCTCTGCAAACAACATATGGAAATTCTTAGATGTAAGGTATACTCCAAATAGCATCACCTTGAGAAAACCTCCCACTAAAATTGAAAAATTTAATCATAAAAGTCTGCTGAGTTACAAACAGAGCTTGAAAACATTTTTCTTTTTTCAGATGCTAATAAGTAGTGAGTCAACCTTACAAAATTAGAAAACAAAACTAAAACTATTTAATATGAAAAAAATGTTCCCTTTTCTTTTTCTATAGTGTCCTCTTCCAGTGACAAATTGAAATAATAGCATTTATCAGTATGGTTATATAATACATTTATAAGTGACCCCGAGATTTGGGAAGAGCAGAGTATGAAAAGGGGGAGAAATTCAACGTTTTACAAGAAAGAATGTAAATAAAATATTAGAGAAGTGTATAGAAGAAAAGAATAATAAAATTTTTGGCAGTTATGACTGATACATAAGGTACCAACTAAAAGAAAAAGATCTGGAACTCACAAATATATTTTTTTTTTCAAAAAGCTGTGATATGGGAATATATTAATGGCATTACAGCTTAAAGGAACTATCAGGTGATCCTCCTTTTCAGAGTTAGTAAAATAAATACCCAGCCATCACACTTGTTATTTGAGGAAAACAGCAAGATCCTGTTTACCCTCTTTCGGTCTAGTGTTGATTTCTCTCCTACTTGGTCTGAGCTCACACTATTAGAGCCACGCCTTTAGGTTACATAATGTATACAGGGCATTGGCCCAGAGTATACAATTGCACCCAGTGATGGTGAAAACACTCTCCTTAGCATGGATTCTCTCGTCAGATCACACAGTCGCGGATGGATTCCAGCCCGCCCTCCGCCCTCCCTTCTGCGGCGTTCCTGTTTCTTTCAGGCTGTAACTTAGACTGTGGGTATCGGAAAATGAATAGGATACAGTCTTTTTCCTTTAGGAGCTCCTTGTCTGGCAGAAGACACCAACAGGAAAACAAATACAATGCAACATGATACATTTTCGACTACAACTGACAAAGGTTGAAAAGAATAATACCCAGCATTACCTAGAAGGTAAGGACACAGAGCACTGAAACACCATTGCTAGAAGCTGGAATTCGTAACAAGTTTTCTGGAGGACATGTGGTACTATGGGCCAAAAACCTTAAATAACAACAATAACAACAACAACAGCAAGTGAATACAGTTCACCTCAGCAGATCCTCAGGGCTCAAGATTCACCCTAAGGAAATCACCAGACAAGTTTGCAAAGATGTTTGCGCAAATATACATAGTGAAGCACTTGTTGTAATGGTAAAATACTGTAGTGGCCAACAATAGGTGATTGGTTAAATGAATTTTGCCACATCCATACAACAGAATATTGCTATCACCATTAAGACAGCTACAGATTTATGAAGTGAATAAAAATATGTTTTTGATATATTTTTGAGTGAAAAGTAGGTGATAAAGTATCACACCAATATGATAAAAATGGCATTTAGTCCCCGTGGTCTTACTCTGCAAAACCCGTAACTCCAATCTAATCATGAGAAAAAAAATCAGACAAATTCCAACAGTGAGACATCTTACAGTATCTCTGACCAGTACTTTAAATCTGTCAAGGTCATCAAAGCAAGGAAGTCTGAGAAACTGTCAGAACCAAGAGGAGTGTCAGGCGACATGACAAATAAATATAATACCCTGGATGGGATCCTGCAACAGAAGGAGAACACTAGGTAAAAACTAAGGTTATCTGAATAATCTGTGAACTTTAGTTAAAATAAGTGTATCAATGCTGGCTCATTAATTACAACAAATATATCAATTAATGGAACATGTTAATAACGTGAGGGGTGATTGGAGAACTTTGCAATTTTTCGGTAAATCTAAAATGTTCTCAAAAACATATTAATAAAAAATAAATCAGTTTTCAAGATATATATTTATTATATATGCATAGGAAAAAGTGAGGAAAGCTATACCTCAAGGTGCTACTTTTTTTCAGTCAGATTTATTGAGGTATAATTTACATACAGTAAAATGTACTTTTTTTAGTGTATAGTTCTGTTAATCTTAATATACATAGTCATGTAACAACCACCATAATCAAGATACAGGACATTTCTATCAGCCCTAATGCCCTTTGTAGCCCAACCTCTGGCAACCATTGTTTTTCCCTTTGCCTTTTCCAGAATCCATATAAATGGAATCATACAGGATGAACTCTGTTGATTAAAATTGTTTTTTCCCCCAGAATGTGGGACTATGGGTAATAATTTCCTTATTCTTCTAACCTTCCTTATTTGCATTTTTAAATTCTCTATGATAGACATAACTTTTGCTATTTAGAAAAATAAAAGTAAAAAGTAATTGTATAGTAAGTGAGGAGATAATGCTACTGGCGTACTGACGAAGAAATTTTTGTTTAAGATATTTAAGTTGCCGAATTATTTTACTAAAGAGTTAATTCTGAGCAGCAACAGAAGTTAAGAGGTGGGCTCTAGGATTAGCTAGAGCTGGGTATGAATCCTAGCTGCACTACTGACTAGTTGTGTGACTTCGGTAGTCTACTTAATATCTTTTACCCTTAATATCCTCATTTTAAAATAGAGCTAGCACAGTACCTGTCTCACAGTTGTCAAAAGGATTAGATGAGACTGTAAATTTGTGCATAACAGGTTTTAGCTACTAAAATGATTTGTACTGCTTATTTGGCTATTCTCATTCTCATGATGATGCTACCACTAAGAATACTGAACTCTGGAGGGGTGGAAGATATGGAAGGCCATTCTAGGCTAAGGAAACACAATGTGTGAGAGCAGAGTTACGGAAGTGCCTCGAAGGACAGAGAACAGCAAGCAGGGTCTGAAGGAAAGAAGGCAAACACCTTAGAGCCAGGTCATAAAGGACCTGCTCACCCAGGCCAGGGAATTTGTTGCTTATCTTAGGCCCGAGGACAGAAACCATTTTGTCTGGCCGTATATATTGTACTTCTGCTTATCTGTCTTACACCTTTTATGCCAGGTTAGTCTCCCCTTTGCCCCTTCTACTCCCCATGCTTCCAAAGCATTCCACTCGTATCTATGCCACCACACGCATCACGTGGCATTGTTCACAAGCCTGCATTTCCCGTCAGGCATGCGCTCCTGTAGACTCCGTCCCCTAACTCACATTATATCCCACAGAGGTAGGAAATGCTTACAGATTTAGTGAATGAACAGCTATGTTTTCTCAGGACAAAAAAGAAAACAAGAAAAACTGTGGGAGGATGCAATTCCTGGTAGATATGTTTCCATAAGGAGAAAAAGAAGAAACCAAGAACTGAATGGTCGGAAGGAAAAACAGGATAAAAGGACAGACAGACCGAAAGCTCAGCCTGACCCTCGAGTGTGTGTGCGGGGCCCCTCAGGGCATGTTCACTTGACGGGTTTGACTAGAAAAATCTGGGTAGCTATCATATTAATCAACTCTTAATATACGACAATATTTAGAAAGTGGCAGCTCTGTATGGTCAATATGGAACAAAATCTAAGATACACTGTTAGGTGAAAAAAGGAAGTTGCAAACAATGTGCGTAGCCTACCTGTGAGGGGTGGAAAACACATCTGTATACAGACACACACATACATTCACGTACTTATACATGAATGACACGGAACCAGTAACACACGTTGTCTCTGGAAGGGAGAGTTCCTTTTCATTATAAAACGTTCACTACTTGAATACCACATATATACATTAATCTACTCAAAATTTATTTTTAAAGAGATCTATAAAGTGATATTTTAGAATACATTTCTAAGACTAACTTTTAGAAAAGGTAGCCATATACATACAAGGAAAAAAGATCTGGAATGATATGTGCCAAAATGGGAATGGTACACATTCTGTGGATATTTTTCATTTTCTCCTTTTCTAGTCTTTTCTGTTTCCATTTTCTAATTTTGCTGTTCCTCCTTTTTCCCAGAGCTCAGTCCTTAGTAGTTTTCTCTGCCTGCATTTTTTTGGTGATCTCATAGAACTTCATAGTTTTAAATACCAATAATATGCTTGACAAATTTATATTTGCAGGCAAGATCTGGGCTCCAGACAAATATACAATGTTTATTCAACATCTCCACTTGGATGTCTAAACATCATTTCAAACATAACACAACTATAAGTGAACTTCCTGCTCCCTCCCATACACTTCTAACACACAAGTCTTCCCATCTTAGTCTATGGAAAATCCTTCTTGCAGTTGCTCAGGCTAAAAACTTGGGGGTCATTCCTGACTATTTCTCACAGCCCCACCCAATCTCTCAGTAAACCTTGTTAGTTTTACCTTCAAAACTCATCTGGGTTTTGACCACTTCTCACCTCCGTAGCAGCTGCCTCCCTGGTCCAGGCACCATCATCTCTCCCATGGATCACCTCAATGCTCTCCAAATTGGCTTCCCTGCTTCTCCCCTTTACCTTCTACAGTCTATCCCCAACAGCAACATGATGTAGTGATCTATCAAAATATGGACCTGATCATGTCACTCTTCCGCTCAAAACTCTCCAGGTGCTTCCACTTCTCAAAGAGAAAAAGCCTTAAAATAGCCAGCAAGGCCCCATGTAATCCGCATAGCCTTCCCCACCCTGCACCCATATAGCCTTGTCTCTTCACCCCCACCACTTCTTGCCCTTTCTCTCGCTCATCCCCCTCCAGCCAGCCTGGCCTCTACTGGTTTTCACACACAGGGCATACTCCCGTCTTACACCATGGTGCTGGTCCCTCCTCTGCTCTGACCCCAGGTATTCTCAAGATCCATTTCCTCCCTTCCTTCAAGTCTTTGCTCAAAACTCACCTGCGCAATTAGGGCCTTCCTGGAACGCCCCATCCAAAACTGCAACCACCCACCCACAACACTACTCCCTTTCCCAGCTCAATCTTTTCCCCTAACACTCATCCCTTTCTATTCTGTAACGATGATTTGGTTAATTCATACATAATTGGCCATGCTCACATTTGAATACAAGCTCCATGAAAACGGGGATTTTTGTCTGTATTGTTCACTTAGCCTAGAAAATACATGGCATAGAGTGGACGCTCAATAAATACATGCTGAATAAGTTTGCATTACCCATGCAGTAGAGAATAATTTTTCAAATAAAAATCATTATAATGAATGAATGCTGCAAGTGTATACTTAATCATAATTTGAAAGCTTTCTTGAATGTGCATAAACATATCTTCTGTTAAAAAAACCTTTCCATTTTTGTTATCCTAGGGAAATACATTTCTAGGTTTTACTTATTTTTTTCCTATTTATCAGGACTGCAGTAGTAAAAGGCTTTTAAAACTCTTGCTCCGGAAAAACACTGTAAACCATTTCATTCCACTGATTTCCTCTTCTGCTGCAGGCTGCACAGCAAAGGCAAGATCAGCAGCATCAGCGCTGAACAACAGGGCTGCCTACTCCACTGTCAGCCCTTGTGTGCCCTCAGACAAGGGCTTTCACCTCTCTGAGCCTCCTTTTCCACATCTGGAAAATGGGAATGAACCCTCATACGGTTGTGAAGATTAAATGGGACCAGAGCTAATATTTGCCAGGTGCTTACATCACGAAGTGGGTAAAATCATCACCATTTTCACAGCTTAGGAAACAGAGGCCAAAGGTTAGAGAACTAGTTAGGTAGGAGGGTCAGAACCCTGCTCCCTAAATTGTAAGTTCAGGGCTCTTCCCCTCCACTCTCACTATCTCTTATCTCTTTGGGAAGGGTAAGGGGTAGACAGAGTGTCTAAAGGCAACCACCTGGGAAGGGAAGTTTGAGTCTGCCTTCAGCACGTGGAAGACCACCACCTAGAGCGGGGGCCTTTGGCAAGTCCACTACTGCCACAAATGGGGGGCACAAGAACCACCCAGGTAATCACAAATCTAAGCGAGTTAGAGAGAATTAACAATAATACAGGGCAATATCCCTCCCACCTCTCCTTCCCGATTCATGCAAAGTCAGATTCTCCTCCTCCTTATTCTTCCAGTCAGGTCTGGGCTCGATAACTGATTTCCACCCCAGAAATCTCTTTCTCATACCCCACATAGATGTACCCTTCAATCCACTTCCACTTCTCATTAACTCTCATCCAGTTACCTCAGGTAAACCTTTCTTCCTCTTTCTGACATCCTTCATTCCATTTATAAATTCCCAAATAACTCCATTATGGTTGGTGAGCACCAAAGTAGTATTCATACTGCATCGAAATTAAGAAAAGACCTACCATTCACTTTGAACTGTTCCAGGCTCAGGAAACGATACTGTGTACTATCCTAGACAGCGATCAGATAGGTGTCGCCTTCAAAATCTTCTCAGACAATTCCCTTAACTCTTTATTCGAAGTTAATGTAGCTGTGGTGGACAGTGGTTAAGGTGGCCGCAGGCTGCCTCAAATCCCAGTTCTATTCAGTAGCTGTGTGACTTCGGGCAACTATTTATCCTTTGTCCCAGTTTCCTCATCTGTGAAGTGGGATCATAATGGAATCTACCTCCTAGGGTTATTATGAGGGTTAAATGAGTTAATCCATTTAAAGTCTTTAGAATGGCTTCTGGCACAGAGCAAGAGTAAGATAAACATGGGTCATTGGTATTTCCTCAAATATGAATATTCAATATTTTAAAAACATTTTCAATTTCTTGCTCTTTAAAATACTTTTTTGGGATGCCTGGGTGGCTCAGTCGGTTAAGCGTCTGCCTTCGGCTCAGGTCATGATCCCAGAGTCCTGGGATCGAGCCCCGCATCGGGCTTCCTGCCCAGCAGGAAGCCTGCTTCTCCCTCTCCCACTCCCCCTGCTTGTGTTCCCTCTCTCGCTGTGTCTCTCTCTGTCAAATAAATAAAATCTTTTAAAAAAATGGATGAATAAAATCTTAAAATAAAGTAAAATACTTTTATTACTTTAAGCTTTAGAGAGAATTTAACTACAAATAGTGTTTCAGTCATATAACCAATTAAATAAACTTTTACTAGGTAACCTGAAGATCTGATTAATACAATAATGTTTCTATGGAAAGCTTATTTTGAATTCAGAAATATTTGCAAATGAAATTTTGAAGCACATTTTATCTGGAAGATAGGGAATGCTTACATTAAAAATGCAAATGTGTGGGGCACCTGGGTGGCTCAGTCAGTTAAGCAGTCCACTCAATTTTGGCTCAGGTCATGACCTCAGAGTCCTGAGATCGAGCCCCATGTTGGGCTCCACACTCAGTGGGGATCTGCTGGAGATTCTCTCTTTCTCCCTCTGTCCCTTCCCTGGCTCATGTGCACACATGCGTATTTTAGAGCTTTCTCTCTCAAATAAATACTTTTTAAAAATGCAAATGTGCATAAAACTATGACATATGATTTAATTTACCAGAAAATTCTTTACTTTTTTGAAATAGGGTTTATTCCATAAATAATTCATCTATTTCTATTGATATAACTGGTATGCATTAGGTATGCATCAGGTACCTCCGAAAAGTACAAATCAGAGATGAAGGGATCCAAGGATCTCCTTGCGTATTCACAGAGCTTGGCTTTTACAACCAGACTCACAAATGCTAAAAAACACCGTGTTTGTATAAAATAACCTCTTGAGACTATACCGTCTGCACTTGCCTGAAGGGTCAGTTTCCTGAAAATAAGCTACTCAGCTAAAGAACTCTGATCTGCACACGAGCAGAAGGTTGGACAAGGAAGCCGATCCTACCAGCTACTTCCTTTCCATCTCTCCAAATAAGGAAACACCACTGTGTCCTGCAGACCTGGTGAAGTTCTGCTTATTTTGGAATTAAAAACAACAGAATATTTGTTAGTACAATTGCCAGATTTAGCAAAGAAAAATGCAGGATGACCAGTTGAAGGTGATTTTCAGATAGACAAGGAATATTTAGTATCAGGATGTCCCAAATACTGCACGGGACTTATACAAATAAAGTATTCTTTGTGTATTTGAAATTCACATTTAACTGACCATCTTGCATTTAATCTCATCACCCTATTTGTTGGGAGATGATTTATTTCTAGACATATTATTGCTCACTCACTTTATCCCCCCCTCACACACACATTTTCATACTTTGAAGGAATACATGTGTTTTGTAAACAAAGTACCCAAATTTGTATTTACTATCAATGTTTTGGAAACTGCTTGAATTAGGGAACTACCAGTAATTCTCATGTGTTGCAACTGGAAGAAAAGGCCATAATCTCATGTAGTTATATTTTATTTCTTCTTTGGCTCTGTACAATTACAGAAATAAACTAAGAATTGGGTTTTTATTTTAATTAATTTATGGTCTCAAAAGTTAAATGGAATCTGGTCTCAAAACAATTTAATATGAGATAATACTGCCACCTGGAGATCAGAGGCAGGTATGACAAAGACTCAATCTAAATTCTAATTCTTGAAAGTAATGAGTTAATGGTGACACTTGATTTAATAATAATGCCATTCTGCCACTTGCCATCATATGGGTCTAATTTTTCCTCATTTATTAATTTAATGAATATTTTCTAATCTTCTATTGTATGCCAGACACTATGCTAGGCTTTGGTAATATAAAAATGTATAAAACCTAGTTCATTCCTTGAGTAGCTAAGACTAGTAGAAGACACCAGCATATTATCAGATGTCATCCCATGTACCCCTTACCCTTTAAGAGTGAAGCAAAATTGAGGGGTGCCTGGTGGCTCAGTCAGTCGGGCAACCGACTCCTGGTTTTGGCTCAGGTCATGATCTCAGGGTCGTGATATCCAGCCCCGTGACAGGTTTGGGGCCAGCATGGAGTCTGTTTCAGATTCTCTCCTTCTCCCTTTGCCCCTTCCCTCACTCATGCTCTCTCTCTCTCTCTAAAATAAATAAATAAATAAAATCTTTAAAAAAAAGAGTGAAGCGAAATTGAATACTTGTCTTTATGTAGTGGAAAACTCATCTCTCTCATTCTTTGTAAGATTATAACATAGACTATGGTTTGTAATTTCCCCATCACCTTGGACTCTAAGCTCCTGCTTCACCTGACATGGTGCCGTTTATAGATCACTTTATTGTTACACACATATTGCTCTTGTTGTCTGTAAACTTCCCAAAGACGGAGAATACAATGCTTTTTCCTTGATTTTCATAATGATTAATTCATTCAAGCTTGAGCTTGAAGGGGATTTATCCTGAAGTTTGGAAGCATGGAAGGGGTGTGTGTGTGTGTGTGTGTGTGTGTGTGTGTGTGTGTGTGTAACTACAGCAACACTAACAATTACAAATTGGACAACAGACTTCATTGATCTTTTTAAAGTCCTCTCCTTCCCACCACTTTGACTCTCCTTTCTCACTCTGCTCCCTTCTTTGCTGTCCTTTTTCTCAACATTTTCCAACCCCTACCCCCTACCACAGTGAACAATTCTTCCCACTTTACTATATAGAACAATTCAACTTTCTCAGTTTCATATCCCGAAACTCAGACTCCTGCCCTCCTGTGCATATCCAACTCTCATTGCTATATTATGACACACAATGGCCATCTGCCTAGAGCTTCATCCCCCCTTTCGCCTTATATAAAATTTATTTCTCCTTGACAAGAATTATGACAACTCTTAAAAGACAAAGTGGTAGCAATTTAGGTTTTAAATAACATTTTAAAATTTCCTTGTTAGAGATATAAACAAAGTGCTATGAGGGTCCCTTCTACTCTTCCCTTCCTCCTTGCCTCCTTACCTCTATCCCCATCTTCTACTTTCTTTTCTGTACTGTAAGCTATCCCTACAAGCATTTCTTACCAGTCTTGTGGTACTCTTTGGTAATACTGCTACACTTAAATTAAAATGCAACAAAAGAGAGAAAACTGGATGGAAGGGTTGTCATGCAGTACAGCTAATTTGCTGGTCCATGGTATACTTTGTTTTCTGGTTCCGCCTATAACACAAGCCTTCTTCTAAAGTTGGAGTGTTCCTAGGACAAGAACTTGGAGAAAAGATATTGGAAAGATGAATTGTCCTCTTGCTGGTATCTTGCTGATAACCATTCCCTAATCCTATTAACTACTCTTGACCATAAAAAGGAAGTGTGAATGTGAAATTGCATTAAAACCTTAATTTTGGAAAATCATAAACTAAAACTATCCCAAATATTAAGTTGAAAAATAATTACTCAATTAACAATTTCCCAAAACTTTTGGATTAGTTTCTTCATCAGATCTCCTTGGCATGAAGGCTGGTATACCAAAACACAAATTGCCCACCTAAAAAAGAGCATTTTCCTGGGCATTAGTGATGTTATCTGATTGGCACTGAGACTGGGCCTAGATCTTTGGACTCTGGAGTTTAAAGAGGAATTGTGGAAATCACTTTCCTTTCAGAAATAAAATTAGAGAACTTCATCAATTCACAACACACACATTTACCGAGTAGCTACTTTATGTCACATTCTATGCAATGTGCTTAAGATACAAAATAAAAACATGATATCTGCCCTCAAGGAACTTATGGTCTAATGAAGAAGACAAATAAATCAAAGACCATATATGTGAGAATTCTGTAAATGTCTAAGTCTTTGTAATTTTTCAGGTCTGCTATTTACTCCTTCTTTTTTTTTTTTTTTTTCCAAAGCAGCTAGCAGTAAAATACAATTATAAGCATCTCTGTGTTTATTCTTGAGCCCTTCACTAATGCCTAACATGTACATCTTAGAGTAGACCAGTATACCCTGGCATTCTTTCAGTTTTGTGAATATGGCGAGCTCATTTGTTTTAGGGCTTAGCTGTTTCCAGAGCCAAGCATGCAAAGAAGCATTGAGCCTGACCTATCCTGGCCTATGCATTCTGGTATGGCAGGAAAAGTAGGGGAAGGAACACTTAGCAAATGATGAATAGGCTTCCAAATGAAAACAAAACAAAACCTCTTCCCTATAAGAACCATAGGAACAACAAGGGGATGACTCTTTTCCAGGCACTGAGGTAGAAAAGCCATTTGCTTTGGGTTGAGATACCTGCCTTTTCCTTTAGAATGTGACCTTCTCAAGGGGAAGGACAATGCATGTTTGTATGTAAAGAAATTAGGAAATGAGGATGTAAAACATTGGCTTCCAAACCCATTCATCACCTGAGGACTTACAAAAAAATATTCCTGATTCAAATGAAATGTGAAAAAAAACTGATGACATTTACGATGCTATTGCAAATTTGAACACTGACTGGATGTTTAATAATATTAAGCAATTATTACTGTTGGAATAATAGTGATATTATGGTTATGTTTTTTTCTATCTTTTAGGGATCTATACTGAAATATTATGGATTAAATGATGTCTGGGATTTGCTTCAATATAATAGAGAAGAGGAGAAAATCTGGGGGGCTGGTTTAAGTGAAACAAGATTGGTCATGAGTCAATAGGTGGATAATGGGTACAATGGGTTCATTGTACTATTCTGTCTTCTTTGATATATGTTTGAAATTTTCCATAAGAAAAATAATTTTTTAAAAATGAGAGATTCCTGAGTCCCCAAGAGATTCTGGCTTATTATGTCCAGAGCCTGTGAACCGGTATGTTGGCATCACCGTCACTATCAGGAGATTCACCAATAGCACTCCTCCTTGCCTACCTATGCTACAGAGTATATTAGAGGTGGGGCTAGAGAGTGTTGTTGATCAAAGCTCTTATCCTTTAAATATTGTCCTTAGGAAGAAGGCATCTTATTAGCATAATTTATACAAGATGTCCATTTAACAATAATTCCAAAGGAGGGATTTTTGCAGCTTAAAGGAAATTCTAGTAAATCTCAAAGAACAAAATTTCTCTTAGGGAAGAACTCTAGATTTCAGGTAAAAGAAATCACACTCCAAGCTGGTACAGCCACTCTGGAAAAGAGTATGGCAGTTCCTCAAAAAGTTAAAAATAGAGCTACCCTATGACCCAGCAATTGTACTACTATTTACCCAAAAGATGCAAGCATAGTGATCTGAAGGGGCACCTGAACCCCAATGTTTATAGCAGCAATGCTCACAATAGCCAAACTATGGAAAGAGCCCAGATGTCCATCGACAGATGAATGGATAAAGAAGATGTGATGTGTATATATATATACAATGGAATACAACTCAGCCATCAAAAAAAAAAAAATGAAATCTTACCATCTGCAACAACATGAATGGAACAGAGGGTATTATGCTAAATGAAATCAGTCAACCAGAGAAAGCCATTTATCACATGATTTCACTCCTATGTGGAATTTAAGAAACAAAACAGGAGCATAGGGGAAGGGAGGGAAAAATAAAACAAGATGAAATCAGAGAGGGAGACAAACCATAAGAGACTCTTAATCTCAGGAAACAAACTGAGGGTTGCTGGAGGGGAGGGATGGGGGGATGGGGTAACTGGGTGATGGACATTAAGGAAGGACCTGATGTAATGAGCACTGGGTATTATATATAACTGATGAATTACTGAACTCTACCTCTGAAACTAATAATACACTATATGTTAGTTAATTGAATTTAAATCAAATAAAACTAATTTTTAAAAAATAAAAATTAAAAGATATCACACTCCAAATTGTACCTCTGTGGCTCTATCTCATGCACTCTATCTCTTAATCAGTACAATCTGCCACACAGACCTCTTGCTTCCTCAAACATGCCAAGCTCATTTGTGCCTAAAGACCTGTGGTTTAACCATATATTTTGCCCAAGGATGTTCTTCCTCCAGATCATTCCATGGCTGGCTCCTTGTTTGTTTTTCCAAAGCAGCTAGCAGTAAAATACATTCATATCTTCATTCATATCTCAACCCTTAAAGTTGCTTTTTCAGAAGGGCCTTCCCTGACACTCCCTCTTCAGTACCCCACACCTTACAGTAACACCCTATGATCTTAAGCTGTTATTTCAGAGCACTTTTCACTAACTGAAACTCTCTTGTTTGTTTACTAATTTGTTGTTCATCTCCTTTATCAAGACTATAAGATCTCTCACTATAGGACTCTTATCCATCTGGTTCATAGATGCCCTCTGACCTCCTACAACAGTCTCTCGCCAAAAAAGGGACTCAATACAGAACTCTGAAGACCTGAAATATGTACATTTGTAAGGATACCTTCTTGTGTCCCTACATTATATTAGGGGTTGCAAATGTAAATACCACCGGCCTCAGATGAGTACTAAAGGCAGAAGGACTTAGAGAAAAACTAGAAAGCAATTGAAATGATCCAAAGGAAAGAGTCACTTGGCAGCTTGACCTATTGATGCCAGGTTACAGTGCAGATCTAGTGTGCTCAGATCTTCCCATTATGATTAGAATGCCAAATGAATGAGATGACATCCATTTATTGTATTCCTTCCACTTTAACTGTTAGCAACCAATTTGAAAAAATTAGAATAGCATGTGAATCACCAGTTTGCAAGCTCTGCTCATACAGATAAAATAATTCAGAGATTAGTTAAGAGACATTGAGAAAAGATACCGAGAAGATTGTACCCTACAACATTGTTTGTAATGGTGAGAAATGGGAAACAACCTAAATTTATCCATCACTAGAGGAATTCCCAAATAATGTGTGGGAAACTTATTTGAAAGAATACTCTATAGCCAAAACAAATGAAGTCTAGCCATATGTATCGATGTGGATAGATCTCAAAAACAGAGTTGAATGAAAAAGCCAAGTTGTAGATCAATACACAAAATATTCGTGTAAAACTTCAAAAGCCCAGCCATTCTGTATATTGCTTATAAACACATAGTAATAGTGAAAGCAAACCTAGATTAACAAGCTGCTTATCAAATTTAAGATTATAGTTGCCTCTCAGAAGGGAAGTAGAGTGGTACAGGGAATAGGGGCACCCACTTAATCTGTAATGTTCTATTTCTTTCATTTAAAAATATAAAATGACAAAATGCAACATCCTACCATTCTGATGGTATACATGAATGTTCATTCTGTTTTTCTTTTTAAAACATTTCCAAATTTTTAAAAATGGAGGGAGTGGTGGTGGCAAAACATCCCAAACTAGAATACTTGGCTTCTCCTTTACTCTGCCTCTCTAGCACTGATATATTGATATCAATCTCTAGATAGAGTTTCCTCAGTAGCAAATTCAGGAAAAATATGTGGTACTATCTACAAGATCTATAAACCTAAAACTATCCAGAGTCTCTAAAGATCTACAAACCTAAAACCTCCCCAACTCTAACATCACACGGTAAATAATATCCAGACTAGGGAATGAAACATGGATTTCTCCCCTCATTTAGGATAGTCCATCTCTCACAATCCACAATTCCTTCTCCAGAAGAAATATGTATAATGGAAGAACTGTCTTGGTGACAGAGAGACGTGGATTTATTAAGCCTTTCCGAGTGTCAGAGTCCTCATCTCTAAAACGGGTAATATTAACACCTACCTCGTACACTGTGGTGAGTGTAGTATGTCTAGAGCCTGAACAGAGTAGCTTTTAATAGTAATAAAATCTCATTTAGGGGCTTGGCCCGGGTCCTAGGCAGAATCACGGTTTTTCACGCTGCCTTCCAAGCTAAAGTTGGTTTACCTTGAGACGTCCCGGCGAGGTAGTTGATTCAGTTGCTATGGCGACACTCCGGTTCCGCCTCCGGGCTTGCTCGAATAGCATGCTGGGAATTGTAGTGCGTGGGAACTGACACTCACCGAGGGGGCGGGGCAGCTTCCGGAAAGGGCACTGAGTTTCCCGTTCCTGCCTCTACCGCCATCCCTTAGCCCTTTGTGCGTCTGGGCCACAGAACCCAAAATAAAAGCCGAACTATGAGTCTCCCTTTCCAC
Source organism: Phoca vitulina (assembly GCF_004348235.1). Classification (NCBI taxonomy): domain Eukaryota; kingdom Metazoa; phylum Chordata; class Mammalia; order Carnivora; family Phocidae; genus Phoca; species Phoca vitulina. Next base: position 25,971,951 of record NW_022589712.1, on the reverse strand, counting down.
GTCCGCCTAAAGTACAGTTGAGGGCAGGAGAGTGGAAGCAATGAGGTACAAAGGGCGGAGACGGGAGCCGCACTGGTGGGGCAGGAAGAGGCGAGGCTCCCGCCAGGGGCACGGAGGCTCCGCCTCCTTACATCACTTCCGTAAACAAAAGTTGCTGTGGAGGAGCTGGGTCCGGGATGTGATCCCGGCTTAAGCTGCAGTAGTATTGTCGGCGGCTGCAGCTGCGGCGGTGGCTTCGGAGCCTCCGGGGTCTTTGCAGGTTGAGGAAGAGGACCCCGATCCTCTCCTTCCTCAGGTAGGAAGTGGAAGGAAAAGCGCTCCCGCAGTGTCCCTGTTAGGCCCCTTCCACCACCCACTCTGGCCACTGCTCAATTCGGAGAGCTGAAGGGTCACCGTGTCGGCTGATAGGGGAAAGGGAATGAGGTGAAGTCAAGAGGGACTCCTGGTGGTCCTGTTTGGAAGCTGTGGGTTCCTGGCAATCAAAACCAGTGTGTGAGTAACTGTGAGCAGTCTGCGAAGGCCTTCTTTAAAAGCTTCCTTGCTACGTGGTGTACAGGAAAGATTTCGGTTCTCTTGTGGCAGAGATTTGCCTTCCAAAAACGGATAAATTTCGGGCCCTGGCCCTTCAGTACATTATAGTTTAAGCCACTATTGGTTTATTTGCATTACTTTACTTCCTAGTTGTTGTTTTTTTTCTTGTTCTTATATCACCAAATGTGCATTAGCATCATTAAATTCGAAGGTTAATGTGTTTATGTGTAACACAAGTTTATACAGATCCTTACCTCTTTGGAGAACTGATATCCCATTGTCTCTATTCAGTTGCTTATTAAAATTCCATTTAATTTGTGTTGCATGCTGAAACAACGCCAAAATGTCTGTTCTATTACTAAAGGAAAAATTGTTAGCCAGGATTTGAATGAATTTATATTTCGTATCTAGGATTAAAGACTGGTCATTAGAGCCTTTCCTTTAAAACCTTTTCTTCTCTGGAAGTATCATAGTTCCAGTTGTGATTGTCTAGAGTCAGCCTGAGCCAACCGAGCTGAAATGGTTTAAATTCCAGTGCTAGTGGCACCAAGTTTAGACAAGGGCAAAAAATCTGTTTTCATTAAAATTCTCAATTATGTTAGGAGTGTAATCAGTGGATTTGAATCTTTTGGAATGGTCATAGCATGGTTAGATTCAACACAGTGTACACAGAAAGGGCTAATACTGCTAAGGCACTTTACAGTCTGATGAGGTAAATAGCCATGTAAATTTCTCATCTCATGATACGGGAAACAATATAATTAAGAATTTAATAGTATGCATAAGTAAAAAGAAAATGTAGAAGGGTATTTTTTGATAGATGGCTGTTAGGAAAATAGAGCTGATTAATACATGAAGTAAGGGGGGAATATTGGACTTGTGTTCTCTATGGAAGGGCCAGCATCATAGTGTAACTTTTTTGATACTAGCAAACGTAAACATATATAATACACTTTCATGTATCCTTGGAAATAGGTAGAGAAAGTATATTCAAAATAGTCATGAAACAAATTTAATTTTATAGAACTTAAGTTGATCAAGGAACTAGGATCGGTTTTATCCTTAGGCAGAGACTGAGTTTCTGCTTGGTGGTTGAAATAAGATTTCTAGTTATTAGTTAAAATGCAGATACCCCTTTCAGTTATACATCTGTTTGAATCTGGTTGGTTCTTCTAAGAATAAATTTAAGCAGGGAGATCTAAAGACCACCTAGAGCTTGAGTCAGGCTGAGAATATCACATGGCTATTTTGTTCATTTTTCATGTATTGTTCCCCTTCTATAATGTAGGCTTTTTGAGGACAGGAACTTTGTCATGTTCACTACCTTCTTCCCAATATCCAGAATAGTGCCTGGCAGGTGGAATAGAGTAAATATTTGTGGGATGAGTGAATAAATTCTTGATATATTGCTATCAGCCTATGAAATGGGTCTTTAAACCCCTTTCATTTTTGTATATTCTAGCATGTATGTATAATTTTGCTGTATTTCCTTAGGTCATAAGAAGCTGGCCTTGGTGCAATAAGGAACTTAGAACAATGGAGGAGCGGAAAGTGAAGAGGAGGAGTCCTAAGTCTTTCAGTGCCCACTCTACTCAGGTTGTTAATGCCAAAAAAAATTCTATTCCAGTTAGTAAAAGCACAGGGTTTTCAAATCCTGCATCACAGTCAACGTCACAGCGACCAAAGTTAAAAAGGTAAATTTTTTTTCTTTCATATTATCACAGCAACATGCTATCAAAGTAAATACTAAATCCAGTAATTCTTATAACACTTTTTTTCTCTTGGCTTAACTTTTAAAACAGTTGAGACACATATTATATGTAATTTAGAAAAAACGTTATGAAGGTCGCAGTGTGTAGGGATTAGAACATGCAGAATGAATGATTGGTTTGAAGGCCCTTACTTTGTCTCCTACTAAAATAGAATGAGGAAACTTATGGACACAGTTGATGCATTAGCCGGAAAAGGGAACAAAATATACAGGTTTTGTTTTTTTTTTTAACTAAGCTGAGAGTGCTTTGGTAATTTTACTTTTTAAAAAAGGGTGGCTTCATTGTTGTCATAGAAATGATTTGTATTTATTGTAAAAATTCAAACACAGGAAAAGTTCAAAGAAGAAATTTAAAACACTAAAATTCTACCACCTAGAACTACACGTTATTAATATTTGGTGAACATCATTTGTCTTGAGGCTCTAAAGGAAACAGGCGCAACAAATTTAAATGTGATATATAATACTGCTGCATGTATGTGAGTATTCTGTAGTATTAGATATTTGGAAAGCAAGATAATATATAATATATATGTATAATTCTCTCTTTTTAAAAGATAATCGTATGCAATTAATGTTTTTATTGCATCGTCTTTGCAGAGTGATGAAAGAAAAGACCAGACCTCAGGGTGGAGAAGGAAAAGGTGCACAGCCAGCTCCCATTCAGCACTCTTTCCTCACCGATGTCTCAGACGTTCAGGAGATGGAGAGAGGGCTTCTCAGCCTTTTGAATGATTTCCACTCTGGAAAACTTCAAGCGTTCGGCAAGCCATAGATATTTCCCCTTTGTTTTTCTCTTCAAGATGTTTGCATCCTGTTTTCTGAATTTGTTTTGCCATTCATTTTAAAAGTATCATTTTCTTTTATTAAAAAAAAAAAGAGTCCAGAGGCATAAAATGCAATCATCCTAGATTTCATTTGTCATGGATTATAATTTGTTTTCTAAAACTTCAGGAAAAAGGGTTATTTATTTATTTATTTATTTATTTTTGAGAGAGAATTGGGAAGGGCAGAGGGAGAGGGAGAGAGAGAATCTTAAGCAGGCTCCATGCCCAGCATGGAGCCCCACTCAGGGCTCGATCTCGCAACCCTGAGATGAGGACCTGAGCCAAAATCAAGAGTCAGACGTTTAACCAACTGAGCCACTCAGGCTCCAGGAAAAAGTTTTTTTAAGAAGGGAAGGTTGGTTGAAATGTTAAAGTAGGATTACTATTACGGAATAACTATCCTGAGAGTAACAAATAAAAGGAATATTCTTCATCAGTTAAATATTTTAGACTTAATGTTTTAGTTTGGGAAAGTCTCAAGATCATTTTTCTTTACCCTTTTAAGCCTAAACTTAATTCTTGCCCACCATTCCTCAGCTTTGAATTTAAAAGAATCCAATTTTCTTGTTCTTCCATGAAGATAGAGAACAGTTAACTGATTGTTCCATTAAAACAAGTAGATATTTTTGGATATGAGTTCACAAAGTATATAGTCAGAGTTTTTGTATTCAGCTTGCAACTTACTTTATAAGTCTTATCTGATAAAATTATGTCCTGCATTTTTTATAAAGCAATTTGAAAATTATCGAATGCATACATACAGAATCTCACACATATGCATAAATGTCATCAACATACATGCTGGTTTTTTGAAGCCACTACCACCAGCACAAGGGTAAATAACCACATATAAAACTGGGTAAAGGTCCTGAAAAGAGCAATTCACTTGCTTAACAAACACACATGCAATAGTAATAAAAGAAATATCACCTCATACGAACAGACTGGCAAAATTAAAAGACTGGTAATACCTATTACTGGTGGAATTCAGAGAAGAGTTCTTTCATAAATTGCTGATGAAACTAGAAGGGTCCATGTTTGAAAGTTTTGTTCTTTAACTCTTCTCATTAATCCTGCCTGGGAATCAGTGAGTCCTTCATATCTACTGACTCATTTTCATCTGAAGGAACATTTTTTTCTATTGTTAATTGATTTCTCCTCCATCTGTTCCTTTTTATCCTTTTGGAGCTTCTGTTGTTCTCATGTTAGATCACCCCTTATGATTTCTGCTTCTTTATATTTTTACTCTATATTGTCACCACCTTTTCTCTATCTATATATGTTGTGTATTGATACATTTATATTTCTGCCAGTATATACATACGTACACACACACACACACATACACACACCCCTCTCTTGGGGTATTTCTTCCACTTGACCTTCCAGATTACTAATTGTTGAAAAACAAAGGAAATACAAGATATTTTCTGTGAGGAAAAGATGACTTTTAAAAAGCTGTAACTAGCTTCAAAATTATCAGTAGTCAACGTAATTTAATATTGTCGATTTATGAAGATACAGAGCTAGCTGGAGGAAATTATAGTGTAATTTACATAAATCCTAATTGAGTCAAGATACTTCAACTTTAGCTGAGCTGTAGTATACCTTTGAGAAAACCAAGGTGTTTTAGAAAAATATTTTAGTATCAGGAGGTTGTAGAGACAAGGGGCACCTGGCTGGCTCAGTCAGTGGAGCGTGCGGCTGTCGGTCTCAGGGTTGTGGGTTCAAGCTCCACGTTGGGTATAGAAATTACTTAAAAAAATAAATCTTAAAAAAAAAAGAGGTTGTAGAGGCTATACTTAACTGTATGAAAATATGTAATTTATCATGTACTGTGTATATATTAGCTGCCCTGAGCAGATAATGCCACCTCAGAGAACTCTGGTCAATAAATAATGTAAGACCTGTCCTTTAGCAATTAAGCTGTCTTGCACTAATAAGTATACAACTGAAAATATTACACTGTTTCTCATGCATCATAACATTCTTCATAAATATTTTCATTTATATTTCTTAAAGGAGGCATATATAATTGGTGGCAAAAATGATTCATGGTTGACGTTCTTATAAGACTCTCAAGTTCACTTATTTTTTTTTTTTTTTAAAGATTTTATTTATTTGACAGTGAGAGAGGGAACACAAGCAGGGGGAGTGGGAGAGGGAGAAGCAGGCTTCCCGCTGAGCAGGGAGCCCGATGTGGGGCTCGATCCCAGGACCCTGGGATCCTGACCTGAGCCGAAGGCAGACGCTTAACGACTGAGCCACCCAGGTGCCCCAAGTTCACTTATTATTATAAAATGTTAGGTCACTCAGTTCAAATGGCAGTTGTCAAATTGAACATGATTAGATGATGCTGTTGCTTCTAGAAATGATACTACTATTGAAAAAAAGAATTTTCTTTTCCTAAGGGATGATTTTTGGTTTGGGGGGTTTTGTTTTGTTTTTAATTTTTAAAAAATTTTACTTTCAAGCAATGTCCACCCCCACCATGGGGCTTGTACTCGTAACCCTGAGACCAAGAGTCACAGGCTGCACTGACTGAGCCAGCCAGGTGCCCCGATGATTTTGTTTTTTACACAAAATCTTTCCTATCTGATTTTCTTAGTGCCCACAGTCATTTCTTAGATTATCATTGTTTTCCTGTGAAAACAGGATTTGATTTATGATTACACACAGAAAATATTCAGTCATTAACAGTGCAATTTACAACAGAAAGAAAGCTAATTTCTTGTGAGCACGTTGAATTTAAAAGTTTTTCTTCAAGGCAGTTAGTTTGAACTGTCCTAATCTTTATTAACGTTCTGGGATGTTCCCTCAGGAAATGAATGTTCCATTGAACAGATGGAACATGTTCGGGGAATGCAGGAGAAATTAGCTCGCTTGAATTTGGAGCTCTATGGGGAGTTAGAGGAACTTCCTGAGGATAAGAGAAAAACAGCCAGTGACTCCAATCTGGACAGGCTTCTGTCTGACGTGAGTGTAATTCTTTTTCTTTATTCCTTTCATAAAAATTTTTTATTGAAATAAAGTTCATCGTTTTAATCATTTTAAAGTATACCGTTTAGTGGTTTTTGGTACATTCACAGTGTTTTGCAGATATCACCACTGTCTAATTCCAGAACATGTTCATCACCCACAAAAGAAACCCTTTACCTCTCAATTCTCCCTTCTCTTCATCCCTTAGCAGCCACTAATCTACTCTCTAACTGTATGGATTTGCCTATTCTGGATATTTCATATAAAGAGAATCACACAATATGTGGCTTCTTATGACTGGGTTCTTTCACTTAGTGTAGTATTTTCAAGTTTCACACATGTTGTATTCTACTATTTTTTTTAAAAGAAATGTATTTCAAAGAAATTGCCATATTTACATCTGAGCATATATTCTGAGAATGCTGGCAAATCTAAAAGTGAAAGATTCACTTCTGTACATATATGATAAGATCTTAATATATAGAAGATCATGACATGATTAATACATTTTGTGTTATTCACTCAGGTGGTTACTTATTTCTAAATACAGAACTGTATTTGGTGTTAAGGTAATTTAGTACATTGCTATGTGTATTAGCTTGCTAAAGCTGCCATAACAACATGCTATAGACTGGCTACACCTGAAGTTTATTCACAGTTCTGGAGGCCCAAAGATGGAGATAAAAGATGTCATCAGGGTTGGTTTCTTCTGAGGCCTCTCTCCTAGGCTTGTAGATGGCCATCTTCATCTTTACATGGTATTCCTTTTATAAGTGGGTGCCCATGTCCAAATTTCCTCTTCTTGTAAAGACAGCAATCATACAGGATTAGGGCCCACCCTAATGACCTCATTTTAACTTACTGCATCTTTGTAAGACCCAATCTCCAAATACACTCACATTCTGAGGTATTGAGGATTAGGACTAAAATGTATGAGTTTTGGGAGGACATAATCCCATCTATACCACTACGTCTGATTCTTAAACTGAAAGGTGTTAATGAAATTTACCTCTTTAAACATGAAGAAAAATTGATACTTTAGTTTCAGAATAGTTTCCATATTCACTAATGACAAAAAGGTTTCATTTCTGTTGCTTCTCTTTATCCTTTGAATAAGTAAATGTGTGGGAAATGATATGCCCAGACTTTTAAAGTTTCAAGCCTGTGTATTTTATTTCACATCTACTGTGTTCAGTCTTACCAGTATTTCCTTTTACTAGTCCCTCTTAATAAATAAATGCAAGTTTGTTTTGCAGTACATTTAGGAAAATGACTGTGGTATGGTGAGAACACTGAATTTGAAACCAGAAAGCCTTTGTTTAGTCTGGGGTTTGCATTCTGGTTATATCTGTAAAACTTTGTAAATTTAGTTAATATTTCTGTAACTTTGATTTTTTCCTCTGTAAAATAGGTGTGATTAATTCTGCCTCATCCTGAAAACTGAATGAAATGTGAAATCTTTTTGTAGTCCACAAAGGTTTTAAAGATTTTAATCATTAAAATGGCAACTTTTTTTAAACTATTAATAAAGATGATTACAATTATTCATGGTTTTAAGAATCCTTATAAAACTCCGGTTTTTATTATCTGGTTTCAGTCTCTTCTCATATTTGTGTTTAATAAATGCTAAAGGTACTTTATAATTATTTTGTATAAGTGAATTTCCCAGCCTGGAAATTTTTGGAAAGTTTTTTCAATATTTTACTTTTTCATTTAAAGAAAGCTTAAATGAAAAATAGGTTATTTTAAAATGTGTAAACAATCATCTACTTAAGATATTTTTCTTATAAAAATTAAAATTAAATTTGTTTCTTTGTGTTACAGTTAGAAGAACTGAATTCTTCCATGTATCCTTTTGCCTAATATCAACAGTGAAAAGTTTACAAATTGTAACTTCTGGTGAATAGCTCAATCAAGTGAACAAAGACACCTACTGTTATTTACTGGGGCCATTTCTCTTCCCCTTTGGTTTGCAAATGGAACTTTTAGTTGTTTTTGTATGCTGCCATTTTGTGTTTCTGGTTTGTTCTGCTTTGCTTTGTATTGTTTTTGGATTTTTAAAAACAAATTAAAAAAAAATTAATCAGGAGAATTGAGGATTAGGCTATTGCCATAGAAATTATTTTGAACCTTGGATTCTTAAGTTAAATAGCAGTTGGATATGTCTATAAAACGCCATACTTAATTTACTGTCATTACAGGGGCACCTGGGTGGCTCAGTCGTTAAGCATCTGCCTTCAGCTCAGGTCATGATCCCAGGGTCCTGGGATCGAGCCCCGCATTGGGCTCCCTGCTCTGCGGGAAACCTGCTTCTCCCTCTCCCACTCCCCCTGCTTGTGTTCCCTCTCTCACTGTGTCTCTCTCTGTCAAATAAATAAAATCTTTAAAAAAAAATTTACTATCATTACATAGAACACTTTAGATGCATATGAAGTGTAGTATAGGATTAGCTTAAAGGAAATCACCAAGGCACATGTAAAATATTCAGGCTTTGACATTTCAGTTTGGAGCAATTATTTCAGGAACTTTTCAAAATGTATTTTTGGACATAGTCCTAGGTACAGTGTGAGATTATAAGAACAATAAGAAATGATCCTGCCTATAAAATAATTTAATTTGAGAGTTTAGTCCCTTTGGACTAAATAATGAGATACTTAAAAAGATACTGGTTGTAGAGTCAAGAGATTTGATTTTTGAAATTTGGTTTTGATAATTAACTTTGGGTAAATTGTTTAGTATCTCAGAGTGTCCTCTGTAATATGGGGTAATTGCTACATGTAATGATGTGTATATGAAATTTTCCAAACTGTAGAATATATATATATAAATTGCTATTATTGTTAATAACATATACTGTTATTAATTGCTAAATTATGCAGTAGCAACAATGAAGAAATAGAGAGGTATATACAAATTTAGTAATAACAATCATTAATCTTATTTGAGTCCTTACTACTTGCCAAGTATTTTATGAAGGGCTTTACATGCATTTTCTTCTTTGGTCCTACCCTTGTAAGTAGGTGGTATTATACTTACCATTTTACAGATGAAGAAAATAAAGTTTTGAGAAGCGACATAAACTGTGAGAGACATTAACGTAAAATATCATTGCCAAGAAGGACTTAAATTTGAGGATTAGATATGAGTTAATTACGAGGCTTCTCTTAGTAGTAGTTCCTAGTTCTTTTTTCTTTTCCTTATATCCATTCTGAGCTTTGTATTCTATGCTTTATATTCTTTCTATGTGTATGACACATCAGTATCTCCTATCCTCTGAGTTTTTGTTAAACATTTAGGTTGATTTACCACTTTGCCTGATTCAATCACCACGGTTGAACAAGATTACATGATAGAATACAAGAGCATGGGCTTTGAATTGCTTGGTTTCAAATCTTGGTAAGCATGTGTGTAACCTTGAGCAAAGTTTGGCAACTCTAGTTTCCTCATTTGTAATAATTGTTCTCTCTGTCTTCAGAATTTCCCTCCTACCTTCCCTCTCTGTCATCAGTTGCCTCTGTTATTTCAGTCTCCAAGATTATTTAAATTCCTTCTGTGACTATGGCAGACATTGCTACTCAGTCATGGCACTATCTGCCATTGAGCCTGGACGTGGGCAGGAAATTATTTGCCACTTCTTAATCACAGTTAGTTGTCAGGCACCATCAGCTCTGTCTTTTATTCTTCCTTCATTCCTTACCCTCATAACTTTATCCCAGAACCTTTCAAATTTCTTCTGTTCCAGCTCCAGAGCTGCACTAATATGGCAGCCACGAGCCATGTAGCTCCTGAGCACATGAAATGCAGCTAATATGGGCTGGAATGTGCTAGAACTATAATTTGTATACCTGACCTCAAAGATTTAATATGGAAAAAAGAATGTAAAATATCTCAATATTTTTATAATGATTATATGCTGAAATGATAGTTTTCTGATATATTAGTGTAAATTAAATATATTTTAAAAATTGTATCTGTGATGTGCATTAAATTTCTTTTGGACAGTGCTGCTGTAGACTTTAGACAATACCACTAAATTATTCTTCCTAAAAATATCACTCTCATCTTGCCATTCCTATTTCAGACCAAGTTTTTTACCATGTCAGACTTTCTTTTTTTTTTTTAAACATTTTATTTATTTATTTGACAGAGACACAGCGAGAGAGGGAACACAAGCAGGGGGAGTAGGAGAGGGAGAAGCAGGTTCCCCGCTGAGCAGGGAGCCCAATGCGGGGCTCGATCCCAGGACCCTGGGATCATGACCTGAGCCGAAGGCAGACGCTTAACGACTGAGCCACCCAGGCACCCCCATTTCAGACTTTCTAAAGGCTCTCAGTAGTATGATCTCAACCTACATATCCTCTTGTATTTTTCATTATTTTTCATTGTCACTAGGCTGGTTCTCTGGGTGTCTAAGAACACATCATGTTCATGCTCATCTTAATGCCTTTGTTCAGGTTGTACTTCCTACCTAGAGTTGCTCTGGCCTCCCCCTTTCCCTTATCAAATAACACCAAAGCTGACCACTTCCATAAAGCATTTTATTTGTACCTTGAGCTAGCATTCTACTTCATTATCTGTTGATTTTTGTATACGTTAAATCTCAGCTTTCCAACTGGACAATGTCTTTGATGGCAATACTCATGTCTGTATAATTTAGCAACCTCTGCTGTATGTGTATTGCTAGCATTTAGTTGTTCTCAGTGTATCCATAGCATTGTTTGAATTGGGTCTTGAAAAAATGGATAGCAGGTGGATCATACAGAGAGATGAAAAAGGAAAATGAAAGGTAATGATGATAAGAAGGAAAGGGAATAATATTGACCTTATTGACCAATAAGATTTACCGTGTTTATTCATTTGGTTCATTTGTCCTTTGTGTCAAGGGGCCCCATGTGGGCCTCAGGTAATAAAACTTTAGTTTATCTCATTTGTACCCTTTCACACAACTTAAACAGGAATTCCATCCTGTTTCCAATCTTCTTAAAGAATCATTTAGAGGGGGACTCCTGGGTGGCTCAGTCGGTTGAGCATCTGCCTTTGGTTCAGGTCATGATCCCGGGGTCCTGGGGTCGAGTCCCGCATCAGGCTCCTTACTCAGTGGGGAGCCTGCTTCTCCCTCTGCCTGCCACTCCCCCTGCTTTTGCCCACTCTCTCTCTGACAAATAAATGAATAAAATCTTGTTTAAAAAAATAATTCAGAGGATTATAGGAAAAGTTTTAGACCTACGATGATTCTATTTTTGACTTTTACAAAGAAACTGTTTTCCCAAGGATGATAAAGTGGTGTCCTCTCAAATGATTGTTTTTTAATCTGGTAAGTTTTCATATTTGCCTCTCACCAGTTCCTTACCATGAAAATCATTCTTGCCACATTAAAATAATTCTGTGCTGTATTAGAACCTGAAACATAATCTTGATTTAGTGACTGTTTTTAAGTCTTCAAATTCTGGATATAATATAATTGCTTCACTATATTTAAAAATTGTCTTATCACATCCAGGTTTCTCAGTGACATAGGCACTTTCCCTTTAAACATATTTCCTTTATTTTAATACCTCTCTCTCTCAGCTCCTCCTGAGTGTAATTTCCCATGATTTAAAAGAAGTACTCATTACAGAATGAAAATCTTCTTAACTGATGAACTCAGACAAAAACTACATTTGGCAGATGCCCAAGATGTTCCAAATACTTCTACCAGCTAAAATGACATGTGGTCGCTTTCTCGTGGCTTGAAGATGAGCAGCATTCTTTACTTTTCCAGCTGAATCCAATAGCAGAATCATCTTCCACAATAAGGAATGACGTAATTAAAGTGCCAGTGCAATGATTGATTTCACTGCTGCTTTTAGTGAATTTGCCTTGCTGTTATTTGCCATAACTGGAGCCTAGGCCTTGTTGAAGGCTTAATCAGGAAATGTGATGCAGAGGTTGTGCTGCTGTGCTTTCTATTGTTGCCTTACGGGGGTTATACTTGAAATGCATTGAGCAAAATGTTATTAATAGGGCTGAAGGTTTATCCTTCCTGAGCTCACCAAACTTATTCCCATGTTGATTATAAGTTGATGATGCACAGGCTTCTTGGGGCAGCCCCGCTTCAGTTTACGTTAGACAATCAGTACACACACTGGTGTGTTTTCCAGTGGCCAGTGCCAACAAACTGGTAAATGAGTATTTGTGAAATTTGCTATTTTTAATAAAGTGATTGTTTTAAATTAGTCTTTATTGTTTTATTTTGAAGAAACCTGTAGTCTTCAATCTGGGAATACAAGAATTCAATCCTCAAAAGTACACTGTGTTTATAAAATTTTGGGTTCTGTAATTTTCTTCCAGGTTTTGCACCTTGTGCACATTTCAGTGTTGGTGTCAGTCATGAAAAGAGCATGGGCTTTAAAGTCAGACCTTGATTTGAATCTCCATCCTGCCCCTTAGCTTTCTATTCATTCACATTTACTTCTTTGGGTTTAACTTTTGTTTTTCATCCAGAAAATGAAATTAATAACCAGCTCGTAGTAGTAGTGATTATGAGGAGAAAGGAGAAAAGTGTGTATAAGTTGCTTATCACAACAGCTAACACCAACAATGTACAGCAAACATTAGTTTAATTTCCCATTTTACACAGCTTTTTTGAAATAATTAACTCATACCCCATAAAATACACCTTTTAAAGTGTACAGCTCAGTGGTTTTTACTGGATTCACAGTTGTGTACCAGTCACCATAATCTAATTGTAGAACATTTTCATCACTTCCATCTTTCCAAAAAGAAACCCATTGGCAGTCACTCCCCATTTCTCAAACCCCCCAGCCATTGGCAACCAGTAATCTACCTGCTGTCTATGGGTTTGCCCATTCTGGACATTTTGTATAAATGGAATCACACATGATTTTTTATGATTGGCTTCTTTTACTTAATATTTTCAAGGTTTCAGGGTTTATCCGTGTTGTAGCATGGCTCAGTACTTCATTCATTTTCATGACCAGATCATACCCCATTGTGTGGATATGCCACATTTTGTTTATTCAATCATACCTCAGTTGCCTTCACATTTTAGAAGAGGCCCATGCTTCTTCCTTGTTTCCAGGATAGAGAAACAAGCATCTAATTTGGTGGGAGGGTGAAACCCATTGAAAGATATAAATCTTGATTTTAGTAATTTTTGGCATTCTGAGTTCAAAGAATTTTGACCAACTTATCTAATGGGTCTTTTTGATACCCCTTTTAAAAATGAGAAAATTAGCAGAACATTAAATACAATCTTCCAAACTTTTCACTTGGGTTGAGAGGACAGGGATTCCAGGGTGGGGAAACAGCATTCTCGGACCCGACAGAGCAAAAGGAAATTTTGCCATGTGACATGTTTTTCTTGGATGGGTCCTGAGACAGAGTAAAGCAAAAGCTGTTTCCTGTGGATTAGTGACAGAGCATCAGATTGACCTTGTTTATTCATTTGGTTCATTTGTCCTTTGTGTCAAGGGGCCCCATGTGGGCCTCAGGTAATAAAACTTTATCTCATTTGTACCCTTTCACACAACTTAAACATATTAAAGGCAACAGAAAAAAAAAAGGTGCCTGGATTAAAATAAAACTTTTAGAAGAGGGGCACCTTGGTGGCTCAGTCGGTCAGGGGGCAGTCCGCTTCTCCCTCTCCCTCTGCTCCTGCACTCTCTCTCTCTCTCTCAAATAAATAAATAAAATCTTAAAAAAAAAAAACTTTTAGAATAAAATTTATTATGTAGATGTTGTATATTCCTTGTAGACAAATTTTAATTACGGATGATTAAAAAAAAAAATACTACCAGAGCAAACCATTTATCCTTGTTTGTGTTACTTCCAGATCCCTTAAACTTGTTTACTTTGATTTTGGTTCCTCCTGTAGAACGCTAAAATTGTTAATAAGTATCAAAATAGTCTGAGGATTTGCTGAAGGTAAACCCCACCTTTCCCATCACAGGGCTTCAATATTGCTGGCTTCAGTGTCCCATCTCCTCTTGGTTGGGGTCCCGCTGCCTGGCGTCGGCCCCTCTGCTCGAAGCCCTCAGGGGTCCCACCCTAGGCTCCCTGGGGGACGGCGAAGGAGGCGGGACCCCAGCCTGGCGGGAGCCCGGCTGCTGGGCCCTGCGGCGGGGAAGGCGGGGGAGGCGCACGCGAGTCCAGCAGTCCCGACCCCGCAGGCGCTGACGCACGGGTCTGCGGGGGGGGGGGGGGGGGTGTTGTCCGTCCCCATGGAGACCGCGCCCCGCTGCGGCCGCGTGCTCAAACCCCTGCTTTTCCCTCGGCGGTCCAAAGAGGAGGCAGCCGCTCCAGGCCCGGTCCCTCGGCCACCTCCGGGAGGTAAAGCCCTTGCTTCTGGGTCGCGCATCTTTTGCTTGGGACCCCGTGGGCACAGCGCCCGGGCCGGCTTAGCTTCCCCACGCAACCCCGGAAGACCCTAAGCCGCGCTGAGGAGGGCACCGCCATCCCCCCCCCTACATGACCTTGAGAACCTCCGCAGCCCCACAATTATCCAAAAAACCCTGCAGTGGCTCTGCGGAGAAACAAAATCAATCTGCGTAGGTTTGAGTTGGGCGGTGGGAAGGCAACTGAACCTCCTCCAGAGCATTCATTAGGGATAGAAAGGAAGTCAAGTTATTGAGCACTTTGGAAAACACGGATTTTCATTCGACCTGGCTCACACCAACTCCTTCCCTCTTTCTGCCAGTTCTCACCCTCTTTCCTACCATGGAGTCCCGGCGGTGTGGGGAGTGGGGAGTGGGGCGGGGAGTGGGGAGTGGGGCGGGGAGGGGGGGCGCGGGGCGTGAAGGGGAACTACAGACCTGCGGTGAATACGGGCCCTGGTTAGGATTGTGTCGCTCTAGGAGTTATTACTATGCTAAGATTTGATGAACAGAACAAATAATTAAAGACATGATATATTTTTTCTTTTTAAAAGTACTCATGCTGCGCTTATTAATAATTCTTGCCATAAATAACAGAACAGAATATCCTGACATCATCCGTATCAAAGTTCAGCACAACCCAGGCCACTGTTTTCAGGCCCATCTTGACATTTGTGCACCTGGGGAACCTCAAAATTCATGCTCTAAAACTTATTTCAGAAGGAGAAAGCAGGGATTAGGGACTTGAAAGTTTTAGAACAGCCCTGTTTATTTTTCCTGAACGAGTTTAAATAGCTGCTTCTTGTTGCAGCTCTAATTTTATAGTTTTACTTATCAGTCAGCCAATCCAGCATTTGATCATGTCCAGTTTGGGCTCACAAACATGGCATTTCTTAACACCTCCTGTACTATCAATAGTGCAGATTACCCCAAAACATGCCATCACTTCCACTATCCATTACTTATTTGTGCATTAAAAAAAAATTATAGGCCAGTTCATGTTTAAAATAAGTCATGTTTCTACATGTCCTGAATACAGACATTTAACTTATCGGAAATAGTCTTTTATTTCTGTTTTTCACTAATCACACAAATTTGTCGTGTACTCTGGTTCTTTTTTGCAATCTTTAGAACCAGATAACTTTTTTATAAAGATTTTACTGATTTATTTATTTGAAAAAGAGAGAATCTCAAGCAGACCCAAGCTAGTCCCAGGCCACCCAGGAACCCCCCAGATAACTCTTGAGAGGCATATTTAAGGGGTTAAACTGGGGTTTCTTCCTTCACTCCTAGTAGTTTATTCCTTCTTCATGCTGCAAGAGGAAGACTTTTTATAGAATTTTTTTTCAGTGCACAGAATCTAAAAGTTTCTCAGGGAAGTAATTGTCAGGTACATATTTTAAAAGTTTAAGTGACTTTGCATAGCCTCTGAAATGTTGAAAATACAGAACATGCTTAAGGGATTAAACTGTAGAGAATAAATGAATCATGGTACACCTTGCATGTGTGGATCATAAGAGAACACAAATGTAGGTACCTCTGTGGCAGGGAACAATGTTTTGTTTCTAATTTCCCTTCAAGTCGTTTTGTCTCCTACAGTGGAGCAGGACTAGCCTAATTTACGTGTCTCCACCTGTGTAAGAAATCACCTGAGGAAACAGTTAATGGCAGTAGGATTCTGCTTTATCCCAGTGACAATTTAGCTTTCTCTATGGACTGGCAATTGCCCAGCCATCTCAACCCTTAATCTGGTTTTGGTTGTCGCACAACAGGCTCCTCCCCACCTCGCCCACCGCCCCGCCCCCCCCCTTTTTTTTTTGCTAAGCAAAGAAGAGCTAGTGTCAGTTGCTGATTTCCTCATCAATAGCCAGTTGTATGGTCAGCCATGCAAAAGAAATTGTATTTCCAAATTAACCCATACCAGTCATACATCCAATTTAAGTTACACTCACTCTTTAGGGAAGATCCAGTATAATTTTTAAACTTGGTAACTAATTATTCCCTGTCTGACCTCGGATAATTTTCTTTAGCCTGCTTTTCTCCTCTGTAATCTAACTCCTAGGGTGAAGGTGAGGAGTGAAGGAGCTAGTGTGTGGGGAAGTGATTTACTAGCACAGTGCAGGTCAGAGTAACCACTCAAACACAAATTAAGAGAAGTACAGCATTTATTACGTGGCTCCCTCCCCACTTTGATTTTGTAACAGTATGTATGTTAGATCTAGTTCTGTTAGCAATAGATCTAGTTCTAAATGAGAAGAACCACAGATTGGGGTCTCCTATTTCATTCCCTTCTTGCAACACACTTCAGAAACATTTAGAGCCCTTGTTTTCCAGGGTCATGTAAGAAAGAGGTATCTATCTAGTTGGTGTCACCCACACTGGGGCCTCAATTCAGTGGACACCTGGGCCATAAGCAAGGCAGCGGCTGGACCTTTACTTTTCTAGGTGTGACTCGCTGCTTTGTGTAAGAACAAGAGAAATCCTAAATGATCAAGGAAGAACTTCATGGTATAGTATTTTGGCTCTTGGAGAAAGGGCACAGGGAAAAGATGAAGAATGGATGAGAATTTGGTTTTGTACACTTAGGTTTTGAATTGCTCTTGGTAATAGAAGATATTGGGGACCACCATATTGTAAACATAATTCACAAGAAGTATTCTTGCCCCAGAATTCACATCCCAAATGAGCACCCTAAAATACTTCCCTTTCCCCCGATTTGCTGATGTTGTGAAAGAATAATCTGTCAGATATACATATTAATTCAGTTCTACGGTTATTTTATCATCCACCTCATTTAACATCATGATGGAAATTACTAATAAGATCTACACAAGTTGATAATTGTCACAGTTTTGACATAGGTGTCAAATCCTAATAATCAGTGAAGGAATCTGGCTTTTTCTTAGCTTGTAACTCGCTTTTCAGCCCTTGAATTTGGAAAATTAGGGGATGTGAACAATTACTCATCTACTCATTCAACAAATACTTGCCAAGTGCCAAATCAATGCAGGTATTATGCGGTAGGCAGGTTCTAAAATGGCTCCCAATGACTCCAGCTTCCTGATATCCATGCCCTTGTGAATCCCCTCCCCTTGAGTGTGGGCTAGACTTGTTTCTAATGCAGGGGTTGCCAAACTTTTTCTGTAAAGGGTCAGGTAGTAAATATTTTTGGCTTTGTGGGCTATATGGTCTCTCCCTAATTACTCAGTTCTTCCTGTTACAGTATAAAAGTAACCATAGACAGTATGTAAATAAATGTGATTAGCTGTATTCCAATTATTTACAAAAGTGGTTGGCAGGCTGAATATGGGCTGCCAACCACATGTGCTGACCTATGTTCTGACTAATCAAAAAGTGATGGTGTAATGCTTCTGAGATTATGTTACACAAAGAGTCCAACTTCCATCTTGCCTGCCCTGTCTTGCCATTTCACTTGTTCACCTGGGTGGAAACCAGCTGCCATTTTATAAGCTAATAAGTTATGAAGCTCACATGGGAGGGAATCCTCCAGCCAACAGCCTGCAAAGAACTGAGATCCTGTTCCAGTAGTCTGTGGGAACTGAATCTTGCCAACAACCACTTACATGAGTCTTGAAGTGAATCCTTCCCCAGTCCAACTTTTGGATGACCATAACCCCAACTGAAACTTGGTTGTCAGACTGTGAGCCAAAGGACCCAGTCAAGCCATGCCTTGACTCCTGACACAGAAACTGTGAAATAATAAATGTTTGTTATTTTAAGCCACTAAGTTTTGGGACTCTTTGTTACACAGCATTAGATAACCACCATGATAACCATATCACATAGCCAATACACATTATGATAGGCTCCTGTAAGAATGAACAAGCGGAATGCTGCTTATTATTTCCTCCTTTTAGAGATTCACAATGAGTATCAACATATTAAGGTTTCCAAAACATCTTATAAAAAAGAAACTTGTTTAATTTTGTTCAATCAATCATTTCCTAAGCATATTTAACCATGGATCCTGTTTTTCTGGGAAGTGCCTATTAATATTTTATGGAGCTACTATTTAAAGAAATATAAAATGCTGGAATATGAAAAAAATCATTCAATTTAAAGAAGTAGTGCTTGCCAACATGCCATTTCTCCCTGGGTTGAATAACTAATCAGCAAAATTGACATCTTAGAAGAATGCAAATAATCTCGTGGAAATTTATATCCCTATCTATCTCTGTATTTGTATCTCTATCTCTATATTTATATCTCTATCTATATATGATGTACTGTACTCAGATATTTAAGCCCACCAGCAGAGATAGTGACTATTCTTTCTGTAATGTTCTGCTCATTATGTAACTCAGTAATCCTTTAACACAGAGGATAATAACACTTTTAAGAACTTGCTAAATCAAAACTCCTTATGTTGGCTCTTGGAGGGATTTCACATAACAACAGCTGGGCATCTTAGGAAACTAAGGATTTGTTTTGATTTAATGTTGATTCAGAAGGAGGTATTTAATTTCCCACATTGCCATGAGGTTTTTATCTGAACAACACATTATTATACTGTAGTTTGCCAAGGCACAGCATTTCATTGCTTTGCTTTACACATGAGGAAACTGAGGCTCAGAGGCTAAAGTATTTGTAAAGCTTCACTTGGGGGAAAGGAGAGCCAGAGCAGGGATCCAAGTTCAGTGTTGTCATGCTACTCTCTGTAATATTTCCAAAATTATTCCGGGGTGCCTGGGTGCCTCAGTTGGTTAAGCATCCAACTCTTGATTTCAGCTCATGATCTCAGGGTTGTGGGATCAAGCCCCGGGTCAGGGTCCCACCTCAGTGGAGAGTCTGCTTGAGATTCTCTCCCTCTCCATCTGCCCCCCCCCGCTCTCTCTCTCTCTCTCTCTAAAATAAATAAATAAAATCTTAAAAATAAAATAAAATAAAATAGTTCCTAATCTGGTACATGCCTTTCCAACATATTCATTTTTAAAACACGCTTTCATCTCTCTCGAGTGTGGTAAGAATAGAGGACCTGCAAATGTTTGTCTTATTCTCAAAATCTTCTGGCTCCACCATAAAATTTCTTCAGCTACTCTGGGCCACATTGTTCTCTCTTCTTGGAATTTATAGCAACAGAGGATTGCTTGGAAACTGAGACATTTCTGATGCTGGAATCCCAGCTAGAATTTCACCGACAAGTGGTCATCCAATTTGTGTTTTAATATCACTGGTAATGGACATAGCCTCCTGAGATAGCTAACGCCGCTGAAGTGATTATTTTCCCACTTAGGATGATCCAAAATCTTGTCTCTCTGACATCATACATTGTTGTTAATTTTGTCTTCTGGGGATTCACAAACCATGTGTAATTGATTTTATACATAAAAAGCCTTCAGATAGTTGATGTGTGTGTGTACAGTGTGGGAAAGAGGTCCAATTTCTTCTTTTTTTAAACAGATGCTCTGTTTTCTATAAATGGAAAAATCCATCTCTTCTTTGACTTATGCTCTAACAAGTACCCATGTATACAAGAGTCTATTTTGGACTTTCTTCCATTCCCCTGGATTAGATATTTGTCTCCATAATAATGCCACGTCATGTTGTTGCTCCAGCTTTATAGTGAGTTTTTATATCTAGAAACACATCTCCCTCCCTGGTTCTTCCAGACTGACCTGACTATTTTTGGCCCTTTAAAACTTCCATAAATATCTTAGAATCAGCTTTTCAAGTTACACACACGTACCACAATATCTCTTAGGATTTTTTTTATTGAAATTGCATTGAATTAGTGGATCTGTTTGAGGAAATTAATCTCTTCATTCTTCTGAATTCTCTAATTCATGAATAAAACATCTCTCTCCATTTATTTAGGTTCTTTAGAAATGTTCAAGAAAATTTTATAATTTTAACTTTTTTTTTTTTTTTAGTAGAGATTGGTTCTTGAACTCACGACCCTGAGATGACTAATATATTTGGCTGAGCTGAAATCAAGTGTTGTGCTTAGCCAGCTGAGCCACCCAGGCCCCCCAAATTTTATAATTTTACTCATAAAGTTTGTACTTTTATTTTTTTCTAGATACTTAATAGCATTTGGTGTTTTATAAGTGATATCTTTTTTTCTTTTGAGAGAGAGAGCAAGAGCGAGTTTGGGGGGAGGGGCAGAGAGAGAGAGAGAGAGAGAGAGAATCTTAAGCAAGCTCCATGCCCAGCACAGAGCCAAGGCAGAGCTCGATCTCACAACACTGAGATCATGACCTGAGCCAAAATCAAGAGTTGGATGCTCAATTGATTGAGCTACCCAGGTGCCCCAATAAATGATATCCTTTTTTAAAGCTTCTTGATCAAAATAGAAGATGTAGAAAAATATGCAAATCCTAAGTGTAGAACTCAATGAATCGTAAAGTGAACTCTTCTGGGTTCCTACTGCTAGATCAGGACCTGTATCCCAGAGTCACGTCTCATGTCCCTCCCAGTCATACCCTCTCTTTCCTCCCCAAGGGTAACACTATCTTGACTTCTAACGCTGTCATGTAGGACTTTGTATAAATTAAACCATATAAAATGTAGTCCATTATTTCCAGCTTCTTTGTTTAATGTCTTATGTGTGTGATTCACACATATTGTGTGTAGTGGCACACAATTGTTCATTGATATCCAGCATTCTAGCACATGGATATATGACAATATATTTATCCATTCAGCTGCTGGTGAATGATTGCACTGTTTCCAGTTTAGAGCTATCCAATGTAACTGTGAATGTGCTTGTGGTTATATTTCGTCCACATGTTCATGTTTTTCTGTTGAATCAATTGTATGCACATGTTCAACTTTAGCAAATAATGCCAACCATTTTTCAAAGTACTTATACCAATTTGCATATTCACCAGCTGTATGTGACTATTCTGGATGCTCACCAGCGCATGGCTCTGTCGGTCTGTGGATAACAAATTCTCGGTAGCTTGAAACAGAAATCATTATTTTTCATGATTCTGTGGGTTTTCTGGCCTCACCTGGACATTTCTTCTGCTGCCTGTTATAGTCTGGGGTCATTTATATGGTTGTAGTCACTTGGGAGCTCAGTTGGAACAGAATACCCAAGATGGCATCATTCACACATCTGGTGCTTTGACTGGGTTGGCTGAAACAGCTTTGGGCTGGCTCAACCTCTGTTTCTCCATATGGTCTCTCATTATGCTATAATCTAGCCCATGCTTATTTACATGGCTGCTACATCCTAAGAGTACAAAAAGACAAACTGCAAATCTTCTTAAGGCCTAGGCCCAGAAGTCACACATCTTCACTTTATCAACATCCTTTGGTTAAAACCATGAGCAACTGAATCCTGCTAATAACCACATGAAAGAGCTTCAAATCCTTCAAATGAGCTTGGAGTCCTAGCCAACGTCTTGACTGCAGCCTTATGAGAAACTCTGAAGCAGAAGTACCTGTTATGGCCTTAATTGGGTTTCCCCCCCCAAATTTCATGTTGAAGCCCTAACCTCCAATGTAACTATATTTGGAGACAGAGTCTATAAAGAGGTAATGAAAGTTAAGTGAGGTTATAAGGGTGGGACCTCAATCCAATAGGACTGATATTTTTATAAGGAGAGGAAGAGACACCAAAGATCTCTCTCTCTACCCCGCACCCAACCCACCTGGTTTGTGCACAGAAGAAAGGCCTTGTAAGAACACAGAGAGAAGGTGGTTGTGGACAAGCCAGGCAGAGAGGTCCCACTAGACATCAGCCCTGACAGCACCTTGATCTCAGACTTTTAGCTTCCAGAATTGTGAGAAAATAAATTTTTGTGGTTCAAGGCACTCAGTTTGTGATATTTAGTTATGGCAGCCCTAGCGGACTGATTAGGTACTCCACTATGCTGTGCATAGATTCCTGACCCATGGGAACTCCGAGATAATAAGGTTTTTTTTTGTTTTGTGCTATTAAATTTTGGGGTCATTTGTTACACAGCAATGGATGACTAATACATCAGCCTAGGTCTGTTCTCTATGTCCTCTTTGTGTCCTAAAAAGATAGGCAGGTGGAGTGCCCTTTTTAAGCCCTTCAGATTATTGCTTTCCAGGGAAGAAAAAGTCAGTATTCCTGGCTGGTAAAGAATCGTTCCAATTTCTGAGTCATTTTTCCAGCAAAGTGAAAAACAACTCTGGTTTAGATTCATATTTGGGTGCAAACAGATGAGGACAGAGTAAATTGCAATGACTTGGAGTTCATGAACTCCCTGTGCATATTTGTATGGATTATCCTCCATGGAGATGTATATATATGATTTGCTGTAATTTTATCTCTATAAATATAGAGATGTAAATGAATGGCTGCAATTATATAATTCCTATAAGGACAACATTAATATACTGGATGTTTCTAGGTGATCTTCATTAAGCATCTATTGAAATGAACCTATATTTCTTAGGGCTGGAAGAAAATAATTTGCTGAGATGTCAGCTGGGGATTCTTCTAGAAAAACCTTGGAAATGGAGTGCTTCCACACAAGATTCAGTGCCTGGACACCTTTCAGCAACAAATCATTAAATAGACAGGTAAATTACATGCTCTAGAACAAAACAAGTTTAATTTGTAAGGTCAATTTTACTGTGATATATTGGGTCTCGTGTTGCCATATAACACAACAACAATGAAACCTCTAAAGAATTTAGTTTTGGAGTCACTTCAAACAAAAATAAACCAGCATTTGTCTGCCCCCCAAACAGTCTCTTCTCACCCCAGTCTCCAACTCCTACTTTATGGGGAGACTCAAGGTCTGCCTCCCTTTTCCTCTGTACCTCCAGGGACAAAATAGAAACCTCCAGAATACAGAGTATGCTGGGGGAGGAGACAAGGGGAGGTGCTCTTGGTGGTGCTTGGTGTGGAGAGTATTAATGTGTAATTAATTCTCTGCATATTTCTTTAATTCTCTCTTCCTTCCCATGCCAACAGTTCAGTTTGATGGCCTGGGGATGCCCACTCTTTTGAAATGTAGTCAGTAAGTAGTCACTGAATGGCTTAAGCTTCGGCAGCTCTGCCAGCCCTTAATGGAGAAGGCCCACAGCGCTTGCGTGGTTCAGGCCTGTTCCCAAGGGAAGGAGACTACCCGGGCTGGGGCCCAAGCCTGACCCAGTAAGAAAGACAGTGGGTTTGTATATGTCATCTGAGCAAAGCTGGGCTGAAACCCAGGTTTGGGGGGACCCTGGTCCTTGGTGTATCTCTTCCTTAGAGACACATCTAACAATGGCTACTTAGCAATATTTATTGACTTTGGTTTTGGTGGGAACTATGAAGATGTAGGACCATGGGTTAGTAAAATCATACCTACTTCAAATGGTCCTGTTTTCACAATTCAAGTGTAGCCTGTATGTGTTTTCAAGATGAAATGTTTGGAATCTGTTTCCCCAGGCCACATTCGTTTAGGTAGAAATAAGAGCCAGGATTCATTACCTCTTTGTTTTCCAAAGGGGCCCTCCTAAGGCCCCACTGTAATCATATCCCCTGGCCAGCCTTTCCCACCAGCCCACCCAACAAGCCTGGGCTTGTCTCTATCCCCAGATAAAAGCAGCTTAAGCTGAGGGAAGAGACCCCTACTACGTAGTGAAAAGTGCTTTGTGAACTGTAACGTGCTGTGCAAATATTAGCTG
Organism: Phoca vitulina; assembly: GCF_004348235.1. Classification (NCBI taxonomy): domain Eukaryota; kingdom Metazoa; phylum Chordata; class Mammalia; order Carnivora; family Phocidae; genus Phoca; species Phoca vitulina. The sequence continues at coordinate 25,947,856 of NW_022589712.1, read as the reverse complement.
TGAGGTTGCGAGATTGCTGAAGGATTGGTTAGCAACTAAGAATAGACTGAACTCTACAGGAAAATGATATTTTCTCCCCCTTACAGCTCTTTCAGGAAAGAGTTGCTCTTATAAGTCATTGGTTTGACCTCTGGACCAGCAAGCAACGTCAAGAATTCTTATTCACGATTTTTTTACGATGCACCAAATCACAGTTAAGGTAAATGTAGCCTAAGGATGCAATTATCATTGGTTCTTAAAGGAAATAAAATATAGTAAAATGTTTATATAACATTCTAGGGTTTCTTTCCCCCCCCAAAAGGAACAAATAAAACAATTGGTATTTTAAGGTTTATAAACAGAATCTTCTAGTGCTGCTTCCTCCTTGAGGATGAAATGGAACCTTGGGGGCTTTAACGCCTTCCTACCACAGTGGGATGTTTGGTTTTTGCAAAACTCAGAAGCTTCAGCCAGTGAATTTTTAACATTCCCTTAGTATATTGGATTCTCCTCAGAACTATCAGACAGATGGACAATATATTTCAAGTAGATATCTGGCGCATAGGCAGTCCATAAATAATTGTTACACGAATGGATGGATCTGAAAAGTGCCCAAGGAGTGACCATGGTTGCAACATTTAGGAATATGCACAAGACTTGTTTGATGGTGGCCATGATTGCCAATGGGTGCTGTTCTTATTCTTACCGTGGCCTCCTAGAGTGTCTGTCATTTGCTTTCAAATACTCCAGCAGAAATGGTGTGCTATTTGAAAGTGTTAGTTGAAATTGCATGCAAGAACAGCTAGTGTTTTGATCATGAATTAATACTCCAAGGGTGGTTAGCTTGCATTGTGTTGGAAAGATCACAACGTCTCAGTTATTACAAGATACTTTGCTAATGAGCATAGCAAATATCAGACATTAGTTATTATCAGAACAGCCAGTAACTCGTTCATGTGTCAGATGAATGTTAGAAATGCACGCTCTTTGGTGAAATTAAAGGTATTCAGATGTGGGACGGAAAATGTTCCAGAGAGCCCTCCAACATGCCTGGACCTGGTTGAAGAATCCAGCCAGCCCTGTAGCAGGTGCTTGTAAGGCTTTATCCCTAGGCAAATGGTGTTGTCAGTCTGGGGATTTTGGGTAGCCTGAGGCTCTCAAGGAAGTTAACAGTAGAATCCTGTTTCTGGAACACCGTACTTTCTCAATTGAGTAAACCTTTCGCCCAAAGGACAGAGAGCTGGGACTTCATCAAGCCCGCGGAGGAGACTGTATGAAGTGGTTGGGGCTTGTTGGCTAGGTTTGTTTAGGGAAACTCTAGGTATGGCATCATTTGGGGTTAGTTGTTTTCACTGCAACCTGGCAGTGAGGTTGTTGGGAGAGGCCAACCATTGAACTTCTTAGGTAGCTTCCAGAAAGTATCAGGAGTTGTGCAAAACCAAATTGGCTTATTTTAGTTGGCAATACCTGCCTTCCACTCTTTTTCACACTTCTTCTCGCCCGTCTCTTTCAGTCAGCCATTACATCTCTCCTACCTGCTTGCTCACCTTCTCCCTTGTCTGCTTTCTCCTGCATCCAGGGGTGCATGGTGGGTTGTTAAGAGACTGCCCCTGATGGAGTCACCAAGTCACTGGAGGGAGACACACCTTCCTGGCTGTGTTGAAAGAGGCTGCAAAGACAGGCCACCGAAAAATAGGCTCTTTCGTCAATGCTTAAAAATCAGGGAAGGGAACTTTTTATAGTAGTCATTGGCTAGGTTTCCTTTTACTCCAACTTTACAGTTTTCAAGATAAAATAACAGACCAAAACCCACATCCATAATTGCTTGTGGTACATCATGTTCTAGTCTCATGTATCATAAACCACGCAATTTTAGCTGTAACCACTGGAGGTCATTAGAGATCTTGTGGTATATTTTGAGGCCCATTAACATTAGGCCTGACATTTTTGTCACTGGAAATTGTATCCTTTGTCTGGTACCTGAATTCTTACTGTGGCACAAGGATATGGAATTAATCCGTTCAGTGGAATTACATCGCTTTGTTCTGTAGCAGCTATAAGTCTGCAGAGAGCTATACACCGTAGTTGCATGAAGCTATTATTCCATAGTCTGGACTGATGCTTTTAGAAGTTATATGTCAATTTCTGGTCTCTAGAGCTGACATCCTGAACCCAGCTCTAATTTGTAGTGGTGGTTTGTTGTTGAACATCAATTAGTTCATTCTGCCAAGTCTGGATTAAGTCTTTCTTCTACTACTTCCTCTCCATCTCTTTGGGTCAGCCATGTCTTCTCTCCTGCCAACATCTACAGAAACCATTTACCGATAGTCTAATCCAATTTGAGTTGTGCTTGATTTTTATTAAATCTAAAAGCCCAACTCATTTTATTTTTTAAAGTTAGTGCAATCAAATTTCTTTTAAACACCTTTATTGAGATATAATTCACATACAATAAAATTCATCATTTAAAAGGTACAAAGTTCGTGGTATTTACAGAACTGTGCAACTATTACCACAATCTAAGTTTAGAACATTTTCATCACCCCAAAAAGAAACCTGCTACCCATTAGACGTAACTCCGCATCTCCATCCCCAGCACTGGGTAACCTCTAATCTACTTTCTGTTTCTATAAATTTGCCTTTTCTGGACTTTTCAAATAAATGCAGTCTTACAGTATGTGGTCTTTTGTGACTGGCTTGTCTCATGTATTATAATTTCGTTAAATAACAAAAGGCAACCAAGTACATGTAAAGATCGAATTGGCTTTATTAAATGGTTCATGAGGGCACCTGGGTGACTCAGTCGGTGAAGTGTCTGCCTTTGGCTCAGGTCATGCTCTCAGGGTCCTGGGATCAAGCCCCAAATCAGGCTCCCTGCTCCACAGGGAGTCTGCTTCTCTCTCTCCCTCTGCTCCTCCCCCCTGCTCATGCTCTCTTCTCTCGCTTTCAAAAATAAATAAATAAAATCTTTTAAAAAATGTTCTCAAGTATCTAAAGCCTTCATAAAAAATATGCAATAAATATCATTATTAAATAAATAAATAAATCATTCATGAATCGGGAAACACCCCATCTAGCAAGTAGAGCTGCATTCTGAGAAGTTATACAAAACAGAATGGAAGGAAAGTTTTTATGGATGGAGGGTGGGAGCAAGAAAGTTAGCAAAAGAAAAGGACTGTTCCAAACAAGGCTGTTTGCTAGGGGGAAAAGCAACGTGTCTTATCATGCAGATTACCTCATCTTTCTTTGGGGGATGGAGAGGACCTGGGTGAGATGGAAAGAAAAATGTTCCTGAATGACCGGTTAAGGCCCCATTTGTGGGGGAGGTTGAAACTGCAATTAGATTGGGTATTAAGCCCGGTTTGGCAACTCGGTCTAAGTGACACCATTTGGGGCCTGTGCTTTCCTTTTTTTTAAAACAATGTTCTCAAGGTTCATACATTTTGTAACATGTATTAGTACTTCTTTCTTCTTTATTGTTAAGTAATAGTCCATGGTATGGATATACCATATTTTATTTATCCATTCCTAATTTGATGGGCATTTGGGTTGTTTCCAAATTTTGGCTACTGTGAATAATGCTGCTACGAACATCTGTGTGTATAGGTTTTGCTATATGGATGTCTTTATTTCTTTTAGGTCTGTACCCAGGAATGGAATTGCTGGGTCAAATAGTGACAGTGCAATCAACTTTTAATTATTAAACATTTCTTTTGAAACCTATTTATTCCTATAGTCCCTGTTCCTCCATCCCTGAATAAGCAGGTGAATACATGAGAGAATTCAGCATTACTTGAATGTCTGAAATCTTTCTATCTAAGCTAGACTGTATTTGTGCAATCTGTGTTTTCAAGGCAGAGAAGTCATTGTTTAGATGTTTTGTCTTATAATTTCTGAATAATTTCATTTTAATTCAGGCAGTTATAGTTACAAAGCTTAACTAAGATATTGTGGTTTGGTTGGGACTGTGTTGTCAGTTTTCTTTGAAGGTTTCTTCTTAATCTCCATGAGATATATTCCAATACCGAAGATTTTTCTTTTCTGTCCTATATTCCATATTGTTAAGATTTATTCTTTTAAATTTATTATTATTATTATTTTGGTGGGGAGCAAAGCAAGGTTTATTGAGCACTAGTAAAGTTTATTGAATGATAGAGTACAAAGCTTTAAGATTTCTTAAATGGGGTTTTATGATATTTAAGACATTTTTCAAGGGTTCAGCTTCTTAAACCATAGCTCTGGCAAGCTCTTCCTCACCTTGACTTTGACGGGCCCTCTCCTGGGAAGGGCTTCTCTGTGCGTCTTTCACTCCCGCCAATTTTTACAAACGTCTAAGGTGACATTTCCCCCAGCACATTATGCTTCTATGGCCACATGTCTAAATGACTCCACTAGTGTCATCCCCCTGCCCCTTGACCCGGCTGACTTTCCTGACTCCCTAAAGGAAACTGGCTGTTTGTGTGTCACTCCGAGAAACCCATGAGGAGTTTGCGTCGGTCTCCTAGCCACACTGGTGGGACCGGTTTCCAACTGCCCAGGCCCAGCAACAGGCAACGCCCCCCACGAAGGCCTTTGATTCCAGGGCTGGAGCTGTTCAAACCTGTAGCTTTCCCTGGTAGGTCCCTGGGGCAACACTCATGCAACTGTAAGCCCAAGACACAGATGGACTGTCTGCTCGTGTGTGTGTGTGTGTGTGTGTGTGTGTGTGTGTGTGTGTCGGGGGAGAGGGAGATCATGGAACCGTGAAGGATTAGCTCTTGTCATCTGTCTCCATCAGAGCCAACTAGAAATGGGGGGGGTGGGCAGGAAAATCTACCGATCGATGTACACTTAAGAGAGAATCCCCAGCCACTCTTTCCAAGCAGCCCCGGGGAGAGCTCAGGGGAGGATGTCCATCTCAGTTGTGAACGGTGAGGAAAGCTGGTGTACACATTTTTCAGAGCCCGTATGCCTCTGGGCTAATTTCGAATACAGAGCAGCTTCATCACGCTGAGTTCCCGAGCAGCCACCCTGAAAGGGGAATATTTCCGTGTGGAGGCAGTGGACCGCAGAGGGCCGTATTCGAACGCACCCTGGGTTCCTAAGTATTCAAGACGAGTCTGGAAATCTGGGTCATCCTGACGCTTCGCTCTCCTCAGCCCCGTATTTTGGACATGCTTCTGTCCTTTCACACAGATCAGATGGTCATGGACAACCATAATTTGTCATTGGGGCAGTTTATTTAGAGATGGATGAAGCGAAGAAGGAAAATCCTTGAGTTTAAAAGAAAAGGAGGAACCCAAAGGCCAGAGCTGTTTTATTGGGTGGGGATGGGGACAGAGGGAGGGTGGACAGTGGGAAGGTCACTGGCTTATGCTAGGCAAAGCCTGTGCACTTGAGAGTCTCACTTCCCGTTTTGAAAGGGATACCGTTCTCTACAGGGATGGTGCCACACTTTATAATGTTTAACTTGTCTTTCCAGCACTTCACGCCACTCCACATTCTGTTCTGTACAGCACTTGTTGATTTTCTGTCTGCCTGTTCCACTATACTTCGGCTCTGTGAGGGCAAGAACTTTTTTCTGGTGCTTCCTTGTGTCCCTCTTAGAGCCATAGCAGGGACATAAAGCCACTCAGTAAATGCTCGCTGGATGGATGATGTCTAAAATACTCCTAATGACAAGAATAAAAACAACAACAACAAAATCGGAAAAAAAATTTTCATGTGTAGCTCTCTGGGAGGAAGAAACTTTTCAAGATATTACAAGTTCCCAAATATGGGAGATTACTGATATTTTGCTTCATTCAAGACGTTATGTTAATTAATTGACTCGAGACTTCTATAAAACAATTCCAAAAGGAATTATGCACAGTAACAATACCCAAGGGTGGCGAGTCACACTCTCATCTGTGTCAATGGCCCCTCTTGAAGTTGTTCATTGCACAACTTCCCAAATGCAGCGGCCCTGCTAATTAATACCACCAGCCATTGATAAAGTACATGATATTAGCTTCCTCAGCGACCAAGAATCCTTTAGCTACCACGACTTCTCTGCATAGGAGGAGTCAAATTCACAGGTACATCATTGGAAAATGGAGAAAGGTTTTAAGAGAACATTTGCCTCTGTTCTGTATTTAAGAATCTCTTTAGGAAATAAATGTCCAGAGGGTGACGGGCAGAAGCAGAAGTAGAATGCACAGTAAACATTCAGTGGGTGTTGGTCATCTTTCCTCCTGTTCCCTCCATGTATTACTTTTGATGTCATGGTCAGAATGCTTTCAAGAGCAAATAACAGGAGTGGAATTCAAACCAGCTTAAGAAGAAATGGGAATGTATTGACTTAAGATTTGTCTAGCTTCAGGCCAGGCTAGATCTTTGGATTCAAACAACGTGCCCCGGGCTGGCGGGCCTGCCTGCGCCCCTCTGCCCACCCCGCCGTCTCTCAGCTCTGCTTCCCTATGTCTGTTGCATAAAACTAAAAAGAGAAGTGCAAGACCTTTACGAAGGAAATTATAAGTTTGTGTTAAAGGATAGTTAAAAACAACAACAACCTTGAATAGGTAGATGTGCCATGTTTAAAGATGCCAATTCTCTCTAAATTAACCTCCTAGTATAAATTCCCAAATAGGATATTTTTATGGACCTTGGGAAACGGATTCTAAAGCTAATCCAGGAAAGAAAATGGAGAGCAACCCCTAAGAAAAGTATACATATAAAGAAAAAAAGAGTAAGAGTTACACTACCAGATAGTAAAACCACATTTACCCATTTAAGAAATACCTGCAAGTCGTATCTCAAGGGTAAAGCGGAGCAAGGACAGAGACAAATAAGAGCTCTGAAGTAAAGGGGGCAGGAGTCTGTAAAGGTTGGGTAGGTCGGACGCTTAGGCAGCTAGATAGATCTTTCTTTTTCTTTCTTCAGTGCCTGTTTAGCGGGCACACTGTTGATTACCCACCTGCCCACACCATTCCCTGTCTCTTCATGTTCCTGACAGAAGCCCTTTTCCCCCAGGCAGAATGTGTCTCAGAGAGGGCTTGTCACTGCCCTACCAAGGGTGAGTCAGGCTTGGACAGAATCATCATGATTCCACCCCCTTGGTGGTGTCTGGATGACGAAAGGGCATGTAGATACTAATTCTGCCCAAGGCGACATAGAGAGTGGCCACTAGAGAGCTTCTGGGAGAGTTTTCTTCACTCTCAAAGGGACTTAAATAGGGGCTCGAGGAAGGGACGTGCCCTTTTTCATCCTGGGATTTCTGTTCTATGAAGATCAATCCTCACAGGAGTCATTTGGAAATCACCTCAGGGGACAAGCCTAAGGACCAGAGCAAACTACCGAGGAGGCAAAGTGAAAGTACGCAAGATCCTCGGCCCTTGATGACATCATGAGTCCTTGAATTCACTAACCCTGGAGCTGCCCTGATTTTCCTCATTGCTTAAGTGAAAGGAAGATAAATGGGTTTAAAATGGTCTATTTATCTAGTCGTACCTTCTCTGATCATATCAACTCTCCAGAATTTAGCTGCGAATCAGCTGCATTTAGAAAAACAAAATGCGGGGCGCCTGGGTGGCTCAGTTGGTTAAGCGACTGCCTTCGGCTCAGGTCATGATCCTGGAGTCCCGGGATTGAGTCCCGCATCGGGCTCCCTGCTCGGCAGGGAGTCTGCTTCTCCCTCTGACCCTCCCCCCTCTCATGTGCTCTCTCTCATTCTCTCTCTCTCAAATAAATAAATAAAATCTTTAAAAAAAAAAAAAAAAAAACAAAATGCATTTAGCAGTCAACTGATGTTCTTTACACACAGGAGAGAGCCTATTAGACTCTCATGCAGCGGTCTCAGTATTTAGTTAGCTCAGGGCCTCAAAAAGGAGCTCTACCTACTCCTAAGACCACCATACATACATTCAGTGCTTTGTACTTGACTTGGCCCGAGCATCAAGATCTGCCTTGTGAAGTCAAATTCACCGTCGCTGAGAAGGGCTGGGCCCATTAGAATCACTTGGAATTCGTAAAAACACAGACTCTGAGCCCCACCCATAGAGATTTTGGCTCCACTCATCAGGATGGGGCTGGAAAAGTGGTTTTTTCCTCCGTTCCCAGAGTGATGTGGAACACGGCTAAGGGTAAGACACAAGGCCTGGGTGACCTGAAGGTCCCAAGGCTTCTTCCATCTCTCAATTCTACTCTTCCTCGGAGGCAGGAGCACAGACTGCATGTGCCCTGATCCTTCTATTCTCAATTAAACAGAATTACCTGCTCAGTTTCTGTAGATGCCTTTTTCATCTTCCCCTGGCACTGATGTGTAGTGGTTTTCAAATGTATCATTGTAAGTAACCCTAAGCTTAACACACATAATAAAGGAAATGTTTCCCTCTTATATAATTGAAAAATCCAGGGTAGGTTTGGCAGCAGTTGAAGCTCAATTCCGAGGTTCAGTAATAAAGCCCATGGCTTGATTCTTTCTGTTCTTCTGCTCTGACTGCCTTTGGCAGTCATGGCTTCATAATTATGTTTCCTCAGTTGTGTACAGAAATAAAAATAATTTCTTTGAGCTTCACTCTGGTTGGACTAGTCTCGGTCCATGCCCACTTCTGCCAATTGCTGTGGCCAGGAGATTGACCCAGATGAATTGAATTAGCCTTGATCATATGCTTTTTTGGAGCCAGGGATAGAGTCATCTTCTATAGAACCACATGGACCACCATGTAGAAAGTGAGGTTATTTTACCTAAAGAAGGGGAAGTAAATAATGGGTGTCATAAGAGTGCTGTCTGTTCACCCAGCATTCAACAAATGTTTCCTGAGTGCCTGCCATGTGCCAAGCACAATTCGGGGTGCCTGGGATTCAACACTAAACAGAGTGTAAAAGGTTCCTGCCCTCTGAAGTTCATACTTTAGTGGAACCACCCTTGTCCTAAAATAGGACAAGGGAGGGGCGCCTGGGTGGCTCAGTCGTTAAGCGTCTGCCTTTGGCTCAGGTCATGATCCCAGGGTCCTGGGATCGAGCCCCGCATCGGGCTCCCTGCTCAGCGGGAAGCCTGCTTCTCCCTCTTCCACTCCCCCTGCTTGTGTTCCCTCTCTTGCTATGTCTCTCTCTCTGTCAAATAAATAAATAAAATCTTTAAAAAAAAAAAAAAATAGGACAAGGGAATGTCGGTGCCTCTCCCTGGCTATTTGAGAGCACAACGTAGCACCACTGTAAATATTTGGGAGTGTTTCCATGTCTCGGGAGTTAGAGCAGTGCGGTAGACTCAATAGTAGCCCCCAGGCATGCCCATGCCCTCATCCCTGCAAACTGCAGATGCTACCTTACAGGGCAAAGGCATTTTGCAGATGTGATTAAGGATTTTGAGACGGGGACATTATCCTGCGTCACTGGGGCTCAGCACAATCACAACGGTCCTTAAAAGGGATGCAAGAGGCACGACAGTCAGAAGACAGTGTGATGTTGGGAGCAGTGGGAGAGATGGGGCCACGTGAAGATGCTGTGCAACTGGCTTTGAAGATGGAAGAAGGGGCCATGAGCTGAGGAGGGCAGGCAGCTTCTAGAACCTGAAGGGGACAAGGAGGCCGATTCTGCCCTCCAAGCCTCCAGAGGGAGCCAGCCCGGCCCACGCCTAGCCCAGTGTAACTGGCTTCAGACTTCTGACCTCCAGAACTCTGGGAAAATAAATGTGTACTGCTTTGGGCCACTACAGTGGTGGTAATTGTTAGAATGAACAGAAATTTAATATAAACAGTGAAATTTTATTTTTATTATTTTTTTTCATTCTTCATTCTAACTTACACATATTTATTTCGCCCCCGCCGAGTTAGAAGCACCATACCAGGTGCTGGGGGCAGGGCAGCAAACAAGCCAGCCACTATCCTTCTTTCACACAGATTGTAGCCCAGTGGATGAGAAAGACTAAATAGTGAGTGAGCCCCAAAACGGATTGAGCTTGAGGGTCAGCAAGAAGGGAAACACAAAACTCATGCTTAGATTACATTATAGTGCACATGGAGTGTGAAGGATACAGGTTTCAGCAAAGGACAGGAGAAGACAACAAGGAGGCAGAGCTGGGGGGGGGGTCGTGGTAGCCCCCTCCTACAGGCAGGTATTTGGGCAACAGGAACAGCCTGGTGGGAAGGTGGGGGGATTCGGTCAGTACCCCTAAAATTCCACTATCATTACCTTATATGGTCACCTATATTGTCGCAAAAATAGCTTCCCACTAGCCACATAACTGATCTACCACGCTGGTTCCAGATACAATTTCTTGCTCCTTCCCCGGCACCATATTGCTTCACTGGCCATAAGTTTTACCATATGGATCATACATGGGAAGTCATACAGCACTTTTATAACAATGACAAGTCTGTGTACATGTATTATCCTTTATTTCCCACAATCCAAGCAGTCCTGGCCAGCCCAATAGATATCAAATAAATAGCTACGATTGTGCTAAGTGACAAAGTAAAAGTAAGGCGACCTCACCCAGTCCAGGGGATCAGGGCCACCGCCTTCCCTGAGGATCTGACATTTAGGCTGGAGTCTGAAGGATGCCTAGGAGGTCAGACAAGCAGAGACTTGGAGAATGAGTGAGCCACCTGGCCGGGATGACACATGTGGAAGCCTAGGACCTTCTCTATCTATTCAGTAATAATACCAGGCTTTTGTGGAAGCACTGGAAAATGTGAATAGGCAAAAAGAGGAAAATACCAATCACCCATAATCACACCACCCAGATAGAACCTTCTTTTTTATGCTTATGTGCAGCCGTGTAACTATGAGTCAGAACACACAAATTATTTTAAAATCTTTTTAAAGACACCCTTCAATCACCCTTCCTTGTTGCTTTCCCCCCACCCAGCCTTGCTCTCTCCTTCACTGAAGACATCAGCACATGGTTCTCCACTCGCTTTATACCCCAAACCTAGTCATTATTCTGTGCGATACTAGCATCTGTGTGGAAACCCACCCACTTCAGGCCCCGGCCACGCCAGACGGTGTGTGTAAAGCCACCAGACAAGACCACGGGGGCTGCCCAGGTGACAAGAAAGCAGGGACCTCTGCCGACTCGACTGGCCCCTCTCCAGGCCACCTCTGCAAGCTCTCCTCCTGGTCATTTTCATCACAATTTGGGGAGCTTCTTTCTAGTTTTTATCAGGAATTTAAGAGCCGAGAATTAGATTCAAGTTCCGTATTGCTAAGCCTTGTTATTTTTGCAAAGTACACGTTGTACATTCAGTAGAACACTGCGGAGTAGTGCCGTGCATTATTTAAATGAAGCTATCCTTGTCACAATAAAGGAGCAAAGCACATTTTGTTCATTGTCTCCTTACATGTTTTTATTTCTCTTCTCGGATTTCTTACTTTGTAACATTAACTAAAATGCAATGAGCCACAATGTCATTACGGCAAACTACCCTAGTTCTGTCGCATGGGTACGGATTTTTTTTTTTATGTGACTGAAGCATTGTCCTTCTTTCTTGCTTAAGATTCATTACATTTGAATGTGTCCCTGTAGCAGTGCAGACGAGGAACAAATATAAAACATGTATAACTGAGGTCCACTTTAAAAAGTGTTCTTGTAGTGGCTGGCTGGCTCAGGTGGTAGAGTCTACGACTGCTGATCTCGGGGTTGTTGAGTTCGGGCCCCATGCTGGGTGTACACATTGCTTAAAAATAAAATCCTTTAAAAATGAAATAAATAAAAAGTAACTCAGATTTAGTTCTTCTCCTTTGCTTGGCTGGGATGGAACAGTAGATGCTGTGGGATGGGAATGAAAACCCAAGATACTGAGACCCATCTTTGAAAAGGAGGCAGAAAACATTTTTGTTTTGCACCTTATTTTATGGATCTGTTTTATAATTCTAAATGGGAGCATATTGTCCCCCAAGCGCCAGTGAAAGGATTGAGAAGCCTGCCTGGGACCCTGGGGAGTTAGGTCAGGGACCCCCCGGGATTAACTGTTCTTGGTGTCACAGCCTCATTCAGTTTGAATGTTAATCTGTTAACAATGAGAGGATCCCCTTGTGATACTTCTGTCTGTGGCTACTATATGCTGTCAGGACATACACAGCTCCATTCTTTGCGCTCTGCTTACACACACACACACACACACACAGTTTCCACCGACTGCACGCCCACAGGTTCATTTTATTTATTTTTATTTAAATTTTGTTAACATACAGCCCAATATTGGTTTCTGGAGTAGAATTCAGTGATTCGTCTCTTACGTACAACACCCAGTGCTCATGACAAGTGCCCTCTTTAATACCCATCCCCCATCGAACCCATCCCTCACGCCTCCTTCCATCAACCCTTGGTTTGTTCTCTATCCTTAAGAGTCACTCCCTCTCTCCTTTTTTTCTTCTCCCCCTTCCCATATGTTCATCTGTTTTCTTTCTTTTTTTTATTTTAGAGAGAGAAAGTGGGGGGAGGGGCAGAGGGAGAGGAAAAGGGAGAGACCCAAGCAGACTGTGCTGAGTGTGAAGCCCAATGTAGGGCTCGATCCCACAACCCTGAGACCTCGACCCAGGCAGAAACCAAGAGTCAGACACTTAACTGACTGAGCCACCCACGTGCCCCTGTTTTCTTTCTTAAATTCCACATATGAGTGAGATCCAATAGGTTCATTTTAAACCACTCTGTTTTATCTCAGGTTGTGATAAAGCTGCATGGACAGGGATCAAGAAAGAGCAGTGACCTAAAGTAAAGTCAGGGGAGTAGAAACAAACAAAATAATAGGCAATCATTGAACCTTGCAAACGAAGCAGGTAGCCTTTTCTTTAAAAACAAAAAACAAAACAAAAAAAAACTTTTTATTTTGCAATAAATTTTAACTTGTATAAAAATTCCAAAAATAGTGCAAATAATTCCTTTATACTTTTCACTTGGATTCCTCAACTGTTCACACTTTACCATTTTTGCCTTGTTATTCTGAATCATAGGAGAATATGTTGCAAACATGATGCCCCATTAACTCTAAGCATCTCAGTATGTGTTTCCGAAAAAAACAAGGACATTCTGCTGAAAAATCAAAGTACATCCTCCAATATCAATAAATCAGCATTGATACAGTACTATGATCTAATCCACAGACTCCATTTGAGTATTCCTGATTATTCCAACAACATCCTTTATAATCATCCTTTCTTTCCCAGTCCAGAATCCAATCCGGGGTCACCTATTGTATTTAGTTTCATGTCTCTATATCCACCTTGATGTTCCTAAGTTTTTCCTTGTCTTTTGTTACTTAACACTTTTGAAGAGTACAGACCTACTTTGTTGAATGACCTTCAGTTTGTGGTTGGCTGATACGTCCTTAAGATTGCGTTCAGGTTATGCATTCTTGTCAGGAATAACACAGAAGGGACACTGTGTTCTCAGCAGATCACATGGAGGGCATACTGTCGATTAGTCCCATGGCTCATGATGTTGACTTATCATTTGGTTAAGATGATTCATTATTATTTTGTTAATAATTAATAAGTAACTAAAAAGACTTTGAGTGATTAATTTTAAATTAATTTAAAAGTACTGGAATCTATGCAAATACCCTGTTCCTCATCATATTTTCACCCACTAGTTTTAGTCTCCATTGATGACTCTTCTGACGTAATTATTACTGTGTAGCTGCCAAGTGCTCATTTTCTAACTTCTTAATTGCTGCTACATGTATTATTAATTGGTGTTCTGTTGCAAGATAGAATTTTTCCTTCTCCCAAGATTTATAGATGAGGCCCCAGTTAGGCCAGCAGTTTGGGTAAATTAGTGGTGAAGACTGTCTCTGGGTCTCATGGGTGTTCAGCAACTTGTTTATGAAGGTAACTAAGCTCTTTTTTGTCCCTAATTGGAGGTGTCATTTTCATTTCACATTGGAACTTTCTGGGGATTGACCCACCTGTGGGAATTTAGGTTATGCATTTAGAGGTCAGAGAAAGTCAGAGAAGACACATTGCAGAATGAGAGCTATTCAGAGACATGGCTTTTCTTTCAGTGAGTTTATCAGCGTCCATCAGGACCTAGTAATAGGACAACAGTAATCACTTAGCAGTGACAAATAGCTCTGTAGTCCCAATGGCTTGAGATAAAGGAGTTTTGGTAAATACTTATTGCCAAAGTTTCCAACCAGCTGTGAGACTGGCCACAAACCTCTGTAATTTTACCGAGTTTGGAGGAGAGTAGCGGTTCCAGGGAAGAGTTTGACTTACCAACACATGGATTACTTCCAAACTTTTTTGTTTTAGTGATTCTTATTCAAATATGATGACTTATTTGGTGGTTTGGGACTATATTGGGAGTATAACAGATGTTTATTGTCAATATCTAAAGAGGGCAATCAGGTATTAAGTATCTCTTTTTTTGTAGTTGGTGGCTACAGGGCCAGCAGTGCATCTTTCATGGGCCATAAAATGTCTCTTTGCTCTAAGACCTATATGACCCCCAAGATGATCATTTTGGTGGAGGCTTGGATTTTCTATTCATTCAAGATCCATTTGTGCTTAGGTGGCATATGCAGAGTAATGTAAGAAGTTTTCTTAATGGGGACACCTGGGTGGCTCAGTAGGTTAAGCATCTGCCTTCGGCTCAGGTCATGATCCCAGGGTCCTGGGATCAAGTCCCTCATCGGGCTCCTTGCTCAGTGGGGAACCTGCTTCTCCCTCTACCCCTCCTCCCTGCTCATACTCTCTCTCTCTCAAATAAATAAAATCTTTAAAAAAAGGTTTTCTTAATGGATGCCATATTTTTAAAAAGTTTTTAAAATAGATATCACAGCGGGTCCTCAGTGGCTCAGTCAGTTGAGCAGCTGAGCAACTGAATCTTGGTTTTGGCTCAGGTCGTGGTCTCTGATTGGTGAAATGGTGCCACAAGTCAGGCTCCATGCTCAGCGGGGAGTAGGCTTCCCCTCTCTCTCTGCTCCTCCCCCTATGTGCACATGCTCTCTCTCTCCCTCTCTTTCAAAATAAATAAATAAATCTTTAAAAAATTTTAAAATAGATATCACATTAAGAAATTATTGTTGAATTTGTTTAGGCATGATGATGGTTATAGTATATGTTTTTTAAAAATGTTCTTATTGTTTATTGAGGCACACTGAATTATCAAAGAAGAAATCACAAGGGAAATTAGAATATTTCAAACTGAATAATAATGAAAATACAACACATCTAAGTGGGTGGGATGAATGCAGTGATATGATGTCTTAGATTTGCTTTAAAATAAAATGGGAATGAAGGAGGAAGAAAAAGGAGGAGGAGAAGGAGGAGAAGATGATATAGCAAAAACCAGACTGGCTACAAGATGATAATTATTAAAATTGATTAATGCATGTCATAATAGTACTACAGATATTAAGGTGAAATAAAGATATTTTCAGATAAAAGGAAACTGATAAAATTTGTTGTCAGAAGATGTGCAGTAAAGAAATGCTAAAAGAAATTCTTCAGGCTAAGGAAATTGTTACCAGATGGAAACTTGGATTTACAAGGAAATGGTAATGTGTGGAAAAACATAAAATTTTAAAGTTATTTTAAAGATATATGACTGTTTAAAGCAAAACCATTGTATTATGGGGCTTATAAGTAGGTGCAGTATTGTGACAAAAGCATAAAGGATGGCAAGAACTATACCATTGCACTGTTCTTTAATTTTATATGAATATTCACTCTAAATAGACTATGAAATGCTAAGGGTGCATATTGCACTTCCTAGCAACAACTTAATTGCATAATGCAAGAGGTATGCTTAAAAGCCAATAAAGGAATTGAAATGGAATACAAAAAATTCATTATCTTAAACCAAGTGGGAGAGGAAGAATAAATTTTCATAAAACAAATGTGAAAAACAAAAAACTGGTAACAAAATCAAGACCTAGATTCAACCATTATCAATAATTATATTAAATATAAGTGGACTAAACCCTCAAATAAAAGGCAGTGATGGTCAAATGAGCTTTAAAACAAAAACAAAAAACAAGATCTAACTGTATACTGACCACAAAGGATACATTGTAAATATAAAGACATCGATTGGTTAAAAGTATAAAAATAGGAGAAAATATACCATACAAATACTAAGCATATAAAAGTAGGATGGCAGTATTAATACCAGACAAAATGGACTTCAAGACAAGGAACATTACCAGAAAGATAGAGAGGGACATTTTCTAAAGAGAAAAGGATCAATTCATCAAGAAGTCATAACAATTATACATATGTATGTACCAAATAATAGAGTTTCAAATTACATGAAACAAAACTTACTGAATTATAATAGAACAATTAAACAAAAAATCAGTAAGAATATAGAGCTGAGCAATCTTTTCAACCACCTTGACTTAATATTTACAGAAAACTAAACCCAACAACTTCCAAATATATGTTTTTTTATGAGCAAAATAATTTTTACCAAGATACATAATATCCTAGTCCAAAAAATAAGACTCAGTACATTTCAAAACTGTTAAAATTTAATTAAGAATAGTTTTTAACAACAATGCGATAAAATTTGAGGTTAAAAAATATAAAATATCTAGAAAATCCCCAGATATTTGGAAATTAACTCACTTATAAATAACCTGTGGCCAAAGAAGAAATCACAAGGGAAATTCGAATATTTCAAATTGAATGACAATGAAAATACAACACATCTAAATGGGTGGGATGCAGCTAAAGCACAGCTTAGAGGAAAATATATCATTTAATTTCTTATATTAGAAAAGGGAAAAAGGGTTTAAAAGTAATTATCTAAATTTCCACCTTAAATAACTAGAAAAAAATAGCAAATCACTTCCAAACTAAGTAGAAGGAAAGAAATGATGAAGAGTGGAAATTAATAAACTAGAAAATGAATAGAGACCAAGCAAAAAAGAGAAAACACAAATTGCCAATATCAGGAATGAAAAAGGGAATATTGCTGTCGATCCCATAAACATGAAAAAGATAAAAGAAAATCATCACAATTTTATACTAATAAGTTCAACAATTTAAATGGTTGCTTTGTAGATTTCTGAGTTGTTCTTAATCATTGTTTTGTAAATTCCGCATACATGAATTGAGACAGTTTCACTGCTTCCATTCCAATATGTATATTTTTTACTTTTTTCCTGCTTTGTTGAAATGGCTAAGACCTCCAGTATCTGTTAAATTGAAGTGGTGAGAGTGAACATTCTTGCTTTGATCCTGATGTTAAGGGGAAGGAATTAATATTTCGCCACTAAGTGTGATGTGGCTACTATAGGTTTTTATTCTAATTGCACCGGGAAGTCATAGGGTTTTACTTGTGTAAGTGACGTTATCTAATCTACATTTTTTTAAAAAACCACTTGGTCTGCTGTGTAGAGAATGGGCTCTGGGAAGAGGAGCAGAAGCAGGGAGACCATCGGGAGGAGCTGTTGCAGTTGTGCAGGGACGAGGTGGACATGCTTTGCCCAGAGTGACAGCAGTGGACGTGGAGAGGTGGTTGGATTTGGGGATACGTATTTGTAGAGCTGACAGGACTTGCTGATTTATTGAATTTGGGGTTAAAAAAGAAAACCCACACTTACAGCTTAAATAACTGTTTATTTCAGATTTTTTTCCTGTGGATTTTAGATATTTTTATTATTCATTTCCTCTTTAGAATGGATCAGTGAAAGTAGATACAGTATTTTAAAAAATCTAGCCCTGTGTTATTTAGGATTTCATTTTTTTAATATAGTTAGAAGATTCTAGAAAGAACAAGGACCAATATTTATACTGGATTTTTTGTCGGTTTTAGACACTAGTGTTCTGAACTACATTTCTGTGTCTTTCTTTTTAGGTTTGTCCAAGACTGGTTTTCAGAAAGGACGCAAGTGGCCAAAGTGGATTTCTCTACAGTGTTACCACGCTTCATTTCTCTCTATATCTTTTCCTTTCTGAATCCAAAAGATTTGTGTGCATCTGCACAAGTCAGCTGGCCCTGGAAGTTTCTAACTGAACAGGTTTACTACTTGTCACTTCTCAGTAATAGGGCCCAGATACCACTGTATTCTGTCATGTGGCAATCGGGGTAGCTTCCTTCCCAATCTTTCGCTTTTAGCTGGGGTAATTTTTCTATTTACATTTGTGTACATATGGATATATTTAAGCTTAAGTCCACCATTTTACTATGTATTTTTTGTTTGTTCCAGGTGTTTTGTTTTGTTTCTCTTTGTCTTTTGGAGTACTTAAGTGTTTTTTAGATTGTTAATTATAAATTATTTAGCAGTTCTCTCATGGCTATATTAGAGATTACAGCACTCATCCATGGCTTTTTTTTTTTTTAACCACTTCTGAGATAATGCAAGGAGCTTAGGACCCTTTAACTCTATCTACTCCCCTCAATCCCCTCCCCACCCAGTTTCAATGCTATTAAATATTTTAATTTCATACACACACACAAAATACACATTTAAATTTATATGTGTATATATATATATACACCTCACAAGACTATTATTTGATATAGTTAATATTTACTTACAAGTAACCACATATTTACTTTTTCTGTTGCTCTTCATATCTTCCTGTATATCTGAGTTTCCATTTGGGCTCATTTTCCTTTTGAATTCTCTTGAATTTTTCTTCTAGTGCAACTTGCTTCTGACAAATTCTCTTATTTTTGTCTGAAAATCTTGATTTTACCTTTATACTTGAAGGATATTTTCACAGGGAATTTGAACGCTAGGTTGGCAATTAATTTTATAGAACATTGAAATTTTTCTATTGTTCTCTGGCTTCCATAACCTTTTTTTTCTTTTTTTTTGAGAAGTAGGAAGTTTTATTGTTGTTCCTTTAATGGTAATATTTTTATTTTCTCTAGCTGCTTTTAGGATTCTTTTTTTTTCTGTCTTGTCTTCTGTTTTACACAATTTTATTATGATATACCCAGAAGTGTGTGTGTGTGTGTGTGTGTGTGTGTGTGTGTTTCTCCTGTTTTGAGTTTTTTGGTGATTTTTGAATCTGAGATTTAATGCCTATCAGTTTTGAAAAGTTCTCACAGGCTATCTCCTTATATATTGCTTCTGCCCCATTTTCGCTCTTTTTCTTGTGGGATTCCAATACTTACATGTTAGACTGATTCACCATCTCCCACAAGTTTCATGTTCTCTTATGTGTCTTTTCCATCATTTTGGCCTTCAGTGTTTCTGCCTGGATTTTGCTTCTAGCTTTTTGTTTACTAATTATCTCTTTAGCTGGATTCTAATTTGCTTTTAAACTGGTCCATTGAGTTTTAAATGTCAGTTATTATATTTTTCAGTTCTAGAATGTTGATTTGATTATTTTGCCAAAATTTCTCACCTAGATAATTAACTTCTTAGACATTAATTATAGGGTTGTTTATTTTTTAGTTTCATGCCTAACAATTATAACGTATGGCTCTCCTGAGGGTCTCTCTCTACTTAATAATAAAAGACAAAAAGAGAAACAATTGTTATCCTTTTATGTGCCTGGTATTTTTGATTGAGTACCAGATACTGGATACAAAATTTTGATGCAATAATTTGAGCCTCTGGATGATGTTTCCTTCCTCCCGAGAGAATTTGCTTTTGCTTCTGGCATTTGGTTAGGCTAGGAATAGATCACTTAAATCCAATCAGAGAAGGAGAGATTTTAAAACTAGTTTCGGTCTTTGTGAGAGTTTGTCTAATTCCTGACCCTCACTGATAGCGATCTCAGCGGATGGCCTGGTGTGATTACTAGGGCTTTTCCCCTTAGTGGGCGCTGAATTTAAATTTGTTTCCTCTCTTCCTTGTGAGAATGCATAAAATTCTTTTTAGCTTCCATGTCATTCAGCTGTAACTTTCTGCTCTGCTTCTCAGCCTGAGCTTGACTTTGGAACTGTCAAATGCCTTGAAGTGAAAAGTCATGCCAGATACTGGCCTTCCCTCTTGGGTGTCCCTTCTCTCTGGGGTCGTGAGCGCATGAGCCCCCAGTGCACTGGTAGCTCTATCTGCCTTCAAATAATGGTTTTATAGTATTTTGTCTAGAGGCTTAATTCAACTAAACCACATGAAATTTGCTGTTTCCATATATCAAAGCTGTTTGCATATTGGCAATATCATATGGTTCAACCAAAGGTGTTCCCAGTGGGAGGTTTGGTGTGAAACAAACTGATACACTGTTGCTAGTAGCAGAATTCTCAGAATCTCGGGTTAACCAAATGCTATGGGAGCACGTGTACAAAGATGGCTAATACATATATTCATATATAACATATATTGTCATCAAAGACTATTTTTGTATGGAGTGAGGTATGCTTCTTATTTGTTAGTGTCAAATTTAGATAACAAGTCAGCTGCACCAGAAATCCCAATGTAAAGAAAAATTATCTGCATACCCGGAAACATTATTACTAGGAAATGGTCCTTAAAAATTTCTTGCAGTTTATATTTCTCATTTCTTTTTCTGTAGGACTGCTTATGGATGCCTAAATGCATTAGGTTTGGGTGGTTTCTGCCCTATACGCCAACAGATAATGAGTATGGTGCTTGGAAGCATCATTACATTGCTTGTGTGTCCAGCTTAGATTGGCTAATACCTAGGGAAGCCACTGCTATCTATGGGACCCTGAACGAACCCAAAACAGAAGATGAGGAGCTGCAGGAGAGACAAAGAGAAAAGTGCTTAAGAAAAATAATTTGGGAGAAAATTGCACTACGTAAGAGTGAGTATCATTTTAAAACGATATCTTACCCAACTATTGTAGAAACAAATGGATTTACATACAGATTCCCACAGAGGAGGATAGCTAGGTCTTTCTGGAAGTGTGTGGGTGGCATGCTCTAAAGGATACTCCAGACAAGCTCTTCCCCTACCCCCCACTATGTTTCAAATTAATGAATAAGAAAAAAAGATTTCAGATGAAATACAGAAAGTCAAGTATCAGTGCCTCCCTTATTGCTCTGGTAAATCTCAGGTTTATGAGATGAAAAACAAACAAAGAGAGGTAACTAGGAACACAGGCAAAAGCAAATAAATAGGTTCAGGACGGAAGAACTGGGATTAGCAACAGAGGGGAGAAGTGCAACTGGGATTGGAAGCAGGAAGAATGGCATTAAAAGAAGAAAAGTGGGAAGGGAAGAGGGATAAGAGCCTCTCTCAGCGAAGCCTTCTGATTTGCACAGTGCACAACAGAACAACAAGTGATTTGAGTCCTGCCATCTTTTTTTCACTGACTCACCCTCTGTGAGATCATAACAAATGGGAGATTACTTGAAGCCAAGAAGAAGGGCAGAAATGGATGTGAAGCCTATAAATCGATTAACTGGTTTCCACAAGAAAAGAGGTGCTTGTTCTCTGAGCTTTGTTTCCTGACCTGACATGACTGGTAACTTGGAGCCCCAGTGCTGAGAGGATAAGAAATCCAAACAGAGTCTGTAAAAAGGGCTATAATTATTGCCATTTGGAATAGTGCCCTGGTACAGCTTTATTTTTGATGCCTTTATCTACGTAGACTTGGCGGAGAGAAGCATGAAGTAAACAATGTAGCCTGCTGCTGTTTGTTTTTCAGAGGAGTTATTCAAAGTTCGACCCCCTTGGGTGAGCGGAACATGCTGCTCTAGATTGTTAAAATCCAAACGCCAGCCACGTCTCTCCCAGGCTCTGAGGGATCGAGTGGGATTACATGAAGCTTTGGAGAAACAGCTTGTTTTGGCATCATTAGAAGCTTTGCCCAAGCGGTAAGCAAACCTCCATCTCCTGAAGGCTCAAGACCATCCCATGATACCAAAAATTCATTCTAGAATAATTTAGCTAACACGCAGGGAGCTTGTATAATTATCTGACTCATATCCTACAAGATAGCAATAGAAATAACTCTTTAATCTTCCAGAGCAGTGGTCTTTGACATGTTTTCTGAAGAGGGAAATCTGTAACATTCAAATTTTACATTTCAAATATTCTCGGTCCTGCAAAGAGGCTGGGATGTAGTACATTTTCTATGCAAAGTTATTGAGCAAAAGTAACATTTTTTTTCAGAAATGTTTTTCATGGAGTAAGCATATCCAAATGGGAATATGGGGGTAAGGGTAAGAGAATGGAGATATTATTTAGAAAGCTCTGAGGACCAGATGATCTAGGAAATTTTAAATCTCTCAGCTGTTCCTTTTTAAAATGTCATTTTGAACCCCTAAGTATGTCACTACATTCATTTTAAGTACCCAACAAAAGCTAAATAAGTTCCAGGAGACCTTTCTAGTACCCCATGGACAGAGGAGGAGAGACCCAGAGGCCAGCCCCAGCCCCACCCCACCCAGGAGCCCCATTTGCCGCTGTCCCCAAAAACTGCAGGGAGAGACTGAGGTCCGAAGGCCACATGCCTTGTTCAGTATACCTGATGCCCAGACAACAGGTTGGTGCTCAGTTATCAAAATCCAACTAATAGGAAATTTAAATTTCACTTATTTCCTTCTTTTCCCTATAGAAGCAATGTTTCTGGAAGCCATTCCTACCCTTTCTTATTGAAGAAAACTTGGCATGGAGTTCATAAAAATGATAACAGTTCTTCATATGCTTCCCAGCCCCACTTCTTATTAATATCATCTCGGATTCCTGCATGCGAGGTACGGAGTATGTTAGGAGGCCTGCCCTTTTCTGAATCGGGTTTTTTTTTTTTTTTTCCATCTACATGAGAAGATGTATAGCAATCTTTTGACCACCATGTGTATGAAAATGATTTCTTTTCTAAAAGGAAAATGGTCTAAGTGGAAATTTACATACCCAGAGCACTTTTAAAAATCAGAAGCAATAAAGATAACCATAAATCAAAATTACTTTTAAAAAAAGCATTAAAGGCCAAAACTCCAGTGAATCCTTATTGAACTGAACTTGTTGCACTTATCCCCAAAAGGAGCAAGGTGATTAGGATTATTTTAAAACCTCTTTGCCCAAGGAATTAAATACTATCATATAACCATCATTTCTCAAAAGAAAAATGTCAGAAATCCTATTTTGTGGGCTATTAAAGGAGGGTGTCATTAAATTATGTTCTTTCTATAATGAAGTTACATATTTTAATTTTAATATAATAAGAAAAATAAAGGAAGCACAAAGAAGACATAGGAAGCCTCTATTTTTATAGATATGTGTGTATATATGTATATATGACACACAAAGAAGGACATACGTAAAGGATGACATTCAGTAGGTTATATTCATTGGCCTACTTAGAAAGTTTTTTTAAAAAATTCCTATTTGTAACAAAATGGTTGCTTTCAAGATATGAATTCAGTATTCTTTCTGGGCACCTAGAAATTGATTCTGATCATTTACAACCAGCCAGCTTCGTGGATCCACATGAAAGCAAGATCAGAGTTTTGATCTCCATGTGGGCCCCAAATAGAGTCCCTAATGTCTAATAATGGGCATCAGGCTGGGCACAAAGGATAACCAGTGACAGAGTATGGGTGAAAAATCCAGTTCAAAGTAAGTCTATTCTCCTATTTGTCTTCTTTACATAAGTCTATGCCATGATTACTTATTTTATTATGAATGTGATGGGTGTTTAAGCAAAAAGTAGGACATAACCATGTGGTAGTCCTCTGCTCAGTTTGAACTGTGACCTTCAGAAAGTGGCATGAGGTTTGGGAGAAAAAAAAAAAAATCATCGACTTTAATGACTTTCCAACTTGTCTGCTGCTCATGAATTAACTTTATCACAATGAAAAGTCCATTTGGTTGCTGAGTTCAAAGCACAGTGGTTTTCATATTTATTTAAATGGCAAATATTTAATCAATCAATATTGATAATTCAGAAATTCATGATTAAGAGGAAAACTTTAAATCTATTTTAAAAGGCCATTGCAAAATCATATGATCTCAATTTGATTATTTTTTGAGTTGCATATATGTCTCTTCATGGGTATGTACAAAGATAAAAAGGCTGGAAGAAAATAATTTAACTTGTTAATAGTATTTATCTCTGAGTGCTGGAGTTAGAAGTGTACTTAATTTTCTCCTCTTATAATTAGAAAAGAAAATCATTGAAAAAGAAGCCAACGAATGATAAAGCTTATCTTCCTCTTTCTATAATTTCTGGAAAAAAGTGTTTAAAAATCACAGCAGATTACATACCCGCTGTATTTATTTTATTAATAAATATTCTAAAATAATGGGCTTTGGTTTCATTTTCTAGATGGTGGTGGACAGCATTAAGGCAGGTATCATTTCTGTGGTGTACGAACATAGCGGCTTAACCTTGGAGAGCCTGCTTTATCTCATAGAAAAAGCTCTGGATGGACAGAAGGTACAGAGTATGGGGATATTTAGTGATGGAGACAGCAGAGAAATCAATTTACTCCAAGGTAAGCCTGGAGATTGGAAACAACAAACAACTTTGCACCAATGTGGTGTTTGTCCACGTGTATGACTTTCAGAGCACTATTTAAGTTTCACTTTGCTAACAGAGTTGATATCCCAGCTCAAAGCAGTCATACAGGGGGAGTTCCCTCTTATTCAAGGGAGGGTCAGCCTTTTTGTTCTATTCAGGCCTTCAACTGATTGGGTGAGGCCCACCCACACTGGGAAGAGTAATCTGCTTTACTCAGTCTGCCTGTTCAAACATTAATCTTATTTTCACTCTCACAGACACACCCAAAATGATGTTTGTCCAAATATCTGAGCACTCGTGGCCAGTCAAGTTTGCATGTAAAATTAACCAGCACACCATTAAACAAGAACTTCCGTTTTCCCTCTTATTCCAGCCCCTTCTACTTTCTGTTTCTATCAGTTTGACTACTTTACATATCTTATATAAGTGAAATCATACAGTATTTAACTTTGTGGTTATTTCACTTAACATAATGTCATCAAGTTTCATCCACGTTGTAGCTTATGACAGGCTTTCCTTCACTTTTTAAGGCTGAATAATATTCCTTGTATGTATAGACCACATTTTGTTTATCCTTTCATTTGCTGATGGCCATTTAGGTTGCTTCCACCTCTTGGCTATTGTGAATAGCACTGTTACGAACATGAGTGTGCAGATATCTCTTTGAGATTCTACTTTAAATTCCTTTGGATATATAGCCATATGTGGGATTGCAGAATTACATGGTAATTTTATTTTTAATTTTTTGAGGAACCTCTATGCTATTTTCTATGTGGCTGCACCATTTTACACTCCCACCAACAGTGCACAAGGGCTCCAATTTCTTCACATCCTCACCAACATTTGTTATATTCTGTGTTTTTGTTTGTTCTTAGTTGATAGTAACTATCTTAATGGGTTTAAGATGACATTCATTATGGCTCTGATTTGCGTTTGTCTACTGATTAGTGATGTTGAGCATTTTTTCATATGCTTATTGGCTATTGGTATATCTTCTTTATATATATCTATTGAAGTCCTTTGCCCATTTTCTGATGGGTTTATTTGCTATTCTTTATTGAGTTGTAGGCATTCTTTATATAGTCTAGATATTAATCTTATCAGATATGATTTGCAAATATTTTCTCCCATTCTGTATGCTGCCTTTTACTCTGTTTATTATGTTCTTTCATGCACAAAAGTTTTTAAGTTTGATGAAAGTGTAGCAATTGTAATAGCAGCAAAACCCAAGATCTATAAATTGGTGTGCACAAACAGCATTTTTCATACTTCCAAATGGCTTATACCGCAAAGAAAAGGATGGGCTGATATCATTAACTTATTATGGGTCATCTTTTAAAAATGTCAATGGTTATCCTTCTCAGAGGGAAGGAGATGATGAACGTTTTAGAATTAAAGTTTCAGTTTCTATTCTTCTTTATACTATAACTTACATCTTTCCTTGTTATACCTAAAATAGAATGGTTTTAAGATTTACTAGCATGAAATCTTCCATCTCTGTGAGATGAGGGAAGAAAGGGAATAAGATGGTCAAGGATCCATCTGGCAGGGAACCCTTAAATGGCACAGTGGGTACCTGAATCTCCCATCAAACTACTACCTCTGTGGCTATGTTACCCGGGGACCTGTCCCAGCTGCTAACTCAGGAAATGAGCAGGGAGCCTGATGCTCTGCCGGGGCCAACTGCTCCATCTAGGGGAATCCCAAAAGGGCTGTACAAATGGAAAGCTTAGCTCCTGGCTGGGTTTGTCAACACTATTGCCCAACAAACTCAGATAAACTCATGGCAAGAGAAGCCAATCACTCATGAGACAAGGGTTTGGAAAAAAGAAAGGAAAAAATGTATTTTGGGTGACAGTAGCCAGGGGAGCTAGCAGGCTCAAGCCTTCACAACTGACCTCTCCACCTGCAAGATGGACACTGGGGTTTTATAGAGACAAGTTCAGGGGGGAATATGCCAGGGAGCAGGCAGGGAGCACGTGATCATGAGTGGGGGGTCAGTATGTGTTCAGCCCAGGATCACAGACAGGGAAGGGGACATGTGGGTGTGGGGTGTGGTCTTCTAGGCATTCCATTATTATCAGGGCTTTTCTGGCCTGATTGGAATGTTCCAGTCATTGCAAAACATCTCATCAATGTCTCAAGAAAGTGCAATAAGAAATACACATAATGGGTTTTAGTTGAAGCATGAGTTAAGCAGTCTTGTCTATTTCTGGTTTTAACTGTTGGGGTCTATAGTTGAGCAAGAAGGCTTGTTAACAGCTAGAACTCAGCATGCTTGGAATAGTTTTGGTAAATTTTATCAACTAAAATAAACTACTTTTGATTTATCTTTGCCTTTTTTTTTTTTTTTTTTTGTCTTTTCTTATTGAGTTTGCCTATGCCTGGAACAAGTTGTGTTCCACATCTAATTTTATATATCCCCCAAAAGTAAAGCATAGCTACTCATTGGGGTTTACATTTTTACATTTATGATTAATTACATGGTAGCTTTTCTCTAAATGATGGAGAGGTATCGATTACAAATTTATACTGTAGTGTAGTAGGTTTACCCCTTATAGAGTAGAAGTACCTGTTAGGGTTTTCTAACATCTCAAACTTTTTGTTCTGCAGATGAGAAAGATTTCCAAACTCTGCCTTTTCCTTGTTTTCTTATTTATTTATTTATTTAAGAGGGGGAGAGAGAGAGAGAGAATCTTAAGCAGGCTCATGCCCATCACAGAGCCGGATGCAGGGCTGGATCTCATGACCCTGAGATCAAGACCTGAACGGAAATCAAGAGTTGAATGCTTAACTGACTGAGCCACCCAGGCGCCCCACATCATATTCTTTTTAAAATCAGTAGTAACATAACAAAATACCTGACAACTAAATTTTCCCTCTATGTAATTTTGGTGTTTCACCAAGAGCTTTTGCCTTAAAACCAACAACAAAATGAAATCTCTTCCTCCAGTCATCTGAAGAGGTCCTTCCATTCTGAATCTAGACTTCTCGATGGAAAGAAGTGAAATGTTGGGATGCTTGCCTGACTTTGTTTTCACTTCCTTACTGGGAGTTAAGAATTCAGAGTCTCCGGGACTCCTTTAGAAATGGGTCTGGACACATGCCAGATTCATGTGTCCATCATACAGAATTCCCAGGAAGTGAGAGTTTCAGTGATGGTTACCATCTTCTGGAGTCATTCAGAACAGAAGACTGAATTATTACTGTGCAACTTGGTGGCAAAAATCCCAGGACTTGACCAGCCATCTACCCCGAGCCCTGCTGTGAGCCTGGTAATGCACACAGCTGCACCGTGGAGGCAAAGAGACAAGGTCCTAAATCTAGGTGCGCAGTGTCCAATAAATCCAGAACGTGAAGGAGAGTGTGGCCATGTTGGCATCCTTTTGTGGCCTTGATATGGCCCAGCGCTGGAGCAGGGGCGTCCTCCAGATCGGGAGTCTTACGAGCAGACACTGGCTTTTTGAAATATGGTTACATTTTCACAGAGTGCTTCGAGTTTCTGTTCATGATAATGTCACAAGCTAATATGACATTTTGAGTTCTTCCTCAGGTTATAAAATTGGTACTAAAAATTTATTGAGGCCTGAAGTGAGAGACTTCTGGGAGAAACTAGGAAGCTATGTGGCCCCTGAAGAAGAAGGGGGTCATGTGGACCTCTTTGTACCACTTGGAGCATCAGGTCAGTTTGGAAAGGCAGTGGTCATGCCTACCTCAGTGATATTTTGTGAATATTTGAAATGATTCAGTCACATTTTACTCTTTCTCCCTTTTCCCTCACACCTCACGTACCCAGGTATTTAGGGGGAAAAGAGCTGGCATTAGTGGTCCGTGTAACCTGTCCCTGCAGAATAAGGTCACTAGTGACACGAGCCAGCCACGGATATTATTTGTAGCTCTTCTGGAAAACACAGTAAAACCAGCCACCGCTATACAGGGGAAAATGCCTGAAACCATCATCAGTTGGTCTGAGAAAAGCCTCCCTGCTGTGTTCTGAACCTGGAAGGAATGAGCATGAACTTGGTGACCAGGGACCTTGGGCTTGAATCCCACTCATGCCACTTGAGCTGTGTGGCTTTAGGCAAGTTTGTGGACCTCTGTTTCCACATATGGAAGTTAGGATGATAGTACCTTACCTTACAGGACTTGTATCAAAGTAATGTAAATACTTATAATAAATACACTTATAAAAATACTCATGATAAAAATAAATGATATAAATACTTAAATAATATTTGAATATTAAAAACAGACAAAGTGCTTGGTAAAGAGGAGACTGGTTGCTGATCCCGGAGGTTACTGATACAATTTTAAGTGCCCATCTGTCTAGTATCAGTCACTATAATTCAAAGTTGATTTCAGTACTTGAAGAGAAACTCTAGAAACATTAAGACAAATTCACTTTTTAGACATCTGTTAAATAAAAGCTCTGCATTCATGGGCTTTTTTTTTTTTTTTAATGCCAAGCAGAGGAAGGCAGAGGGAGTATAAAATTAAATTTTCTCAGTTTCTTTTTCCCATCCCTTAGGGAACTGTGAGTTTTAAAGTTCGTTCTAATCCTCGGATTTCACTGAGCTATGCACACAGGCCAAGTATGCCTCTGGCAGGCTTCAACCAGGGGAAAGGGAAAAACAGAAGTATGGGAAGTGGTTTAAAAGAAAACAAATTACAGAATATCGTAAAAAAAATTTTTTTTACACAGTTATGACAATTATGTAATCTTAACTATAGAAAATATGCATAGAAACATCTAAGAAGAAATATAACACAATTATTAACAGCATCTATCTCCAGATGTGTTTTTCAGATTTCCTACTTTTGAAATTAGAATATGGATGGTGTGATTCCTTTGTTTAAATCCTGTGTGTGTATGGGGGAGGTTGGCAGTGTATAGAAAAGAGTTTGGAAGGATGTATACCAAGGTGTAAACAACAGTTGGATAAGTGACTCTTCTTTCCTTTTATCTTTTTTCCTTTTATCTCTTATATGTCCCTATTTTCTGTAATGAACTAGTATTACTTTTACAATGAGAGCAAGGCAACTTTTTTTTTTAAGATTTCATTTTTTTAAGTGATCTCTACACCCAACGAGGGGCTCAAACTTACAACCCTGAGATCAAGAGTCAAATGCTCCACCAACTGAGCCAGCCAGGCACCCCATAAAGCAAATTTTTTAACTGGAGTAGAAAAAAAAGAAAGGATTTGGGAAAGTAAGGCATTGAAAGGGATCTAGAATAAGGTGAAAACAATAGATTTGGTGACATAAAAACTGTCTCAAGTGAAACTTGATGGCACTCAACAGTAGGTTTCTCACCACCATTTTGGCCCCCAGCTCATCCCCAAACTCCTCATCAAATGCAATTTCCACTTGGACAAGCCGTCAAGACCCTGATTCAGACGAAAGGCGCCAGCTTCTCAGTCCAAAAATCTCCTTTCTGCCACCTCAGGCCTCACTCAGGAGCTTGTCATCCCCAGTAGCTATATGGTCTCTGAGCTTGATCTCCGGCATTTTTCTGAGTACCACTTCCAAACATGCACCTAACATTCCAAACACCGTGCTCCAAATATTCCTATTCTATCAGCTCTTTGCCTCAAGACACTCCCACTTTTCCACTCTCTGTCACCCTGCCTTCATCCTCGGTTCCTTCTTTGTTAAACTTGGATTTAATGGTTCGTTATTATCATTACTCTCTTGCAAAGAATCTGAATTCTCGGGCTAAATGTCAGCACTCCGTAAACACCATCACCTGCATTCTCTATGCCTGTCTGCACTGAAGCAGCTGTGTTGAAAACAGTACTATGGCTTTTCTTATTCATCTAACCTGACTTTGCTGCCCTAAGTATCAAACGGGACTGTGGCACTGACAAGCAATCCTACCACCTTCCCTTGGAAAATTCCTTTCCCACTCCCTGAGATGACTATATCATCCCTTCTCTTCCTTCCTTGATCTTTCAAGAACCTCTCTCTCAGCTGTTGACCTCACCTTTTACTCCCCGAACTTCCCTCCCGCCACCAAATCCACCACCTACCCCAGCTCTTACCTTTATTCTCTGTCTTCCCTTCTGTCACGATGGAAGAAGCAGCTCTGCTCAAATCAGAGATCAAGCATCCCACCGCCTTTCACCTCCTCACGACCACATTCCCACGCTCAGTTCTCTCCGACAGCCTCACCCCTCCCTCTTTATTGGGTCATTCCTATCAAATCAGGAACACATGTAGTACCAGCTCCTGTGCTAAAGAAGAGACCATAAGTTGCCCTCCCCTGTCGACATTCAACCTAGATACACCTATGTACTGACTATAGCCGTGGTTCTCAAATGTTAGTATGTATCTGAGTCACCTAGAAGGCATATTAAAGTACTCACTGCGGGGTCTCGTCCTGGCATTTCTTACTCACTAGGTCTGGCATGGGGGCTGAGAATTTTCATTTCTAACAAGGTCCCAGGTGTTACTGCTGCTGCTCAGCAGGGGTCCGCTCCAGATTCTCTTTCTCTCTCCGCCTCTGCCCCTCCCCCTGCTCACTCACATTCTCTTTCTAAATAATAAAATAAATAA
Organism: Phoca vitulina; assembly: GCF_004348235.1. Taxonomy (NCBI): domain Eukaryota; kingdom Metazoa; phylum Chordata; class Mammalia; order Carnivora; family Phocidae; genus Phoca; species Phoca vitulina. The sequence continues at coordinate 25,917,027 of NW_022589712.1, read as the reverse complement.
AATTAAAAAATTTCTCAAGCAGCTTTATCAAGGTGTAAATGACGTTAAATAAACTATACATATTTAAAGCGTGCACCTGGATAAATTTTGACATAGGTATACATACCCTGTGAAACCATAAGATAATCAAGATAATGAACATATTCACCACCCCCAAAATGTTCCTCATGCCACTCTGCAATTTTTTCCTCCTGCTTCTCCCCATCCCCATCTTGAATCAACTGCTGATCTCCTTTCTTTCACAATGCATTAGTTAGTATTTTATAGAATTTTCTATAAATGGAATCATACACGGTGCATTCTTTTTTGTCTGGCTTCTTTCCCTCAGAAGAATTACTTTAGATCCACCCGTTTGATGCTTGTATCAATGGCTCATTGTTTTTTTATTGCTGGGAATTATTGCATTGTATGTATATACCACAATTTGTTTATTCAGTCACTTGTTGATAGATATTGGAGTTCTTTCCAGTTCCTGGGTCTTAACCTAGAAAGCTGCTATGAACCTATGTGTGAACATATGCTTTTATTTCTCTTGGATAAATACCTAGGAGTGGAATGCCTGGGTCATATGATAGGTGTTAACTTTTTAAACACTGGCGAAACTGTTTTCCGGAGTGGTTGTACAATTTTACATTTCCACTAGCAATGTATGAGAACTCTAGTTGCGTAATACCCCCATATTGGGTACGTGGTCTTCTTAATGTTAGCCGTGCGAGTGGGTGTGCAGTAGTATCTCATTGTGGTTTTAATTTGCATTTTCCTCATGACTGATGATGCTGAACATCTTTTCATGCACTTACTTGCCATTCATTGGTCTTCCTTGGTGCAGTGTCTGTTCGAATCTTTTGCTCATGTTTAAAATTAGGTTGTTTCTTTTCTTATTGAGAACTCTTTATGTATTCTAGAAAAGTGATTTACAAATATTTTCTCCCAGTCTGTGACTTATCTTTTCCTTCTCTGAACAGTCCCTTTTGAGGAGATGAAGTTCTTAATTTTTGTGAAGTCAAATTTATCTATTTTTTTTCTTTTATAGGTTATACCTTCAATGTCATATCTGAACACTATCTGACTAAAGTTCACAAGATTTTCTTTATTTTAGAAATAAAGAATTTCTTCTAAATTATTTATAGTTTTGACTTTTAGATTTCTGATCCATTGATTTATTTGTTTGTTTTATATAGTTTTAAAAGTATGGGTTGAAGTTTCATGTTTTTTTAATGTATGGATATCTAATTTTTCCAGCACCATTCCTTGTAAAGATTATCTTTTCACAGTGTGTTCCATTTGCATCTTTTGTTGAAATCAATTGACTACATATATGTAGGTAGGTCTGTGGACTCTATTTGATTTCATTGATCCATTCCAATTAAAAGATTAGACCCCCAGTAAATGAGAGACATCCCAACCTTTCAGCCACCGCCATCTTGTTCCAACCAATTTGGAGTAATTGTTTATTCTTAGACCACAAAGAATTAAAATACATAATCCAATATATTAGTTTCATTCATAGTAATTCCTTCTATATGCTGAATCCAATCTTTATGCTGTGTCACTGAAGAAGGGGTGAAATTAATACCACACTAAATTTTGACCATCATATTTAACAGTTTCAACAGTTCTACATCTGTCCTTTTACAATGAGACTTCTCCTTTGAGTCAGACTAGTTTAGAAAATATATTAGATTTTTCTCTGTCTTTGGCCTGAGTATTCCAACTTTGAAAATAAACACCAGGTCAACCTTCCTGCCCTGTCTCTCCACCCTGTTGTTTAGTCCTCATTAACTAAGTGTTTGGACTTCAGCACTTAGAGGTGAGCTAGAAAGTGCTTATGGACTGTTCCATGAGGGATTTGAATCGAAGATGAGAAATGCTAGGGACCTTTCTTGGCCAGCTTAGCGCTCCTAAGCAGTACTTAACTGTTCCAAGGCAAAACCTGTGAGTAAACTAATGAAAGTATTTTTGACTCTGCAGAGGCAGGAATGGAAGTTCTTTCCCAGCTGTCTCAACTAACTGGCACGTTCTTTACTGCCCCCACTGGAATTGCAACTGGCTCTTACCAACACAGTAAGTGTATGCGGGGGCTGACCACAGTGCCCAGGAACATCCTCAACTCCGGGGTCACCAAAAGACAAAGCACAGCTAATAATACTGGTTCTGGCCCATGTCAATGACTGTCTTCCATTCCCTCTCGTAAGGAATGCTGTCACTACCCAAACTATGTCATTTCCCATGGTCCAGTGTCCTTTCAAGTGCTTAGAAAGGGATTATTTATTACAAATATTTGCTTCAAACCATCATGTACACAAACTCTGTTGAAAACATCATTTTTAACAGTTAAAGATGTATAGTTGCTGATCTAGAGAAATAACAAGTACCAAGAATAATTCTTCTTAGTGAGACAGAATCAATATGGTTTCCTTTGGAAATAAGAATTGCAGCTATAAAGAGATGGTGAAGGGGATTGCTCAGGTTCCAATTCAATTGCATTATCTGAGAGGAAAAACAAAGATAAAATATACACCTGAAAGGAAAGTTTCATTTAGATACTGAAGCTGCAGATATTAAATGCAAATGTAGCATTGGCTGACCAACAAGAGTACCACACTGCTCTGCTAAAGTAACAAGAACCATTTTCCCCTTTAAAACTCCCTGGCCTCCTATTACACGGGGTTTGGGGCCATGTAGAAACCATATAAAACCTGACGTCTCTAATCCCAAATGCCAAGGGACTTTCAAGCCTGGGGAGAATTGGCATGATTGGAAACCTGTAAGGGAAAAGACTCCATGTATCTACAAAAAAGCACATTGACCTGCTAGATTTTTGTAGCAGAAGTCACTTGTTAATTTTAATTCTATAGCTACATTACCAAGTGATAGATAGCACACTGGGCCTCGCGCAGAAAGAATGGCAGCCCTGCAGCGGGGAGCAGGGTGCAAACACTGTTCTTTATGGGGCGAGTCTTGTTCCTTTTCTCCTCCTCTGTCTCCTCTTCCCTCTGTTCATCTTCCTTTTCCCTCTCTTCTTCTTAGTTTTCTTCTAGAAAAGCATGTTATAAAGAGTTGCACATGTTTATCAATAAAAATGAGGGGAGGGGAATCAAATAAGGCTATCTATCCATTGAGGACAGAAAATCAGATTTAACATGCCCCAGCATCATTCAGTAATTGACTTTCAAGGAGAGAACATCCTTAAGCACCCACTACAGTCATGTAGAGATATTTAGAGAGAGAGAGCAGCTTGACGTGATGTAAGGAAGCCACAGGGTTGGCTAGCCCAAGATGACTTTGGATGACATGGTGGGGAGACCAGGCAGAGTGGGGTTTTCTTGTATGTTCATTTTAGGATGTAAAGAAAAAGCAGCACATTCTTGCCTACTCTGCTTCCTGATATACAAATCCAGCAGCTATTTAATTTTGATTTCAAATGTAACATGTCAACCTTATCTGTCAAAGAAGAGATAGGCATTTGAAATTATTCACTGTGTCCTTCTTGAGCTTCTAATTTTACCTTTGAAAGCAGCTAATGGGTGTTTCTCTTAGTCTTCTAATGAGAAAGGAGAATAAGTCTGCTGTAAATACAGCTAAGTTTTTGTTGTACCATAAATAAGAAGAATTCTTTCATCTGAGCTCCAGCCCACAATAATAAAAGGAGAAAATCATGTCAGTTCTTAGTGATTGGCTGGGAAGACCGTGGGAAAGGGCTCCCTGTTCCATCTACTTCAGTGAATCAAAGCTGCAGATGTGGTCCAGTTTCACGGATTGTCTGGAAGACACCTTGAAATCAGTAAGGAAACAGTTAAGTCCTCTCTTCAAGGAGTTGCAAAAGAACATCAGTGCCAGGATAATAGGTAAGAACTCTTGCTGCTTCTGTTGCAGGTTCATTATGAAGGGCCTTCCCTGTCTGGAGTGAATACAAGGTCAGGAACGGCTCAAGCAAAAGCAGCCTTCTATACCTGTTCAGTAAAACTTTCCTTTGTTTTCCATATCTCCTTTCAAATGTAAGGACTATCCACTGACAAAAAATATATTCATCTTCAAAATGCTGAAGCTATTCCTTTTAAATAGTAGTGTCTTACTAATCCTATGCCCATCAGTGGTTTACCTAGACAAAATTCACTGAGTGTTTGCTAAGCCAGAGAGCTCTGCCCTTCTTCCCACCACAATTTGGTCTAAAAGTTAAGCTCCTCTTAGACACAACACCCATTACTTAAGTTGTTCTACAATTGTGTTCTATGTATTTTCTAGATAAAATATTCAATTTGGTGGTGGGCTCCACAGACCTCTGCTGAGCCTCTTGGACATCACTGAATTTATCATCCCATTTGCACTCCCTACTCATGACTAATCTATCACAGTAGAGTCTTGGAAGCCATTTTCTGTGGCAACCAGATCTTCCCCTAAATCAGTCCATTCTTTAAAATGAAATTGTTTGTTTTGTTTATTTATCATCTGGGTAAATGACCACCACCCCCATCTTTAACTACCTATTCAATTTATCCCTAACGCTTCCCATCTGACTAAAATACCCTCCAAATCAAGTCATTATTTAGTTATGTCTTACTTCCTTCTTCCCTCCCTACCCTGCTTCTTATTAAGGTCCCAGACAATTACTGTCTACACAAGAGCAATAGCACACAAGTATGCATGTAGATATTTTATGTCAATGTATGTCCTACATCACTTTACATAAATGTCTCCAAAACAGGGAGCTGTCTTCTTGGTTTTATGTACTATCTGCTTGACCACATTTAGTAGATGTTCAACCAATATTTTAAAAAGGTTATAAGGCTATAAACAGGGAGAAATTATTTCTCCTGTTTTTTTTCATAGATATTAAGGACCAAAGAGAAAAACAGAAAAATTAGCTTTTTCAAGATAGAAGTATTTTTGATGATATTTGTAAGAAATGAGAAGTTAGATGGAATAAAATTATTTGCATATAAATGCACATTGTTCAAAATATTAAAAATATAAAAAGATGTCTGTGTAATTATGGTTGTATGTTATTTGCTGTAGACTTAAACTATTTAAGTCTTGAACTCAAAAACACAGGGGTGTGAGGAGGAAGTTTTGGTGGGAATGAGAATCTAAAATTTAAACTTATAAGGTTTATTTTCACCTGTTTTCTCCTTATTGTCCAATTTATAGATTCTATTTAATATCAGCTTCACCAGGGCGGGTACTTTTTAATATGCTTTACATTTAGTTACGCTTGCTCAATTTATATTTTATCATGGTGGATAATCCCCATGGCATAATAGAATTTTAATTTTTATGCTTCACATTTTTTAATCCACTAAAAAGCAACTGTGAGGAATGAGTTGTTCTTGCTCACATCTCTTACATCAATTAATTACAAGGCATATGGCCTTATGTACTTACAGGGCAGCTTACTTTTGACCACATGAGTATGGCTAGCATTCTGAATAACCAAGAAATTGCACAAGCTCTGGCAGATGGATTGATGGAACTTACAAAAGATAATTCTGTGAGTGTTTCTTCGAAGAAAGCAAACTTTAAAAACCTAACACTTTACGTTTTTAGTTTGCACTGATTTTTTTTTTAACCAGTTTATCCCTTGGGAGACACAATTCCTCTGAGAATTACATCAGGTTGTAAAAACAGCCACTGAGAGATTCTGGGCCCAAGATGTATTAGGTACACAAAATAGACAAATATAAGGGCACCTGGGTGGCTCAGTTGCTTAAGTATCTGCCTTCAGCTCAGGTCATGATCCCAGGGTCCTGGGATGGAGCCCCGCATGGGCAGCCGGGAGCCTGCTTCTCCCTCTCTCTCTCAAATAAATAAATAAATAAATAAATAAAATCTTTTTTAAAAAATAGACAAATGGGAAAATTTTCTAGGTTATTTAAAACGTATTTACATTGTGCGCTGTTTTCCGTCTTGTGATTAATTTCAGTCAGAAGTGACTTCCTTAAACAACGTGTTAGTGGCTTTATGTTTCACATAAACATTACTCAACAGTTTAAACAATTAATAGTATGATAGGAAAACCAAGAAAGCATGAAACCAGATAGAAAATGATGAAGGGCAAAAAAGGCTAGTTGAGAGGGGAAGGGAAAGAGAACACAAAAAAACACAAATAAGCAAATCAATAAGTTAGTTGGGGACAGGCATGGGGGAAGCATGTAGAAGCATTTTTTTCGGAAACCAATCTTGGCTACTCTCCCAGAAAAGTCAGTCGACGCATGAGGAAATAGTGAGGAGAGACAGTATACGGGACCCCGTATGGCAAGGCTCTAGGACCATGAACTATGCAGCTCTGTTCCGGGGAAGTGGAGAACAGGATAGGAATAGGGATGAGAGTAACATACCTGATGCTACATAAGGTCTTTAGTTCTCCACGGAAAGATTCTCAATCCTTCTCTTCCACTGTAGTGATTCTACTTTGTGGATGAATTTAACATCATCTTTGTACATGACCTTTATCTACCAGGGGTCTGCTCTGGTTTCAAGTTGGCTGCCTGGGTGAACAGCAGGCATCTCCAGAGTTAGCTGAGCACAGGGCGGAGTCTGAGAAGCTGCAGTTGGCCATGAGTTGTCTTCTCTGAAGACCCAGCTCCTCACTGTTCTAGCTACCCATCGTCAGCCCAGGGAGTAAAATGAACAGGGATGTTCACAGGGATGACCCGAGGTCTTGAAAGATCCTGCACTGTCTCCTGAAAGACCAAAGAATTACTAAACGTGTTTGGTGTAGGTTCAGTGTACTTACTCCCAACCGAATTATTTTAAAATGATCTTGTATGATGTAATTTCGCTGGTGCTCAAACCTCTAGCCTGAGAGGGAACCAAATGTGGGGGTGTCCTAGGCTGTTCTGCGCAGTCATCCTGCTGCAGGGCCTCTCCCATGCTTCTGTCCCCCCAGAGAAAGCAGGCTCCCTCGTGTCCCCGTTCCTCATCTGGCCTCGAGACTGACGTGGGCCACTTTGGGCCACTTTGGTTCTGAAGATCTTGAGACCTTCCCCACAAGACCTTAGCATCCTAATTGGATTGTGACAATAAGAGAACAGGGATTAACTACAAAGTCCCGTTTACAGACTTTAATTGAATGACACTTACTTTGTTTTCTAGACTTTTAATTAGGTAGAAAGAAGAAAACGCTACTAAAAATATACTCTCTTTTCTGCTGCACCTGTATTGACCTGTTTTCCAGGTGAATGTTTTAACTGGAAATTCTTTTTTCTTTTGGTTTGGGGGGGTGGTTTTTTTTTAGGACAAACCTCTGGAGTTTTTGTCAGATTTTCTGCTGAAGAAATGTGGTAAAGGGAGCAAGGATTTTGAAGAAAACGTTATTCCGACAAAACGTGATCCAAAGGCCGCATTCAGTTTACCTCCGCAGGTAAAGTGATAGGGGCAGTTTTATGCCATTAATTCACTGTGTGCTTAGACACCTGTGGTTAAGAAATCCATAAACAATAAGGATCATCCTACCTGGAAAGCCTTCACCTTGTCATTTCTCCTAAGAACTTCCCTTCCATGGGCTATGATAAAAAAGGGTGCTTTGTAGATTCCTAGCAAGAGTGGCCTTCAAGCCACCTGAGGGCGGAAGCCACCTCGCCGACTGGGGTAGTGCCACTCGGGGTGGGGCGGTGGGGGGGTAGTCGGCCACTCGCCCTGTGCCGCTCACTCGGTGGAGCCCCGGCTCACTCGAGAGAGACAGTGTTTTCATTTGCAGCCCACGACACTTTTTGGGGGAAACACGGCTGTGTTCTTCTTTTCTTAGTTGAGATTCCAGTTCATAAAAGGAAAAAAAAAAAGTGGGTTTTAAACCAGTCCTCCAAGCAAACAAGAATAATTGTGCCAGTAGTATGTTCAGAATCCAGCCATCCTTGGTTCCGTGAAATAATCGGGATTCGGGAAACACTGAAAATTGCCTTGTCATTCAGAGAGCTGGTTTCTATGCAAATGTCATTTCCGAATCACGGGACGCTCATAGAAAAATCACCTCTTGGATGATCAAAGGCTTGGGGATGCCACCCCCACCCCCATGGAAACTATTAGTAGGAGGAGACCTGTGAGTTCTATTAAGCAGACAAATAATTTGTTGCCCTATTAACCTGATATTCTGGAAGCCTCTGATCACACTTCTTTAGAAGATAGCACAGCGCAGGGGAGGGCGAACAAGGAGGGCTGCTGGTGGCAGGGTCCCCTCTGCCACAGGTGCAGACTTGCTCAGCAGCATGACAGGCCTGCAGGTATGCGGGGCCACCCCTCGGACGTTACCAGAGAAGGACCCCTGCTTTAACCGTCCTCCCCGCCAAAGTGACTTATTTTTTCCAAGCACAGGCTTCCTTTCCAAGAAGAGTCCTAACACATTTCCAGGGACTTCTAAGCCCTTTTTAAGACAGAGCCCTGCTTGCCTCATGCCCCTTGCCTCATGCCTCAGTTCAGGAAACTCTCGCGGACCATGCACCAGTCAGGGTTCTCCAGAGAACCCGAACGAATAGGATCATTTATATATATATATATGTATCCTATTCATTCTGGTATACTATGTATAGTATACTATATACATACCATATACTATATTATATTAATTATACTATGTTATATAATATTATATAGTATAGAGTATACTCTATACATCGTATACTACTTATATGTGTATATATATATACACATTACTAGGATCCATATATACATGTGTAATACAGATATATACACACAAAGAGATTTGTTATAAGGAATTGGCTCACATAATTATGGAGGCTGAGAAGTCATAAGATCTGCAGGGTGAGTCTACAAGCTGGAGATACCCAGGAGAGCCAATGGTACATTCTAGTCCAAAATCTGGCAAGCTCAAGACCCAGGAAGAGCTGATGTTTCAGTTCAAGTCCAAAGGCAGGAAAAAGCCAATGTCCCAGTTTGAAGGCTATCAGGCAGGACGAACTCTCTGTTACTTGAGGGAGGTCAGGCTTTTCGTTCTACAGACCTTCAACTAATTGGGTGAAGCCCACCCACATTAGGGAGTGCAAGCTGCATTACTCAGTCTACCTATTTCAGTGTTAATCTCATCAAAAAACACCCTCACAGACACACCCAGAGTAATTTGACCAAATGTCTGGGCACCCCATGGCCCAGTCAAATTGACACAAAATTAATCATCACAGACAATTTCTCAGTTAGAGGTTAGCTACGCCCTCCCATCTTCTCAGTTCAGTTTCCTAAATATTTACAGGAATGAAGCACGTGCTAGGCACTGTGTTGTACCCTGGAAATAGACAACAAAATAAGACGCAGTCACTGCCCTGAGGTAGATAAGCCTGCACAGAAACAGATGACACGGCATGATTGGTGCCTCTTAGCAGGATGCGTAGGAGGGAATGGGAACGCCAAAGTGGGTATTTAATTGAGAGTCCCTTTCTGCTTCTCAGAGGCTTTTTGCCTTATTATGGCAGCTGTTATCTTTTGAGATTCGTGGGGATTAGTCTCCCCAAAAGGTGGATGTTATCTCCATCCATCCTTCAGTCTGTGAAAGCCTTTGAAAAACAGCTCTCGGGGCTCTAGAACCACCGGTTTTCCCTTGCTTCCCTAAAGGGGATGCCCAGCATGCAACCGCATCACACGGGATCCAAATTCTTCTGAAGCCCCCACAACGTCTGCATCATTACCGACTCCCTGGAAACCTTACTGGAGTTCTTCCACCCCCAGACACACAGACCCCAGAAATGTTCCTCTTTGAAGCAAGGAAACCTGAAGGAAGCAAAGGGGGACAAAAATGATCAGCACTTCCTCCTCTGAATTGTTTCTTTTCCATTTGAAAACCTGACAATTGGCGAGAACCACTTCTGGAAACTCTGACACCTAAAAGAATGGTCACTGGGAGCATTTCCTCTCAAAGACACTTGGGTTCTTTCTTCTGGCAAATAAGATCCACATTGAATCAAGTCTTTCCAACCGGCTATTGACCTAAACATCTAATCACTTGAATAAAATAATATAGAATGTTTGGGCTTTAAGTTGCCTCACTGCTGGAAAGCAGGCCTGCTAGTGTGACATCACCCACCTGTAATAAATCCACAGAAGTGAAAGGCCCCTTAATGCCTAGGAATTTCTTTAAAAAAAAAAATCAAATTAGAAAAAAATATGTATTAGATTCTTATTTGGTTTACTATCATTTAACACTTACGAGCTTGTGCACAAAGCCCATGAAACAAAATCAGGGACTTTCAGGAAGAAAAACTATAGCTTAAACATAGGTGCCGAATTAGGATAGAATAGAGAAACTGAGTTTCTCCACACATTGGAGTTTATTTTTTAAACGGTAGGTATCGGGGCGCCTGGGTGGCTCAGTCATTAAGCGTCTGCCTTCGGCTCAGGTCATGATCCCAGGGCCCTGGGATTGAGCCCCACATCAGGCTCCCTGCTTGGCAGGAAGCCTGCTTCTCCCTCTCCCCCTCCCCTGCTTGTGTTCCCTCTACTCACTCTATCTCTCTGTCAAATAAATAAAATCTTTAAAAAATAAATAAATAAATAAACGCTAGATATTTGTCCTGAAGGGCACACAAACTCACAGCCCTAGGAATGGAAAGTAATGGCTTCTGCTGGGAGAATTGTTTTAAAGACCCTTCCATAGGGGGATCCAGTCAGAGGGCTTGCCTGCCAAATCCGGGACCAGAGACACACACGGAGCTGTGTCTGAGGGCATGACCAGACAGGGCTCACCCTCCCTCCAGAAGGCCCAGGCTCTGCCCATATATGCACATACAGATAGCTGTGATGTGTGTCTGTCTGTCTACCTACCTACCACCTGTCCAGTCAGATCCTACCCACCCACTACGGCCCTATCAGTACTCACTCCTGGCTTGGTGTAGCTGGAGTGTTAACACTGACACTGTACAACACGGTGACAGGCCACAGCCAGAATCAGAGTTGTCCCCGAGCTCTACCTGTCATTTGCACAACTATTTCTGGCCCCTAATTCGGGAGCTGTCTTCTGGGAGAAGCATCAGCTATAACTAGGATGTATCTGGAAAAGGCAGACAAGGTAGGAAAATTCCTACCATGTAATCAGAGGGCTCCTCCGTATGTCACGGAGAGAGACAAAGGCAAAGCCCACCAACCCACAATAAGAGTTCCCTTACAAATGTGCCAAGTCGGTTGCTCCTGTTACTTCCTCTGAATTCATACCTGAAAACAAAATAAGGGATGGCATCTTAACCTGAAAATAGTCTAGGGGCTCCTGGGGGGGGGCTCAGTGGGTGAAGCGTCTGACTCGATTTCTGCTCAGGTCGTGATCTCAGGGTGGTGAGATCGAGCTCCGCGCTGGGCTGGAGCCTGCTTGAGATTCTCTCTCTCTGGCTCCCTGCGCCCCTCCCCGCCCTCCCTTGGGGAAAAAAAAAAAAAAGTCTGTACAATTTTAAAAAACTAGATGGATAGTATGCAATGAGAAAACTTGATATTTTTAGATTCAAACAAAATTACCATGCCAAATCCATTTCCTATCCACAAAGAAAAATTTATATCTAATAAAAATGGCTGTTGCTGAGCCAGAGGTGAGCGGAAGCCCCGGGGTGAGTGAGCAGGCTCCCCGTAACCGGGGTGGCCCAGGGGCCGCGCCAGCCCCTGAATCGTAATGTAATCCTGTGCGGTTTGCGTTCTCTCCATCTTGGGCCAGTTTGAATTTAATTTTCATTTTATGTCTGCAGCCTCTTCTACCTGTAGTAGAAGTTCTTCCTAGTTGTAGAACCACCAGTGTTGCCACCGCTTACCACAAATGACCAGCACTAGTACTGATTCGGAGAGAAGAGAGTGTGCTCCCTTCTTAGAAACTCGGAACGATTTTGTCAAAATTCACAGGAGATCCCCGCCGCCCCCTCCCCCCAGCACAAGCCTCAGCGCATGCCAGGCTGATCCGGGACGGCCACAAAGGGCTAAAGGAGAAGAAACGGTGCGGGACCGGGGCCGCGGCCAAGTGCTGCGGCTCAGGAGGGGCCTCCTGCAAACCCGGGAGAAGCCGGCCGGCCGCGCTGGGGACCGCGCCTCCCAGATAAAGGCTTCGGGCAGCCATAAAGAACGGCTGCACATACCAAATAAAAATCCCATTCTGCCTGAGGACAGTAAGGCAAAACAAAAACGTCTTGGTTATAAATTGATGTTTTTCTTCCAGTCTCACCCTTAGCTCTCAAGGGGTTACCATGAGTAGTTTTATCTTTGACTGGAAAAGGCAGCCGTGATGACCAGGAATCATCCATTAGCTCTCACCACAAACGCGGGGCCATTGTTCCATTGTTAGAATGGACCTTGTAAGTAAGCAGCAGGTGGGACTATTTTTTTGAGAGATAGAGCTGAGGAGTGGGGGGAAAGAGAGAGAGAGGAGAAAGAAAATCTTAAGCAGGCTCCATGCCCAGCACGGAGCCTGACACGGGGCTCCATCTCACGACCCTGAGATCATGACCTGAGCGGAAACCAAGAGTCAGTGGCTTAACCGACTGAGCCACCCAGGCGCCCCAGGACTATTTTTTTCTAATGTGCTAATTTATATAGAAGCCACAAGAACAACGAACAAGGAAAGTGAAGAAAGAATAAGCTATATTTAAATGTGGAAATAGGTCTAGAGAGAGCATGTGAACTGTTTCTGACCCATTTTCATTAGATAAAAAAAGGGGTGGATTTGACAAAGTGCTGTGAGCTTTTTCTTCTGGCAGTTTCAAAAGTAAGATGAGCCATTTGCCCTCAGCTGACAAAGGACAGAGCAGAATGAGGCAGAAGCCTGGAATGTGTGGGATTCCTTGAGTGTCAGTCCCCTGCCTCCCAGGGGGAAAAGGGGGCTGCCCTGAATTTCATTTCTCAAGTATAATGCAGTTCTTAGGAAGCTAAAGGTTATTATTATTTTTTAACATAAAATTTAATTTAAGAGAGGCATCACATGGGTCAAGTGCTTCGTTCATTGTGTGTGGGGTACAGTGTGCTTGAGGCTGAGGGCAGACAGCTCCTGGAGACCTCCTGTGGGCACAGCACCCACTGGGCATTCAGACAGCCCAAGGCCTGCCCCCAGATAATCAAGCCTGCCTTGAATCCTCAGGAAAGAAATGTTCTAGAAGACAACCCACAGGACACAAAATCAAGTCTCAGCAAAAACGATCCAAATTTGGAGATGCTGGTTAAGCTGGTAAGCCAATCACTACACAGTAAGAATTTTCCATTTGTTTTGCTCTTGACCAAAAAAAAAAAAAAAAAAGGCTTCAGTCTTTATTCTGGTTAGTCCTTTTTTTCTTGAAAGTTTCCCTTAAGGGGAATAAAAAAAAAAAAACTCTAAATATAATTGAGGGGGGAATCCAACGGGTAGATTTTTCTTTTTTGAGTAAGCCCTGGTCTGAAAAGAAGTCAAACCAAGAGGATGGAAATGTAACATCTTGGGAACAAGAGCCATCTTGGCGCTACTCTGATTTTTTAATATGACATGAGGACAGAATTTTAAAGAAATGGCCCATGCACATAAAGGGTCTGACCCACCAACTGGTGGTCTGATTTCAAAGGCTGAGTATGATCAATATAACTTTCTGTTTGCAAAGGGTAGTGCAGACTAGCAGAGGCGTGGTCCTGTCTGGCCCTAACACGTTCGTGAATTCATCATCGTATTTTCGTTTTCAGAATCCTTTCAGGTAGACGTTAGCAACCACATTTTGTAGATGAGGAACTCAAGTTAGAACACTTTAAATGACTTCCCTAAGGTCAGACAGCCAGGGGAGAAAGATACCTGAAGCCCCAGGTCTGAAGCTCAGTCCTGGGGCTCCTTCCCAGCCCCTCCACACGCTGGGCAAATCCACCTGCTGTGTGCAGTGCAGGTGTGGGCCTCGCAGCCTGGGCGCTCGCACACCCTCAGATCCACCCCCCAGGAATCACCAAGGATGAGGGGGTTTGCGTCGGGCCGTGAATATGATAATGTCTCGTCTCACTGGTGGTCATAACACCTGACATTGGTTTGAAGATAACAACGAAAGGTTTGACAACTGAAACCTTAACTCAAAATGATTATAAACATTGGAAAACTCCAATATTTAAAAAAAAATTTATGCATAAAAATGTAATATGGGCTCCAAGCCAGCAGCCAGGTGGGATACAAATGTATTTTTTTTTTAACACATTAGGTAAAACTTAACCAAGAACAGTGTGTTTATAGTATTTCATAGAGTGAGTTTTCTGTTTTTTCTCTTAAATTACTTTTACATTTTAATTTTAGTTCATGAAGTCATGGTTGATTTGTTTTGGGTGAAGGTCACATGGCATTACACTTAGTATTGTCATATTTTATTTGGGGCACTATGGGGCATATTTAGGGCTGAAGGGAAAAGAAGAAATTTTGTTCTAAGAGTATTAATAGTTCTAGGCTCAAATACAAGGCCATTAAAATTTTTAAATTTAAATATTATAATTGTGTTCTAGATATTCATTCTAGACACTCGTTTTTCAACCTTTGAAAAATACAGATAAAGAAAAAGAATTACCTAGTCCCAGTACTGAAAATTCATTTCTCCATGTGTCTCCATAGCATACATAATAATAGGGTGGGGAGCTTCTTTACACCAGTGTATGATATTTCCCTCTGCATTAAAGGATAGAACAGGACTTTGAAATATAGAAAACAGGACATTTATCCACCTAGCCAAATGCATTCACAGTTCCATGTTAGGGTCCTTTTTCCTAAATATGGAAAGAAGAGCTTGAGTTTAGGGTTTCATAAATGCCTGTGAGAAGCAGATTAGTTGATAAGGAGAGGGCTAGCTCATTTCAGTTCTTCTGTCTGCAGGATAATCAATAAAACACTATAAATCAATCTGTAAAACACTGAGGAAGAAGAAATAGGAAAGCAATCAAGAGTGGGCAACCCAAAGGCTTCCACAGTGGACCGTCATTCCCATGAAGGCAAGACTGTCCTCCTACCATTGTGTAGTCAGCACCGAGCCCATGTCACTGAATACGTATTGGGGTGGATAGATGGATAAACATTGGGCCTCAATCTGCCCTCCTCAGGATCCAAGACTAAAAGCCCCATCTCTGCTAGGGCATGAGGCTGGCCTGATGTGAGGGCCTCATTGGTTCTAGCGTGTCAAGCAGTGGCCAGCAGGGTCCACCACAGTCCCCTGTCAAGGTCCCCTTCAACCGTGTTTAGCGCAAATCCCAAAGAGGGACTCTCACAGAGTCACTGCCTGACTGTTCAGCCCGTCATTTCTCTACCTTCTTTGACTTTCAGGCTCTTTGAGGCTGTAAACCGGGGGTCATTCTGCTTTCCCTATGAGTTCTTAATGCCTTTCTACAGGAGAGAAAGCTCCAGATGGACTCAGCTGAAAAGCGATCGAGAGTTGTTGGGGAACTCTTAGAGAGCGAGAGAAAATATGTGCAGATGCTGGAAATTGTGAGAGATGTCTACGTAACGCCCCTAAAAGCAGCGTTGTCATCAAACAGAGCGATTCTCAGTGCTGCAAACATCCACATCATTTTCTCTGATATTTTGCAGATTTTAAGTCTCAACAGGTAAACTCTGAAGAGGTATTTTTTCAAATATTCATTATGCCGTCGGAAGAACCCACACTTAACTGTTTCAAAAGTTGTACCGAGGAGCCCCTTCTTGGAGGCCCTGATCGTCTCACAGGAGAGGGCTCTTGCCACCACCATGCCCGGGGGCTTACCCCTGCCTCATTTCCACGCCCCGGTTCCAGGAGTGGAGCTCGGGGCCTGGGGGTCCTGTGTTCCATGTACTGTTCACGCAAAGGCAAGAGGAAGGAGAGCTGTCGGGCACCGTTCTTAATCAGCAGTGTCTGGCTGAGCGAAGGGAAAGAACAAAGGGTTTCATGGGATCGGGTCACTAGGATACTGGGCTTAGGGAACCAAGGCTGGGGGCCAGCTGAATGACAGTACAGTTTCAAGTATGCCCATCGACACAGGAAAGTGATCATGTGTGCGGACGACACAGACTGAGCCGCTCCGCCAGGAACTCTCCGGGTAACTCGGAAGCTCCTCGCCCCCACTGGGCCCCAGCTGCTACAAAAGGAGGAGATTAAACTAGGCCTTTTCCCAGTTTTGAGGCCTGTGAGGGCTGAACGATGAACAACGCTAGGTCCACAGCAGAGGGCCAATCAGGAGGTAGGCATTCGAAGCGAGTGGAGCACTCTCTTCTGAGGACCTTAAGAAACCTTCCTCGCCTGCCTGGCTGGCCACATGGGAGTGGGACAGTCAGGGGACAGCACTGTGGAGGCCAGCCGAGGGCTCCCACTCAGGGGATTAAGAGGAAGAGGCGAGATTCCACCAGAGTCAACCTACTTCCTCACACCCCCGCCCCTCCTCCTTTCTGGGCAAATCTGCCCTGCTCTGTGTCAAGGCAAACAGATGTGACAAAAGCCCTGCCAGGCTGCACTAATGACAACTAATTTATTTTTATTTTTTAAGTTTCTAGGTTATCCCCGGCCAGTATTTCACGGGCATGCTTTTCTCATATGGCAGGCAGTTTCTAGACAACCTGAGAGACAGACTGCAGGAATGGGGCCCAGCCCACTGCGTGGGAGAAATATTCCTCAAGTTTGGAAGCCAGTTGAACACATACACCAATTTCTTCAACAATTACCCGGTTGTTCTGAGAACTATGGAGAAGGTAATGATTGAGTTACCATCCAGGCGTGAATGAGACTTTCTGAGCTTGAAAGGAAGTTTTGTGTGCAATCCAAAGGACTAGGATTAACAGGAAAGACTTCTTCCCTACTCTTAGCTTCCAGCTGACTGTGAGCTCTTTGAGGACGGGGCCCCTGACTGACTTAATTTTGTATCACTGAGGGTTAACACAGTGCTTGATATGGCAGGACCCAGGGACCGGTTGTTGGGCTGAACTAATCATGCAAATGGCCGGGTTTTCATCTAGCTGCCCCAGATACTCTGTGGTTCAGTTACAGAAAAATGTTTCACAGTGAGGGAGAAACAAGACTGAGAACCCTGATTCTGCTCTGCCAACTCACTGCTCTGTGGCCTTGACAAGTTTGACTCTCTTCCGGAGAAAAGGAATTAATAATCCATATGTTTCTTGGAATAAGGACACTCATTTGTGAAATCTCACCATGAACTAAGGATTTCTTTGTCTTGAATTCCTTTGAGAGTTCATGATAAACAATTTTTCCCTTCGTGACCTAAGCCGTATGTAGTGTGGGCTGGAATATTCAGCTCCCTTCTGCGTCACTCGCTGCTCTTGCCGGGTGTCTTCTGATGGCAGTGAGCTCTCTCTTTCTTTCCTCTTCAATTTACATCAAAAGGGCAGCAGAAGACGGCCCCTTGCACTTCTGCTAGTGTCTACTATATTCACTTTGGCTGCGTCCACCTGTCCGTACTGAGGCCCTGAGGGCAAGGCCTGGGGGCTGGGAGGCCTCTGGACACGTCCTGACCTCAGACCTCTCCCTTTGTAGCATCATTCTTGCCTCACGTAGGGAGCTTAAATACTGCCGGACAGCTGAATTATGTGAAAGTTGCATGAATAAGGCAGTTTCAGAGAACCAACCTTTAGGACAAGAATGGGACCAACGTGTCACGTGATATCATAAATTGATACCAAAATTGTTATAGTTAGGGATAATAATGATATCTATTTCACTGGCATGGGGTGTGCAGATAAATAGTCAGTAAACATTAGCTGTTAATAAGTACACCCAGTGAATATTTGATGCATTTCTGGCATCTTTGAGGCACGTATGTACTGAGAAAAATGAGGTCACTTCCTGAGTGCTCTAATGGTGATGAATGAACACATTTTAAAACAGATATTTAGCACGGTGGAGCCCCTTTATGATGTTACTATGGAAAACATAGTTAACAACAGTATTACAGTGGATACTATTAATAGCTTATTACTGTGGAGATAGCATTTACTGCCTGACAAGCACTTTATGGATAGGATTTTTCCCCTCATCACCACAAGAGTTAGGTAAGGTAATCCATGCAAGAGCTGAGGCTCAGAGAAGTTAAATAACTTGACAGGGTCACATAGAATTAGATAGAATTAAATTAGAATTTTAACGTTAATCCAGGCCTACCTGGTTGCAAAGTCTATTTTGTCTATACTGATTAAGTTCACGGAATAGGGTTACTTTTTTTTTTTTTTTTTTTTTTTTAAATATTTTATTTATTTGACAGAGAGAGACACAGTGAGAGAGGGAACACAAGCAGGGGGAGTGGGAGAGGGAGAAGCAGGCTTCCCGCTGAGCAGGGAGCCCGATGTGGGGCTCGATCCCAGGACCCTGGGATCATGACCTGAGCCGAAGGCAGACGCTTAACGACTGAGCCACCCAGGCGCCCCAAGATTTTATTTATTTATTCATTAGAGACAGAGAGAGAGAAGCAGAGGGAGAAGCAGGCTCCCAAGGAGCAGGGAGCCCGATGCGGGACTCGATCCCAGGACCCTGAGATCATGACCTGAGCCGAAGGCAGACGCTTAACCATCTGAGCCACCCAGGCGCCCACGGAATAGGGTTACTTTATGATATAATTAATACACTGTACTTAGTAGACTGGTAAGCACCGAAAGTACTAGTCATGCTTTGGTTAGATGTAGTTGTTGCCCCTTCTGCTTTGAGTGCATCATAGACCATGCTTGTCTGGTGGAACAGAAGTCTCTTCAGCCGTATTATACAGCAAAATTTTGACATAATGCTCACCTTTAGTGCAGAGAAATGATACCAGCATTCCGAGCTTTCCTGAAGAGACATGATAAGACCATTGTGACCAAAATGCTAAGGTAAGTTCTGAGGGAGTGCACAGCGGGGCGCCCCAAGGACAGGGCACACTTTGACCTTCAGAGAGCAACCAGGGTTCCCTTTTCCCTGCCTCATACAGCCTCCCGGAGCTGCTTTTGTACCCATCACGAAGATTTGAAGAATATGTTAATCTTCTCTACGCACTGAGGCTTCACACTCCCGCAGAACACGCTGACCGTGGGGACGTAACCACTGCAATTGACCGACTCAAAAAATATAAAAGTTATATAGATCAGGTTGGTTGCTGATAAGAGTTTGTGTCTTTTACAAATGTTACAATGCTTTGTGGTACTGACTCAAAGATCCTGAAATACCTTATCCTTTTGTGGTGTTCTTCAAAGTCTTTCCTCCTTTTAATGTGAAATCATTGGGCTCAGTGATTTTGAGCACTAAGAGGATCTATTCTAAGCCAAACAACATGAGACAGAATGTTTTCAGAGATCTGGATAAGTGCCATAAAACTTATTAATATGAAAGTTTGAAGAATTGAATATTTGGATTGATTTTTCTAGATAACTAAAAGAAAAAAAGTAAAATCGTTTGTTTTGGAAGGTACTTCTTATTAATTACCTTTTCTGCCTCAGTAAGTATAGCAATCATAATTATTCTCTGAAAGAATTCAGCATCTTGGAAGACAGTACTATTGTTCTGAAAATATTGTTGTGATATGCATATTACATGGGCATCCAGGCTGAATGTGAACTGAAAACTTATTTTGCCCTGAAGATACTTTGTGAATACAGTCTTGTCACTTGCCTCTTTGTTTTTAAAACACTGGGGACACGAAATTGAGATTTTTACTAAAGTTTATCAAAATACTGAGCCCTGTATCAAGTGCCATAAAATATTTTAATCTATTTTTATGTATAAAAACTTCACAATTTTTGTTTGCCTAAAATCCCTTTGTTTACTAGATGAAGCAAAGCATCAGTATGAAAGATCAGCTGTCAGAAATACAGAGAATAGTCTGGGGATGCCCGGTACGTATTCTGACGTGCTCACTACGTCTCATGCTCATGAATATAACCTCAAGTTACTGGCAAAAGGAGACATGCAGATTTCGATTCCGCTGACGTCTGTTGAATGCCCGCCACGTGCCATGTGCTGGCAAGCTTCCACATTTCACATCCTGGCTAGTTGTAAGGGTGCATAATGAGAAGAGGCACAAGTGGACTTGACCCCATCCCATAACTTTTCTGCAGTCTTAGCTCCTTGACTGGTGCTTCTGTGAACATGACCTCCTTTGGGGAAAGGGGCCATGTCTTCTATTGTTTTATATCTTCCTGTACATAATGCCTGGTGTAGGATTCTGCGCCCTGAGGATATCTGAAAAAAATCTTAGGAGTCCTCTGTTTGTTGTTACCTATACAATATCATCTGGTCCCAGTCTACCTTCTCTCTTACTGCCTTGCCTACCACTTCATGATCAAATCACACAAATCTACTCATAGTGCTCCAATAATGTTAGCCTTTCTCTACACATTTGACCTTTGCCCACGCTTTCCTTCTCTGAAATTGCCTTCCTTTCCCACTCCACTGGATAAACTATTCATCCTTTAAAAATCCAGTTCAATCATCATCTTCCTTGTGAAGTTTCCCCAACATCTCCAGCTGTGAGTCCCCCCACCCCCATCTTGGGTATCCTGCAGCACCCTGAACATCTCTGTCACACTTTTTTATGACCCTTAGTTCCTAAGACTGAGAACTCCATCAGGCATGAGCTACGACTTACTTGTCCTCTGATGTTTAGCATATAGTAGGAGCTCGATATATGAATTATGTTGAATTAAAGTGCCAATTGATTGGAAACATTTTTATTTGGTCAAATTGGGGAAACAAGATGGAGCTGTTTTGTTAGAATTTAGATCTGCACATTTTGGTAGGGAGAGTGGAGTTGATTGGATTACCAAAAGTCCAAAATCTTGCAACTCACAGAGTCTGAACTTATCTCTGGATCACTGTTCACACTAAGTGATCATCTCATGGCTAGATCGGTACAAGTGTCTAACTTCTGAATTTTTAACAATCCATTCACTTCCTTTTCTTCATAAATCCCTTCTTACCTGCTCCCATCCCCTCTTTTTTTTTTTTTTTAAATACTAGGAAAGCTTTTAAAGCATTTATAAATAAAACAGTAATTTCAGTAGTTTTAAAAATTATACAACACCTTCAAATATAGTTTTCATGTGAATTCTGTGGTCTTTCTAAAGAAAACCTCTTTTGTCAATAATAAAAACATTCATTTTTTCATAATTAAACTGAGTTCTACTCAACACAGCTTCTGGGGTATAAAACAGTTCTGCAGTAGTGGACTTTTTATTTTCTACAAATTTATGAATGTTTCTAATTTTGTTTTTGGTTTCATAGACTCTATCAGAAGAAAACAGATATCTGATTAGGGTCCAAGATGTAGCCCAACTTCACTGCTGTGATGAGGCAGTAAGTTTCTCTTTAAGGTAAACACTTAACTATCCTATGGCTGTGACTATGTCTTGCTCATCTTGTACCTGGGATCCGGTACAGTGTCTGACACAAGTCTGCAACAAATCTTTGTATTGGACCGAAAACTTAAACATACATTCCCCTGCAGTACTATAAGGTGCTTTATTACCATACTCACATTCCAGGCAGCTACTAGATAGAATGGGAGAAAATACATTATCTCTGCCAGAACCGCAAACTGCAGAGTAGCAGGAATTCTGAGGTTGGTCACTTTCCTACTGAAAGGAAATCCAAGTGTTGTGGGTATCACGTTAGTGATTTGCTCACCTATAACAAAAGAGAAGACCAGTTAATTATCCTGATAGTTATTGAGGTTAGTATTAAAAAGGTTTCACCAAGAGACCATCATTATATTGAGGTCTTACCATATCTGTTTTGCACAGTGCTCACAGTAGTGTTAAGACCAAAAGATGGGAGGGTGCCAATTTCCATAAGCTAGCATCCCCTTTCCTCTTTTAGAACAAGGATGGGCAAACTTTTTTCTGGAAAGGGTCAGATCGTAAATATCCTAGGTCTTGTTGGCCAGATGATTTTTGTGGCAACTACTAAATTCATCATTATAGCATAAAAACAGCAACATAATGATACAACACATGAATAATACAATCTGCATAAACAATACAGTGCATAAATGAGGGAGCATGGCTGAGTTACAGTAAAACTTTATTTACAAAACAAGTGGTGGGGCCATAATTTGCTGATATCTATGTTGGAAAATTATTTGCAGAACTGTGTTCTCAGTATTAATGGCAAAGATGACAACTCAACAAATAGTAACCAAATGGAGAGAAATAAACTCCTTTAATTCTTCCAACTCCAATAAAAGAAATAAAAATTGATTTGCCTCTTATTTCAGTGAATATTTCAATGAATGTTTCCCAAAGGTGTAGGTCAGGGGCGTGACTGGAAGAAATCCAAAGCTTTCACCTCTATTCTTGCCTAGAGTGGTTCTAAATGAAAATCAAATCATGTAATTGTGTTACTTTTCTCACGATCACAGTGTTTTTTGTTTTCTTTGTTTTGTTGTTTTTGTTCAATAGCAACAGAAATGAACTGCAGTGATGGAAGGAAACTACTTATCAAACCAGCAATTCTAAACACGCTGGTGTAGTAGGAGACATGCTAGGGATTATTCCAGTTTTTTATTATTAGAATTTATTTTACCTTCAGGTATTCATAAAGGTAACACTCTCCTTTTATGTAAGTCTGAGTTTCTGACCTACATAATTTACCTTTTCTCTAAAGAATTTCTTTTAACATTTCTTGCTAAGCAGGTTTACTGGCAATGAATTTCCTTGATTTTTGTTTGTCTGAGAGTCTTTATTTCTCTTTCACTTGAAGGATAATTTTGTTGGCTACAGAATTCTGGGTTGCTGGGTTCTTTTCTTTCAACACTTATTCTACTCTACTCTCTTCTTGCTTGCCTGGTTTCTGAGGAGACATCCAATGTAATTCTTATTCTTGTTCTTCTTTGGTAGGGTTTTGTTTTGTTTTTGTTCTTTGGGTTCTTTAAGATTTTATCTTTGATTTTCTGGAATTTGAATGTAATACGCCTAGGTGTAGATTTTTTGGTATTCACCATGCTTGGTATTCTCTAAGCTTCCTGGATCTGTGGTTTGGAATCTGTCAATAATTTTAGAAAATTCTCAGCCATTATCACTTCAAGTATTTTTTTTGTTTCTTTCTCTTTGTTCTCCATGTGATACTCCCATTAGACATATGTACACATTTTATAATTGTCCCACATTTCTTGGATAACCTGTTCCTTTCTTTTTCAGTCATTTTTTTCTCTTTGCTTTTCAATTTGGTAAGCTTCTATTGATGTATCTCCAGGCTCATTGATTCTTCCCTCGGCTATGTCCAGTCTGCTATTGAGCACATCAAAAGCATTATTCATTTCCATTTCAGTGTTTTTAATTTCTAGTTTCTTTTTCATTCTTTCTTAGAGTTTTCATTTCTTTGTTTTTATTACTAATCTGTTCTTTGGTTGCATGTTGTCTACTTTTTTCATTAGAGTCCTTGACTTATTTATTGTAAATATTTTAAATTCCTTGTCTAATAATTCCAACAACATCCCTGCCATATAAGTCTGGTTCTGATGTTTGCTTTATCAAACTGTTCTCTTTCCTCTTAGCATGACTTGTAATTTTTTGTTGAAAGCTAGACATAATGTATTAGGTAAAAGGAACTGAGGTAAATAGGTCTTCAGTGTGAGGTTTTATGTTTATATGGCTAGATGTTAGCCTGTGTTTACTGTTTGTTGTATCTGTGGTGTCAGAGGCTACAATTTATTTTGGTGTTCTTTTTTGTCCCCCCTGTTGTCATTGAGTTTCCCTAGAGATCCCTTAAATAGGGTTTGAGCCTTCTAGTTCTTTTTAGCTGTGATCACTGGTCATTATAAGGAATTCTTATTGATGTGATATCAAACGGGAAGGAAGGAGAAGGGAAGAGTTCTATAGTTTCATGGTTGGGTCTTAGTTTTTTAGTGCGCTGTGCCCTGAGCTAGGACTTTCACAGTGTTTTTTCAGTCATTTTTGTTTGTTGTTTTGTTTCCTTTCATTTTTGTACCTCTAAGAGGCAGGAAGCCTGGAAGGGAGTGGAGGTAGGTGTTTCCCCTCCCCCATATTGGTTAGATTCTGGTAAAATAGTTTCTCTTGAGGGAAGTCCTTTGGTAAGGAGAAGAGAACTCTTCAGGCACATTTCAAAAAAAGTTACCTCCTCCCCCTTTCTGGTCTGAAATCAGGAAGAATGAAGACATTTTTCTTTGATCTTCACAGTGAGAACCTGGTGGGGCTCCTGGAAGTAAAACGCATGCAAGTTTTAAATTCATGCAAGTGGGGAGAGAATGTTCCCCTAAGGCTAGGCTTCCGGGGGTTCTTAATATCTTAAAACTAGTTCACTGCTCCAGCAGGGAGTTTCTGCCTCCAGTAAGCTGTGTTTCTCTGTTCAGTGTGTCTCTCCAGCTTTTGGGGTTCTGGTTTACCTTGTGACCGTAATTCTCTGATGGATCAAAGAAGAGCTGTTGAAGTTTTTCAGCTTCTTTTTTGTTGTGAGGATGCAAGTTAGGACTTGCAAGCTCTTTACATGTCCAACCAGAAGCCAGATGGCTCAGTTATTAGAATTTAGACTTGACTTCAGTATTTGGACAA
This sequence comes from Phoca vitulina, assembly GCF_004348235.1. Lineage (NCBI taxonomy): Eukaryota > Metazoa > Chordata > Mammalia > Carnivora > Phocidae > Phoca > Phoca vitulina. The sequence goes on along the minus strand of NW_022589712.1, from coordinate 25,892,624 downwards.
CAGAGAATACACTTAACAATTTGAGGATCATGGGAGAATACTAAATTATTTTACACTCTAATTATGAGGTACATTTATGTTAAAATCTCAGTGATTTGTCAAGCAATAAATGTAAATGTAACTTTACATTAACATTTAAAATTAAGTAAATGCAAGATAGGTTCATATTCGAAAAGATATTATAGAATTTTTAGTCTGCAACTTTGTTTTCTATCATTTTGGAAAATCAGATAAAACTCAAGAAATCCCACTCCCATGACTTCCATTAGGGATTTCTACTCAGAGAAAACTCTGCTTAAATTTATACATAAAATGCTGACTTACATGAGTATAAGGCTTTATAATTTACCATATTTTTTATTAATGCTTTTTACTTATTTATTTATTGTAATAATTTCTACACCCACCATGGGGCTCAAACTCACAACCCCCAGGTCAAGAGTTACATGCTCTTCCAACTGAGCCAGCCAGGGGCCCCTACCATATTCTTTACATTCTCTCATTTGATACACTCATTACAATCACTTGCTGAGGCAAGTAGGTCTGGAACCATGTTATGGGTGGGAATCTGGATTTAAGTAAGTTGTCTGAGGCCACAGAATAAGTTCTGGTCTGAAATTCAAAACCAAGTCTCAGTGCTCTATCTACTGATTAGACCAGCAGGTGGAAAGATGAACTGAGCCTTCCTCATAATAAACTTACCAACCAAGCAGCAAGTACTAAACACATTAGTAATAAAGGAGAGCTGTGACACAGAAAAAAACAAGTCAATATTTGCACTGTAAATGAAAAAATTTCCTCTGGGGTAGAGATGAAGTCATAGGGTCATTTAGAGCTGGGAAATTTGAACGTATTTGTCCCTCTGTTAATATAGCCCACAGAATTTGGGGATATGTTAAGCTTTGATAATATATTACATAATTTGGAACTTTTATAATATCGTTCTTCCAGAAACACCAGTTCTCATTGATGTGACTTTCAGCCTGCTGGTTTTTAAATAGGCTTTTGTTGTTGTTCCTCCTTTCCTCACTCAATGCAGAGGCAACAAAAGGTGGAGCCCTCTAGGACTGGTGAACAGTGGCATGGCCTTGAATCACCACAGGGAGACATCCACTTCTCAGACCAAGTCCTCTTGAGGAAAAACCCTATTACACTGCCAAAAATGCATACTGTAAATTTTCTTTTTGCCTTACCCAAAGGGACCTACAGTTGGTTACCGGGGCAGCCTCCCAGGGATACTGGACTCTGGCTCTGAATTGACTCTTAGCCTGGCAACTCAGAAAGCCACTGTACTCCTTAGGTCAGAGTGTGGATGTTTAGGAGCTACAGTTTTGGCTCAGGACAGCTCAGAGGACCTATGGCTTGCTGTTGTCTGCTCATGCCTAACGTTGTAAAATTCCTTTCAAGGTTTTATGTATTTATAGAAGTTGGGTACTTCATCGTTTTGGCAGTCTGATACAATAAACAACAATAAAACACTTCTAGAATGATGTTAGGAATTTAAACTATAATAGACCTATTACATTTTGTTGAGTCATTTGACCTATTTCTGAACAAGAAAAGAAATCCTATCCAACCAAGTTCAGGGAAAAAAACTCTACCCTTGGAGTTGGTTCTTTTGAATGAGCAGAAGTAGCTTTCTGAAACCCTATTAGGATCCATAGTTTCCACTTCAGTTGCTCTATTATGTCAATATGAGAGGTGAAATTACTTACTTTTACATATGTAGAGGAATTATTAATTTTTTTAAAAAAGGTTCTGGTGTTTCTTGTCTTTGGATGAAAATTGTTGGAGATCTCGAGGGGACTTATTTATTTAAAAGATTTTTATCCACTCATTTTAGGGAGGGGGAGAGAGAGAGAGAGAGAGAGAGAGCAGTGGGAGGAACAGAGGGAGAGGGACAAGCGAACTCCACACTGAGCCTGACGCAGGGCTGGATACCACAACCCTGAGATCATGACCTGAGCCAAAATCAAGAGTGGGACGTTTAATTGACTGAATCACCCAGGAGGCCCTGGAGGGGCTTAACTTAGTAAATGGCTTTTGAAAACCATTTTTCTAGATAGAACTTAGATTTATTTTAGATAGCATTCTCATAATCAGATCGAAATAATGAAAACCTCTGTGTGTTTTCAAGCCTCTTCCCCTGCTCATGTCCTCTGATTACAAGTGGCCTCAACTTCAAGTTAATCTGCCTTCCCTGGGCCAACCACCCACTCGCTCTGCATGGATCACAAAACTGGGATTCTTTGATTTACCTCTACTCTGTGTTACACCTTCCAAAAGAAAAAAAAAATGATTATTTACCTTTCAAAGCCACTTCTTTAAAGCAAACCTGTATGCACATTCTCTGATAATTCAGATAAAACAGCAATATTTTATTATAGCTTTGAACATTTTTCTAAACTGGTATGATAGGAGAAATAATTGTTCTCATAAGTAATGTGGTAAAATTGCCAAAAAAGGGCAAGAATATGGACGGGAGTGGCCATTTACCACATATAGACCATTACACACAGATTGAAATATCTCCTTTCTTGCTTCCTCTCTCTCTCATCCCTAGTTCTGTATGCACCATTATTGTCAGAATACCCTATCAACTTGATCTAGAATATTGTTTCTTGCAAGATGTCATTATATGTGAAGCATTCCACTCCTTCCAGCCTAAATCATAACCACATAGAGATGGGAAGGAAATGCACGAAAAAGGAAAAGGTGGCTGTAGGGGCTGGGTGACCACTGCCTTTCTAATTATCCACACACCTAACACAGCTGGTACCTGCCTAACACGCCCCGAAGAGCTGAACCTGAAATATAGTACTCCTCAAAAACGTTTAAGTCCTGGATCCAGTCCTTTGCCTAGCATGACATGGTTGTAACAGATGATTTAAATGCCTCACTCCTCAAAATGTGGTCTGCACATCAGCACTGTCAGGGAGCTATTAGAGATGCAGAAAACCTCAGGCTACTCTAGTTCTATGGCATCAAAAGTTGCATTTTAACAAAAATTTCCAGGTAATTTAGAGGGACATTAGAGTTTGTACTATGTACAAGTCAGAGCCATTATCCTACATAAAGTGGGCTCTAAATGGTAATTATAGCAGGTTTTATGGACAGTCATCTGGAGGTTTTTGATAAAAATACATAAAACATTTGACCAATCAATCCTACCCCCCAGAAGCCTATCTGATAGAAATAACAACGCGTGTAAGGGATTTGATTATAAATAAAGATCAGTTTATTCGAACATTGCCCATAGTGGCCATAAAGAACTAATTAAAGGAAGGAGAGAGAAAGGGAGAAGGGAGGAAAGAGACCCAAGCCTGTAAACAAAACCAATGGGCATCAAAATGGGAAGAGTTGAATAAATGATGATCTACACACACCATAAAGTATTATTTGGCCACTAAAAAAGAATAAATTAAAGCAGCACCTGGGTGGCTCAGTCGGTTAAGCATCTGACTCTTGATTTCAGCTCAGGTCATGATCTCAGGGTCCTGGGATCAAGCCCTGCATCAAACTCCACGCTCAGTGTAGGGTCTGCTGGAGATTCTCTCTCTCTCTGCCCCTCCCATCACGTTCTCTCTTTCAAATAAAAGAATCTTAAAAAATAAATAAAGCCATACCAGTTAACTTGAAGTGATTTCCATTGCTAAGCGAGAAAAGCAGAAAAAAAGTGTGGATGTTACGATTTTTGTAAAATAATGGCAACCTACCTGTAAATAGATGTGTATACATGTACATATGTGTGTGATTACCTGAGCAAGTAAGAAAACAAGGACAGACAGGTACTAGTTTGGTAACTTGGGTGGCCTGAGTGCAGGGAGGAGGGAGCCAAGCAAAAAGAAAAAGTGAAACAAAAAAGGACACTTAATAAAGCCAGTGGTATGGATTGATGCCACTTTAGCATTTATGTAAAAGTTTATGTAGATTTAAATTGACAATTTAAAAAATAAACAGAGATAGTGAAGATAAAAAATGAGACTTCCTCTGTTCATCAAGCTAGTAAATGGACTCCCTTCCTTAGAGTAACTGAGGGTTGCTTGATGCTTCTAGAGAAAAAATGTTTGGTTACCCTACAATAAAACACTGAGCTAGCTTCACTTAGCCACTCCTGGTGTGGGGGGAGGGGGGTTGAGGACACTGCGGGGGGGGGGGGGGCGGGGAGGGCTCCCCTAGCTCCTCCCCAACATGTTGCTTGACTCCCTGGTGAGTACTCACACAAGCAAACCCATACTAGAGTACATTGGCGCCTACCAAGCAGGAGACCCGGCTCCAGCAACACAGCAGTCTAGAGGGTAATAGATGGAGGTTGAGGGCACGACATTTTGCCTGCTGATAAACATGCCTCAGTTGACCATCATAGCAATCTCAGTGAAAATGAAGAGCTACTTCTCACCTTTCATACTGATGAAGTGTATTATCTATTGATTTCCCTCCAACCAAAATTAGAAAAATTCTAATTTCCTACCTAGTTCCTTTAACCTTCAGTTAAATGCTTTTCTTTTCCCTGCTTTGTACTTAAGATACCTTGGGCCATATTGGTTCTTGTGCTTTTCTCTACCCCAACCTGTTACACTGAAGATGAAACCAAACCAAACTTACTTTCCCCAGATTGCCCAAATACATCAGATACAAAATACCACACTTGGTTTAACACAGCTCTAGCATAATTCATGTTGTAAAGGAGGAAAAGTTCAATGTCTCTTTCCCCCACATCCCTACGTTGAATGCTTGTCCAGTGGGTAAGTTCTAACCATTCCACCAGGAACCTTGAGGCCCACCCACAGCAGTGGTCTGAGAGACAGAAGGGAGTATTCACACCAGGAGAAAAACTACTGAGAACTCCAATGAGCCATTCCAACCTGTCTGTAGTGGGCAAAGGCCTCAACTATTGGCTTATCAACGCAAAGATGGTGAATTGTGTAACAAAGTATGTCCATGTAACCTTTCTCCACTTTAACACAGGCTCTATGAACACACCCGTGACCTCAGTCTTTTCCTCTTCAACGATGCACTGCTTGTTTCTAGTCGGGGCACATCTCATACTCCATTTGAGAGGACTTCAAAATCAACCTACCAGTTCATTGCATCAGTGGCCCTTCATAGGTTACTTGTAGAGGATATTCCAGATTCCAAATGTATGTATTCTTTTTCTTCCAAGACTTAAAGACCTTTAGAAAGCTATATTATATAATGCTCATTAACTATTAGAATATAAAGTAGGAAAAGGACTAGAATTTTCATTTGCAAGTTTGCAAATAGTTCAAGTATTTTAGGATTTCATTAATGTAAACTTTGCACCTATCGGAAATAGCAAAGGAAAGGAACGCTGGCGTTGTCAGACATGCACCCTACATATCAGGAAAACAACTCTGAAAAATCATAAAGGGAGGCATGAACCCACATCATCCTGAGTTCTTTGAAGCAATCTGACAGGAGAGCCACTACTCACTACTGCTTGTAAATGTTACAATTCTATACTTTTACCTATCACTTTTCCATTTTACTAGGGCTACACTGTCTATAGATGTTACTATATCTTAGATTTTTATATGCTGTTTCCATTCCACTAGGATTAAGTGATTATTACAAATCTATGTACCTTTTCTTCCTTAAATTCATATTCAAGTTGACACTTCTGTAATTGACAGATTTGCAAAGGATGTTTAGTAACAGACATTTCACTCATTAATAACCTCAATAGAACTCTCGTCTGTTACAAAAAGAAATCCTACTTAAAACCACCATGCCTATTTTTAGTTATTATCCTACACGCTACTTCCCAAGCTTAAAAGGATCCTTCTCTTTTCTCAGTTTCTGTTAGGCCAGACAATCTGAATGGAATACCTCTCGTTCCAATACTCTTCATCGCACGTCAAGGCAGGACTTACGGTTAAAGCTGGAACGAAGGACTTAGATAAAGAACTCACCCTTAAAAAAGGGCTGCTTCCCTTTAGCTTTAGCCTCATTTTAAATCTGAGCCTGAGAAAAAAATGAACACCAAAGGTGAAAATAAGTATTTCCACCTAGAAAACAAACTCCGGTGACATGGGTTAGTAATCTATAATCACCGGGAATGGTTAAAGAGGGTAGGACATCTGCTTTCAGTCTCCCCTTAGTCAGCTGTGCTGTCTAAAACATCGTTATGTAACCTGCTAGACAGCTGGCACTCAGCTACATAGTTGGCTTAATTCCGACAAGGTGGTCCAGGCCTAGCTCTCAGCATCTCTACCTGCACCAACTCTTAGTGCAGACCTTTACTGGTTCCAGTCCTTCAGGAGTGGCCGAGACAAGGAGTTAAAGAACATGACATCATCTACCATCTACCAGTCTTTAAAAATAACTAATTTGGGTGCCTGGGTGGCTCAGGTGGTTAAGTGTCTGCCTTCAGCTCGGGTCACGATCCCAGGGTCCTGGGACCGAGCCCCACATCAGGCTCCCTGCTGAGCAGTCCCTCTCCCTCTGCCTGCCCCTCTCCTTGCTTGTACTCTCTCTCTCTAAAATAAATAAAAAAATTTTAAAAACCCTGCTAGTTAAACAATCACAAAGATAAGATTTTTTAGATTATATTTGAATTATTCAGTATTTTTAGGAAGTTATATTCTAAACTGGACTCATATTGGAATCCCTTTTTAGTTTTCATGAAGTTCCTAAAGATGACTTGGTCAATTCTTGAATTTTAAAATATTTTTTTCTTTTGATTGTGACCTGCCAAGATTAATTAGTAGACCTCAAATATTTTTACAGATATCAAGAATGCATTTATTCTTCATGGTCCAAAACGTGAATGGATTTGTGCTACAGAGGTTGAGGATGATAAATTCCTATGGTTGTCAGTCCTCCAAAGTGCAATCAAAAGTAGTATGGAGAAGTGAGAAAACATTATGGGCGCTTATTCTCCCTGGCAAGACAATGTATTTTCTGTTCCAGAAGATCCGTAGGAAGCAGAATGATGATTTGTCATGGATGATGGGAGAATGAACTAGGATGACCCATAAAGTCCCTCCTAACTTTTAAGCTTTATCATCTGTGTTCAACTACATGAAGAAATGTAAAGTAAGAACAAGTTGAGTCCAAAATTTTGAAGCACTTCTTTTGGTAGTTATTTTTCACAGACACTATTGTTTAGATTAATTTGACAGAACAAGGATAATTGTGTATTTAAAGTTTTGTTTTATGATCTAATGAAAACGTCAGAATAAAAAAATGTTTCTTAAATGATCGGTCTAGAGAAATATTTTGTTGACTTACCTATTGTATCTTTATAAATTTTCATGATATAATCACTGATTTTAAAATTGTATAAGAAATATAAATGGCAATTTATTCAAAAACCTGTCACATATGCCCTTAATATGAATGTACTCTCCAGAGAGCATTAAAAATAAACCACTACAAAGGTTACTAAAAAGTTTTCTGTGATTTTTAAGTGTTTCTTGGTTGCAAAATTAGAATTTTTAGACCTTCCAAGTAAGAAGTTTTAAAAAGTTAAATTAGACATTGTTAAATTAGAAGGCTGTTGGGAAAAAACAAACAAAACACCTTTTTTTTTTTTAAAGATTTTATTTATTTATTTGATAGAGAGAGAGCACAAGTAGGCAGAGTGGCAGGCAGGGGGAGAGGGAGAAGCAGTTTCTCCTTTGAGCAGGGAGCCCGCTTCTCCCTCTACCCCTCCCTGCTGCTCATGATCTCTCTCTCTCTCAAATAAATAAAGATCTTTAAAAAAAAAAAACAAAAATAAAGAAATTAAGACAATTCTGTTTGAAGAGAAACAGCAAAACACGTGTTCAGTAGTTTTCTGTACCTTTAAAACCTTCATTTAATTATTTAACAAGCTGAAGCCATAATCTGTTAGGCACTTGGAAATTTCTGCTGATGTATGCAGTAGTAGTAATATTTTTTACTTGAAGTAGATATTGATCTTGGAAGCTTTCAGTTGTCAGTTTCCTTTTTGTTTCATATTCTCCTTTAAGATAGTAAAAATCTAGTAGAGTCTAGGATTGTGAACTGGGCTATTTTAAACATTTTCTTTTTTCAATAACAAACATAAATTTCTTCTAATTCTTAAAAATTTAAATTCTTGTTAAAAAATGTAGAGAAATTAAAATATTGTGCTGTTTTATTAGTGTAAAATCACTGTGATTCCGTTACGGTATTATCCATGCAGCTTAACATCTATGATCCACAGACACACTAAACCATTAAAGGGAATATCTGCTATTAGCAGTGAATGCAAATTTACATATGTTATCAAAATGTATATATCATATAATATGAAACAAATCCTAAGACATTTTATCATCCTGAATAGGGCGCACTTCAGAAGCTCTGTTAATAGGAAAAACCAGTCTCTATGGCCAAAGATTGAATGACAAGATAGCTGAAGGTAAACTAGAAATATCAAGGAATTTCCATTTATTCCGTGAATAATTAATGCCCTCAGAAGTTTTAAAACATTATTACTTGAAAATAATCTCTGTAGCGACTGATAAGCATAAATCTCTAATTGAGAATTAAGTGCATAAATCATGCAAAAAATGGTGTTTGAATGTGGACAGTACTTATGTTGTTTGTGGTTTCAACACTTTCCCTTTGCTTCTAGGGGACAATTAACACCTGACTTCATAGCCATTTCCTAAGTTTACATGACTGCTGAGTTAAAATTTCACACACAAAATTTTTAGGTTACCGGTGAAATTGCTCAATTTTCACTGGGAAAATTATAAAATCTGACACCCAAGTTGACATGGAAGAGCCTGAAAGTACCACGTGACTCCTGAGCAATGCAGATTATGGTTAAAGAATGCCTCATCCAATATAGTCCCTTCAAATCAAAAATTAACTAGGAAGCTCATTTTAAAGATTTCTACAAAATATAGATTTTTTAATGTAAAATACTAAACCTAAAAGACAAATTGACAATTTAATTTTGTCTCCTTTTGCAAATATTTCAGTCTGTGCTTGAGATATAAATAGGAAGGCCATTCTGTAAATCAAATCAGTGTGAGGTTCTGGCCACATAAGTATACTGGACACTGTCAGGTATTCCTGATGCTATGGCATAAGAAGGGTGGGCTGTGCCAACAAACACAATATATCCTCCAGGAAAAGTCATCCTGACCCTTTTATTGTTGAAATTAAAAAATAAAAGATACTTAAATACAGGTGAACATATAGGGCAAAACAGAATCATAAAATTTAATGTTGAATTAAGCAGTGAGCTGAACGTTTGGGTCTCCAAATTGGCTTGAACCCAAAACTGCTTAAAAATGGGTATGTTCACAGTTAACGGCAATTGGCTTATAGGTGAGAGAATGGTCGAAGCTGTTCCAGTTGAACTTCCAGAGAAATTCTCTCTTCAAGAACATCCTGAAAAAGATGCAAAGTTAAATTATGTTTCAAAGTGTATAAAAATGAAGGCACATCTAACAACAACTCAGCATCAAGAACACAATTTAAATTTGTTAAGACAACGAAGGGAGAGTCATATTTTAAAAGGATACTTCACTTAGCAAAGCAGTTTATGTATAGGTAGTATTAAAATATGATCTTAATTAAAATCTTTTTCTTATTAAATAAATCAGGGTAATAAAATGTTTCTTGTTTAATTATTAGAAAAGCCAATATTTGCAAATGATGCTATTAATGCATGCATTTTGCATAAAGCCTACCTCCTGCAGTAATAGATGAATCAATTAACACAGATTCTTTTTCCCGGTGATTATATCTGGTCATGACAACTCCTAAATCTCATTTGAGTTTTGGTTTCACAAAGAATAAATTTATTTTGCAATCAGAATTTTTAATCACTGTTGATTTTGAGCAGTCTTTTCACATAGCCAGTGAATCCTAACTCATCTACTTTCTTTTTTTTCTCGGACATGCTGATAGTATTGTGTTTTAACCAGAACTACCTCTTGCTATTTCATATCATACTTCCTATTTTCTGTTCGTTCAAGATAATGAGAAAGGTGATTTTTAAAATAGCTCCTACATACATGTTTCTATAGGTGGCTTTAGTTCTTCAAAAAAACATGTGCCAACAAAATTTTCATTGTCAAGGTATGGTTCTAGCAAGCTTTCCTTAGTTTTACATTCTTCCTTTACAACAGACCATATTCATGATCATAGAATGACTACAAATATCTTTGATCAAAGAGCTATACAAAAATATCATTCATTCACATATATTTATCAAATCCTAACATGTGCTAGGTTTTGGGGATAGAAACAAGATGGTTATGAATTTATCTAGGAAGCCCCAGCTGACTTCTGATGTCCTGCCTGAACGTAACACATCCCTCTCTCTTTTCTCTCAAAAGTATTTTGGTTTGGACAACATATATATGGTCACCCTGAATAGAAAAAATGATGATTTGCTCTCAGTGAGTTCATTTTATTAGGAGAGAGAACCAAATGTGACAGAGACAGATAATAATTCCAGATAGTGTGATAAAAGCTAGATGAGGGATACAAACAGAATGTTATGGGAACAAACTAACTCTGCATTCATTTTACACTTCACAGACTCTTTTCTCCTCATTTTTGTCGTTTACACCCTTGCTACTCAAAGTTGGACCAAAAGTCCAGCAGCATTCCATCACCTGGAAGCTTACGAGAAACGCAGAATTCTCAGGTCCCGCTCCATACCTAGTATGAATCAGAATTTGCGTTTTAAGGCAACCCCTGATTAACTATATACACATGAAGATGTGAGGGCCACTGGTTTACAACAATTGAATGCTTAATAATGTTGGTAAACCATAAATGATTCTGGCTAATTTTTATTTGTAGAGATTCAAAGAAATCATAGTAGTAAGAAAGAAAAACAAACCTATTCTTCTCACGTATAAATGATGGGAGTACACATTGGCCATAAGCACCATTTCTACTTAAGGCTTGTTTTTCCTTTTTCACATGCAAAATCTCAATTGTCCCCATCTTCTTTAGACCTGTTCAACTCCCTTTAATAGAATCTGAGTAGTCTTTGATAAAAGGATAAACTAACAATAGTCAAATCATCTTAGAATTAAATAAGAGTGTAGAGAACCACGTATATGACCTTGGAGGTACCCGAGGTCACAACATTTCCTCTCTTGGGTTTCATTATGAAAGTTCAGGAACATTATAGGAACAGTGATGCCATATATATATATATACATATATATATATGGCAAGACAGATCAGAACTGAGTATACAGAATTCCTTTTAATATACAAAGATTCAAAGGCATAAAGAACATTTCAGATACACATTTCTCTTGCTACCCAGGAAGTTTCATACTAGCTAACAGTTGCTGGATCATTTCTAAGTTCCAGTTAACTGAGATGTTCTGAGTCCATGGAACTTCCCAAGTAAAGATTCAGAATACCTTTAATTGTTGCTGCAATTCACTATTCAATCTGGCCAAAACTGTGTTGGTTTCCTTATTGCGTCTAATTGATGCCTGAATTGCTTTCTTATCTTTCCCAACAGACCTGAGAAGATAAAGAGGGCAAGAAAACATGACTGTCATTTCTTATCTTTAAATTCTCTCCATTCTTCCCTGCCCTCTAAATCCAGAAAGTAGAGGGAGCATCTTTTGCCTTAATAGCATAGCTCAACCTCACTTGCTCAGTTTCAACGGTCAACCAAAAGTATCTAAGCTTCAGAAGCTTAAGTAGTATTGTTATTGTTTCCATTCTTCTTCTGTAGAATCACCTGAGTTTTAGTTAGTCCAGAGCAGGCATCAGCAACCATTTTCTATCAACAACCACATAGTAAATATTTTAATTTGTGGGCCATATGATTTCTGCAGCATATTCTTGCTTTTGGTGTCTTTTTCTCTTCTTTCTCTCTCCCTTCTCTTTTTTACACAAATGTAAAAGTCATTTTTAGCTCTCGGCCTTACAAAAACAGGCCATGGGATGAATTTGGTCCAGGAGCCCTAGTTGGCCAATTCTTGGTCTAGGACAACCATAGTTAAAATCTTAGTGTTACTCTACACTATTAATTATTTTAAAAATCTGCTCTAGACTACTGAATCATTGAACACTACATCAAAAACTAATGATGTACTACATGGTGGCTAACTGAACATAATAAAAAAAAATCTGCTCTAGGGTTTGCGTTAGGTTGTTAAAATGAAATTGGAATTGAACCTGATAATGGAAAGGGGGAAAGTGGGGAGAATATTACACCTATTCATAAAAGAGAAAACTCTCAAAGAGGAGCAGCTAAGAACCTCTGCTCAACTAGAGAGCTAGTCTGACCATAATTTCTTTCATTTTGATACGTTAAGTGCTGAACTTTTTGCTCCTAGTCATTACGTTTGTTTAGGAACAGCTCTGATTACCTAGGAATAGAAGGCTGTGATGCGAGCACAGCAGCTAAGACACCTGTCTTTTGTGTGTGTTCATCAACTTCTGGCCTTAATTCATCTTCTGATTTCAATCTTCTTCGAACAGGTTTAGGTGGTGGAGCAAGAGGTGTGGTGCCCTTGCTCTACAAGAGAAGAGGTCCGTTAACAATGAGCATGTCTTCAAGACAGTCACGGTTGTAGCACTTTACCAACATCATTTGCTTTCTTTAAACTGCTTATTCTCCAAAATTTAAAAGTCACCTGTCCCACTTTAAAACAATTTATGTATTTGTAACACAGCTAAGTTAAAATTTCAGTGCAACAGGGTGCTCCTGGCTGACATCACAACTGTGGAACGTACCTAACCAGACACTAACATACGCTCCTTGAGGCCTCAATCTGACTCAGAACTGTAATATTCACGATTTAAGTATTAACAAGAAAGATGTTCAATATATATACTGTTTAATAAATATAAAAGGGTGCCTCCAGGGGTGCTGGGTGGCTCAGTAGGTTAAGCATCTGACTTTGGCTCAGGTCATGATCTCAGGAGGTCCTGGGACTGGGCTCTGCATTGCGTTCCCCACTCAGTGGGGAACCTGCTTCTCCCTGTCCCTTTGACCCTCCCCCAACTCGTGTTCTTCTCTCTCTCAAATAATCTTAAAAAAAAGAGGGGGGAGAGGAGTCTCCAGAAATATGCATCCATTATCATCATAGGATTTCCTATTCAAAAATACTAAAATATGTCATCTTAATAAAACAATTAATAAAGAAGTAGAAAGCTAGGCAATGCTTTAAAAACTCACAACTAAGATGCACAATAATTGTAACTCTTGAATATGAGTGGACATTTTGTTGGAAACTGTGAATCTTCCCTCAACAGATTCAAATACGGTATTTTGGTATTTACCATAACTTCATTTGATCTGTTAATAAATAAAAATGACAACTGCCATATCTTTGGTTAAGTGCTATTTTTAATTTGTTGCTGTGAGCTGACAAAAATAAAATTCACTATTAAAAAATATCACAGAAATATAGTAAAAAATAAAGTGTCCAGAAAGTAGAATTTAAGCACTCTCAGAAACACATGCTGTAGTAACTACTGGAAATGTCTGGGTGATAACAGGAAAAAAAAACTACCAAAACTTTTCTTTCAATGGAAAAACATGCAAATATCTATAATTTACTTTAAAATGCAAAAATAGGTAAGAAGGATTGATGTAGACAGACGGATGGACAGGTATGTGATAATGCAAGTATAGTAAAATAATGGTACAGTCAAGGTGTGGGTTTATTGATGTATACAACGTAAAATTCTTTCAACTTGACTGTATGTTTAAACATTTTCATAATAAAATGTTGGGGGAAAATTATCCCCAAGACAGTAAAAAAAAAGAACACAGAGTATAACACCCTTAGAGGGTTGGCAATTTTTCTCTACGACACTGAAGATTGCAATAAAACAAATGGAATTTGACCAATAAGGAAAGTGTATTTTCTATATGTGGAAGAATGTCATCAGCAGATAAATTCTGAGAACCTATGGCATATACTAGATGACAGACTAGCATCTCCTAGAGTTTTTAAATAGGCAGACCCTGTTCTGAGACAGACCAAATATATTACAGTTAGAGGCTTAGATGCTCTGCAGTTAACTTCATTTCTAAGATTTTCGTCATCTTTAAAATCTTACAAACTAAAAATGATATCATATAACTTTTTATATGTACAAAATAATCAATATTATAGAAGACTTCACGTACCACATTGGCGGGAACACTAGCAGCTGTCTTTTCTTCAATTTTACTATCTGTTTTGGCAACTCGAAGAGAACTTGCAGGATCAGAAGCTTTTTCAACCTAGAGATGAATATATTATCGCTCCTAATTATACATAAGCAGTATATAATTATGCATAAATACATATGTTAACACATCAGAGAGTAAAATGTTAAGAAAATATTCATTCTGATAATAAGGAATGTGAAAAAAAACCCATAAAATGACCATTCTCTACTGTAGAAGGACAGAGAGCAGGGGAGGGCTGAGGATACAGCCCAGCAAGAACAAGAACTTTGGAAAGTTCTTGTGGGTTGGGGAGGGGATACCTCCCCCACAGGGGCATGAGTACCAGTACCCTATGCACACCTGTACTTCCCCTCAGGTCCTCCCCTGCCTTCCTGGCGGCTCAGGCCATACCCCAAGTGGCCCCAGGGCTAGGCAGAAAGTTTCAGGTTGGAAGAAGTAGCTAGTAGAAGTTCTTGCCACAAGAACTGAACAGCGTCTTCCAGAACACTGTCTGCAAAGATGGAATCTGGCAGCCAGGTAGTCTGCAGGTCTAACTCAAGTGACTTACTATCATATGCATGGAGCGTAGCTAGGAAATCTTCACCAAATCACACATCAGATGCAAGCCCCCAAGCAGTGTGTTAGCCATGCCCGGATGGTTGTTTGTGTCTTTTCCCGAGACAGCTAACTCCCACCCAGATTCTGATTCTTATTAGGCATTATATTGTAACCAGCAGGTATCTAAGGCCAATTAAGTACTTAAGAAGCACAGACCTAACCTGGGGGATATGAATTCTCTATTACTCACTGATGTCCACTCTAACATCTGCTCTTTTAGAGCTTCCTCTGTTGATAGACCTGCTTATGAATATAATGTGGGAAGAGTTTCCCAGCAGAAAATTAGATAAGCCCTTGAAAACTGACCGGCAAGACCTCTGGATGTTTCTCGGCTTCATCATCTTGTTCTTCATTGACGTTTGATGCAGCAAATACTTCGAATTGGCTGAAATCTGCAAAATTTGGTTGCTCTGGTATCTGCTGAGGTGAGGTACTAGTGTGAGTGATTAGGCCATCGGCATCCACTGGGCGATGCACTACGGGACCAGGAGCCTACATGATGGATTAGGATGGAGGAACACACATTTTGTTAGTTTATCACTGTCAGCGACCTTCTTCTTTGAAAATATACTGTAGAGATGCTTTGTTATCTGTAAATTCAGGGAGATGAGCGACGGTAGCATCTAGCTCTAAAAATCGTTAAGTGGAATGCTGAGACACTCAAAAAATTAAGATGACAAACCTTCAATAAGAAAGATACTTTTACAAAATTCATATTGCAAAGAAAGTACATCAAAGGACAGGGAGGGTCTGGCCCTACTCTCTAACTCTCCACTTCATCCACATTTTTCTGAATTAGGCTACTGCACAATAGTTTGTGCTTTTAACAAGTTATTTTTTTAAAAAACGTTTCATTATGTTTCTAAAAAGGTTAATTTAAAGTGTGAAAACCACTGCTCTAACTATCCTCCCAACACTTCAGTGTACTTCCCTTCAGTTCGTCCTCCACTCCCTTGCCAGAACGATCCTTCTAAAATCTTCAATCCAAAAATACAGGTGAGTATGTAACTTTTGGCCAAGCACTATGGGAATAACAGCGAACGAACAAATAAGGCTGATGCCCTAATGAAGCAGACCATGCAGTGCAGGGTAAGAGACAAGTACACAAGGACTTGAGACACAGTGTGAGGAGTTTGATGACAATGCAAGTACAGGATGCTATAGGAATAAATCTGCAGTCTCTTCCCTGCTTACACCCTTTAAACATTCTCTCTCCTGTAAGAATTCTGTCCTTCTTAGTACGATACAGAGATACTTTGCCCCTTTCCCACCTCTTCAGTCTCATTCCTCATCACTCCAGTGGTACTGAACCAACTCCTGTTCCCTGGAACATGCCAGACCATGTCATTCCTTCTGACTGGAGTGCCCTCTCTCCGATCTCTCAAGTCTCTGCTTAAAGTCTCACTTCCTTCATTTTACTTACACCTTTCCAATGTGATTCTTGACTTTACTAGTTAGTCAAGCTGTGCTGAAGCACTTCATAAATATATCTAGCACAGCCCTCCTATTATAATTGTTGTTTATAGGTCTATCTTCCCCACTGGACTGGTTCTTGAGTCAAGTGACCAACTCACTGGGTTTCACAGTTCAACCCAATATAAGTATTTTCGTTGGTACTTTAGATAAACGAAATATTCAAATTTCAGTATCTTTTATGATTAAGAAACCATCTTTTTAACTTCAAATAACCAACTTCATTGTAAGAATCTAACTCAGAAAAATCAACCAAATTCATTCATGTAAAAGGTAGTCAGCCAGTCACATAAAACTATCAGCTATAATCCAGAATCTGTCTTAGAACATACCAGATGGAAACAATTTCAACCTGGCAGGGATGAAGAGGTCATCTTACATTTCCTTTACTGAGGGAGTAACATCTCCAGGGAGATGCAGCAAGGGCATGGAGCCTCTGTGAGACCCAGGACACACAGGGACATCTCCTATCTCCCAACCCACTGTTCTCTCCACTAAACCTTCTGTTATCAAGACATTATCATTTGGTCCACTTTTAAGTTTCTTTCAAAAAATAATCATTATTCTTGACTTTCAAAATAAAACTTAGCTTCCCTGAATAAAATGCTCATTAAGAATGACAATTAGGTAATTTCTGATCTTCAAAATAATTCTAGAACAGAAGCAAACCTTAACAGACAAATACAATTGTTCAGTAATGAATACGTTGGAGAATCACCTGTGAGGGCTGTGGTCTTGGAGGCACTGCAGGAGGATGGGCAACAACTCCAGCCTGTTGTTGTCCTAAGTAAATACACAAGTCGTCTTCTTAGTAAATACATACTTCTCTAGTAGAACAAACTGGCTGAGTGAATGTGATCAAATGATAAAGACTTCTAAGAATGCTTGATAAGTATTGGAAGGCATTTATTATCTTGTAAAACTATCTAGATATGACCTAATGACCAAGCCTCATGGCCTTTTCTCAGACCTTGTATCTTTCCTTTTTTTTTTTTTTAGGGAGTTATTTTATTTTGTAGGCTCCACACCCAGCGTGGAGCCCAATGTGGGGCTTGAACTCATGACCCTGATATCCAGACCTGAGCTGAGATCAAGAGCTGGACACTGAACCGACTGAGCCATGCAGGCACTCTTTCTCAGACCTCATTTCTCTTATTCTATTGCACAAGGCACTCTTGACATGCTTGTTTCCATAACACTAAACATTCTTAGCTTTCTTCTATTTCTGAATGTTCTTCAGCTATAAAATATGCAGACTTCCAAATTTTCTCTTTGCATTTAATACTTTACTCAATCATTTCTATGTAAATGATTCTCAAATAATACAATCTTTCTTAGCCCACACGTCCGGTGGCCTACTACTACAGCCCCTTTTCCTCATCATTCCAAACCTGTAATGTCCAAAAACAGAACATCATCACCCTCTGCTCCTAACTTTTCTATTTTGATCATCATTTATTAATAACAATAAAACCAGTTATATAAAAATTAAAACCTTGAAGTTATGAGTCTTCTGTCAGCTAACTGAAGACCTATCACCTTTTCCTCCTTGATCTCTCCACATGGTTGTTTTAAAATCTCTTGTGGCATCTCTCAGGTTCCCATCTTTATCATTTTCACTCAAACACATTAAGAAAAAAAAAAATTCCTCTCATTCTGACACCTTTTAAACTCAAAATTTTTCTTCAGTTAACTAAAAAATAAGACACAGTTAGAGAAAATGAAATAAAATGTTGTGCTCTTTAATGAACTTTAAAATCAAACGATAATAGATATTATGGTTCTTTAACCCCTACCTGTGGTGACTGCAAAGGTCCGATTCATATCTAAAGAGGATGATCTGGAATGAGAAGGCTGCGGCCTTGGAGGGGGAGGTGGTGGTGCAGTGTTATCAGGCGACGTTCCTGAATGAGACCTATAAAATTCACCCCGTTACAACTGGTCATGCTACCGGTATTGGAGCTTTTTTCTTTTTAAAGCGTTCAAACTTGGCTAAGCAGCAAAGGATCTTATAGGTGTGATATTTTCTCAAGTAGGTATGTAAGTATTACAATGAATAAGGACAGGACTGTTTATGATATGCATTAAACAAGTAATTATGTAATATGGCAAATAATCTTTTTATGAAGCATAATTATACATTTTTTAAAATTTCAAAAAATTTGAAAAAAAGTTTATTAACATGAATTCAAGGTAGACAGAAACCTAGTAACATTTTCCTGTTCAATTAAAGATAATATTAGTTTGAAAAACCAGTTTCAAAAAAGGGAAACTTTACTTTCAGACATGGTTAGCTTTCACCTTATTTAAAGTTTGAAGTTTGGTAAGCTGAAATAGAATCTGGCTCAGCTACTTGAGGTGCCCATTCCTGCATCCCCACAGGCAATTTCATTATAGTGCTGGCTATGCTCATTCTGGACCCGCCCTAGAGATTCATTTTTTTTTTTTTTAAGATTTTATTTATTTATTTGACAGAGAGAGAGGGAACACAAGCAGGGGGAGTGGGAGAAGGAGAAGCAGGCTTCCCGCGGAGCAGGGAGCCCGATGCGGGGCTTGATCCCAGGACCCTGGGAGACGCTTAACGACTGCGCCACCCAGGCACCCCCAAGATTCACTTTTTTGCCACTAAAGTCTTCTGTAATCTGAAAAGAGTCTCATGGACTCTGGGAATCTGATCCTCACTTATAGGGATAAAAAGGAAAATAAAATCCAAGATGACCGAAGAGAAATAATTATACAAAGAAGCAGTCTTTGGCTCTGGAAGTTCTTCTGAGATTCTATATTACTAGTCTCTCTCTATATTCTCCAAGCCCATGGCAAAAGGATACTTAGCACGTATAAAGATGAGGGGAAAAAGATGCTCTGTCCTGCACACAATTTTCAGTGGATGGTTAAGCCCTTGCAGACAAATCCCTTGCCACCTTCACCCTATCCCATATCTTTTTTATTTGTGCCTGAGAAGTTATATGCAATGCAGATCTTTAGGGTAGGTAGGTAGCCCAACACTAGGGTGTGTGCTTCCAGATGGCATTTTAAAACACAGAATTCTGTGGGCACTTGCCATAAGGCTATACAAGGAAATCTGTACATTTATTACTTAGACAGACTCTCAACTGTTTACCTACAAACAGGACTGTATTAAACTGCTAATGCTACTATAGCTCTTTTTAGGCCTTCCACAGAATACCATCAGAACAATAAGGGCTCCTCTTGCTTTCCTATTAAAGTTGGAAAAGAATCAAAATTATTCCCCTTCTACGTAAATCAATAGGTAACCTAACAGCCTTCAGAGAACTGAAGAATAGAGGAAAATAATTCATACTTGGTTCTAAAATAATTCTTAATATTAAAATGTAACAAGATATTTTAATATACTTTTTATTGACAGAAATACTGACCTTTGATGAGTTACATTGTTTCCAATCTGTTCTGGGTCTGAAGTAAAAGAGTCTGAACTACTGTACCCATCTGCTGATAAATGGAATATATCCTATTTAATAATAATCTTTTATTCACTTTTTACCCTATATACTCTAAACAAATATAGTAACTCTTATTTCAAATCAGAGATATTTAAAGACTGGCTAATAGATTAACAGTTCACCCTAGTGTTATTAAATGTAAAAAATTACATATAAATCATGGCATACTTACACAGTGAAATACTACACACAAAACAAGTTATAATCTAGAGAAGTAAACACAGGAATAAAAATATGCTTAGACAATAATAAAACTTACGAAATTAGCCAGATGTTCCCCATTTTTCACCTGAGAAAATTATCATTTCCAAATCCTCAAAATCTTATAAAGGAGCAGAGTCCCAGAGGCAAACTAATGGTTGTGACGTAATGACAAATTTTAAAACAGAAACTGAGGGACAGTGTGAAGGAACACTGCTACTTACTTTCAAGGATTATAAATTGGAGGGACTGGTTATTTGGTTTGGCTTCATTTCAAAATGTATCCCTTTCCTTTTTCGTAGCAAATAACTGAATTGTTTAATTGGTACAGGAAGGATGCTAAAACTAATGTATTTCCATTTGGATGTACCAACAGGCATCTCAAACCTGAGATGTCCAAAACTCAACTTCTGTTTTTCCCCCAACAAAACTACTGTTACCACAGCCTTCCTCAATTCCCAGTGGCTCAGACCAAAATTCCCTGAATCGCCCATGACCTCCCACTCCCATCCTGTATCACACAGGCAAACAAGTCCTGTGCTCTTTTCTGAAAAAATATGGCCAGAATCTCAGGAGTGCTGAGCAGTGCACTTCTCCCGCTCTCACCCTTGGCCACCCGTCCTCTTCTCTTGCCTGTGTTATTCTAATTGTTTTTTAAACGGTCTTTCCTGTTTTGACTCTTGCTTTCTTCAGGCCTATTACCAATACAGCAGAGTGATCCTCATAAAAAAAAAAAAAAAAAAAAAAAAAAAAAGGAAGGTCAGACCACATCACTTCTCCATTCAAAACCTCCTAATGGCTTTTTACCTCATTCAGTAAAAGTTACTCTTACACTGCTCCCTAATTACTCCTCTACCACTTGCTACTTCTGCCTGCCAAATATGCTAACTGATTCTATTCCAGGTGTTCGCCTGCTGTTTCCAGCAGAAGGCAGTTATCTAAATCAGAGCTTCACATATGCTGTTTCCTGTGTCTTAAACGTCCTTCCTTCAGATATTCATAGTTGAATCCCTCATCTCCTTCAAGTTTTAACCCAAATGTCATCTTTTGGTAAGGTCTTCTTTGACCACCTTATTTAAAATGTCACTCCCTCTTCTCTTTCCCAGATTTTTTTTTTTTTTAAGATTTTATTTATTTATTTGACAGAGAGAGACACAGCGAGAGAGGGAACACAAGCGGGCGGAGTGCAGAGGGAGAAGCAGGCTTCCCGCAGAGCAGGGAGCCCGATGCGGGGCTCGATCCCAGGACCCTGGGATCATGACCTGAACCGAAGGCAGATGCTTAATGACTGAGCCACCCAGGGGCCCCTCCCAGCTTTATTCTTATCCAGGGTGTTAATTATCTCCTAAGACAGGAGTTAAGATTTTTTCCCCCTCTTACATCCCCTACTGAATGTAAGCTCCGTAAGGGCAAAGATTTTTTTCTGTTTTAACTGCTGAATGAATCCCCAGTGTCTAGAACAGAGCCTGCCACATACTATTCCTTTAACATAGGCTGAATAAATGAATGTACCACAATTTCTTGTGAGACAAAGGAGCAAGTGGGAAGTCCATGGACTAAATGTGGTTAACTGAGAGGGATGGCAAACAGAAGCAGGTCCAGGTGGCAATAAGCAACCATTTACTCATACAGAGGGTAGGGTATTTAAAAGGGTTGACTAATCTCTACTTTATTCAGTAAAGGTAATATGAAATAGCTATACATTTGAATTATTCAGATTCTAAATCCAGACTTAATCAACTTCAAATGGAAACTGTAATGCTATTTTTCACTTACCTACAGTATTTCCAGAAGCAAATTTCACCGATGAATTTATCTTACTTTCCTCTGACAGGTCAGATGGTTTCACAAGTAATGGGCTAGTGGGATTAGTATGATCTAGTAGAGAATTAATAGTTAAAAATACAAGAACTGAATTAATAAATTCATAAACTTCAGAGTATAAGACTTCATTTATATATTCCAAAGAAGTAGCAGGTAAACCTCATGAGATGTAACACAAAATAGCATTTTTAATAAAAATATAAGCTTGTTCATATAGAATTTTGTTTTCTGCCATAACAGAAAATAGGTTATGACAAAAAAGTCAACTTGCATGTTCATACTTTATTAATTTTATCCCTTCAGAGTAATTGCTTAAAATACCACACAGATGGTTGTAAAATAAGTAATTTATAATGTTGACTTATACAGAAAATAAATATACTTCTGAGAAAATATACCTGTAACTAAAACATTTAATCTAAAATGAGAAACTTCGAGAATTTAAGCAAAACAATTTCAAAGCCAAAATTTTATTTTAACATATACCTCCTCAGTTAAAATCTGAACATACTTTAATGTAAGTTCACAGCAGTTATCATAAAAACCCACAGGGTAGAGGCATGTGGGTGACTTAGTCAGTTAAGCGACTGACTCTTGATTTTGGCTCAGGTCATGATCTCAAGGTCTTGAGATGAAGCCCTGCATGGGCCGTGGAGCCTGCTTAAGATCTTCTCTCCCCTTCCTTCTGCTCCTCCCCACCCTCTGCTTACAGGCACTCTAAAATAAATAAATAAAATCTTAAAAAAACTACAACCTACAGAGTATTAGAAAAGTCGCATTTCCAAGTGTCTTTATTTTTAAACTTTATAACATAAATTCAACAGTTTCCCTTTTCTTAAAAAATTTTAAAAGATTTATTTGAGAGAAGGAGAGAGAGAGCACATGCAGGGGGAGGGGGAGAGAGAGAGAGAGAGAATCCTCAAGCAGACTCCCCACTGAGCTCGGAAGCCAACACAGGGCTGGCTCCCAGGACCCTGAGATTATGACCTGAGCCAAAATCAAGAGTTGGGTGCCCAACCGACTGAACCATTCAGGCACCCCTCAACAGTTTCCTTTTTGAAACTGTAATATAAATTGAACAATACATACAGCCAAACATATATATGTAAACTAGTAGAAAGTACCGTTAAAAAATAAACAATTATAAAAGAAATCTGAGCCCTCAAAGAATAATTGTGTATTTCAGTTTGACACTAATCTAAAATACAACCCAGCAACAGCTTCCTTACCACTGCCAGTTCTTTTCAGTTCCATTTCCTGCATGTGGATTTTGCTTGGAGTCATACGAATGGGAACTGGATGAACAATAGCGGTATCCTAGAGACAAATGGGAGGAAATACAGACTTTGCATTAAAAATGCCAAGCTGATACCATGAAATAATAAAAACTAACAACACTTTCAATAGACTTTCTTATTTATGCTAAGGCAAGCATGAAAATAAATTTCTTAATTACAAGTTTTAGAATCACATGTAAAAAATCAAGTTCACCATGTGTGCCTAATAATCTGATTTCTTTTATAAAAAGTACATTTTAACTTCTGAGTGGTTAAAGCTTTAAGTGAAAAAAGATCTATAAAACTACCTACAGGTGAAGACAATATTCAAAGGCAAAGTGTGAGATGATCTCATCAAATTATACAAATCTGAACCTTTGAGGTTAAAGCGAACTATTTCATGAGAACCCAAAGACTAACAGACTGAACTCTTCTTCCCTAAACTGCTGAAAAAAATCTGACATTTACTTTTTCCTATATAAAACAAAGGTAACAGTGCTTTGCTATATTGTAACAGCCGGCACGATACATAGTGTCTACTGATTAGTTCTACAGAGCTGTTTAAAACTTCCACAAAGGCATGCATTTTTAAAGAGGCATAAGTTAAGACTCTTACTCTTAACATTCCAGTATTTTTCTTAAACCTTTTCATGACTGGAATACATCTGATATTCCTAAACTTCATGAGTGGCAAGTCTAGTAAGAGGAGTAAGGAAATTGGTAGTACAGACTTTTTGAAAAGAATGCAAACAGCAAAGTAAGAAGAGAGGACAAACGCCAAGCCTCTCCGAAAGAGAACAAAATGAGAAAGGTGCCCCTAGGGCCACGGGCAGGCCTGGCCCTGGGAGCTGAGACCCACAGGGGAGGAACCAGAATAGGATCGGGCATTTGGCTTAGCAGCAACAGACCAGTATTGCCAAGGGGGCTCCGCTCCTTCTACGAGGTGTCAGTTCATGTTTTGTATATGCTGCTGCCAAACACTGAACTTGAGATCCTTCAATTTCGAATATCTAGTTATGAGTTATGCTTATAACTCAGTGTGAAGGATAATGACTTTTCAGTTTAAGTCAGACACCATTTTTGGTTGAGAGTAGCAGGTAACACCAAATCTCTGCTCGAGGAAGTTCCGTTCCAACATACTGTCTCTTGTTTGACAGGTCTCCCTGGCTTACTCTCATCATCTCTACATTCAACCAATTTATAACAAATGAATTCTTTGTTGCAATTATACTGATAGATCCATTCACAGTAATTTTCTGCCCCACGCCAGAGAGATTGTGGAAAGAGCTCTAACATTTCCCCTATAACTCTAAAATTAGTTATAAAGATGAATATTATAACTGGATAAAAGTTTAGATTTCTCACAAAATAATGAGTTACTCTCAGGAAAATATTTTTAACAATATACTTAAGAGGTTCTTTGTTGTATTTATGGTTATAAAAACCACGGCTTTAGGAATAACTACTACTTTCTTAACTCACAATTTTAGTGGCAGAAATAAATGCCATAAGAATCAAAATTTAACCTTATAAGGCAAGATCAAAGGAGAAAAAAATGATAACTCATGAGACAATAAATTCTTATTCCAAACCCAAAACAAGCTAGGAAAAAACATGCAAAAAAAATTTATTAGATGTTTTAACTCATAATATTCATCTAACATATATTTTCTGTGTATATAAGATCAGGTATATAAAACTTTTAACAGTTGGAACTATGAAGTAACCTTTTCATATATTTCCAGTACAATACATGGAACGCATGATAATGACTCCAAGAAAAGAAAATCATGAATGTTCTTTCTATTCATTCTCCAAATAATTTGCCTAAGTTTCTGTGCCAGCAAATCAATTTTGTATCACATACTTCAGACACACAACCACTGGTTGCTGTGAGCCTGCAACAGTTTTAGTCCAGCAGATCCAGCTGCTAGGACAAGGCAATTCCTTGCAGAGCATTACACAGATGACAGGCCTACCCTCCAACTAGTATACATTTACGAAGCTCCATTTGTGATTGTGAACTGCAGTAGGATAGAGAGCTTTGACTCTAAGCATTTGACATCCGAATGAAGAACCATGAATGCCAACATGCTTCTGAGTCCTGAGCCATCAGATGCTCCAAACTAGCATCCTCTAATTTAAAAATAGAGAAAAAAGTATAAAGACTGACTAGCAGGCTCTGCCCAGTTTCTTCTACCTATTCAAATCACCTCATCACCTTTAGGAAACCCATTCCTAATCACTCATGGCACATTTAGGTCATATATTTGGGCATCTGATTTATGTATACTTTATTGACTGTATTATGCTCATCTATTGTATTTTCTACTTGCCTTAAATCCCATTATCCTGCCTGAGTCCAGCCTCTCTACTTCTCATTTCTGTGTCACTCATCATCTTGCTCTCTCTTGATCCCATCGATCCTTCACATTGTCTGTTGCCTGAGTGATCTTTCCCAAGTGCCTCTTTCTCACCCCCATCTTGTCATGGCACTCCTGGCTGGCTATGAGATGAAGTTCAGATCCTTGGTTTAGCACACAAAGATCTTCCCAGTCTGGTTTCAACCACACTCCTTAGCCCCATCATCCCCCCATCCACATGTTTACTCTATACTCCCACCACATTAAAAGATCCTGCCTGTGATATTCTCTCTGCTTGGAATGCCCTTGTACATTTCTGCCAATTCATAGTTTCTTTCAAAACTCAGCATACAAACATAACCTCTTTTGTGAGAACTTTCCCAAATACACTGGGCTGAGCTAGCCCACAGTTCTCCGCCCACAATTTTGTTCACAGCTATATATAATTATCACAATCAGCTATATTACAACCATCAACTTATCATGATTAAGCTGTGGTCTACTTAAGAGTAGAATTTTTTGACATTTTTATACTCCTAGAGAGTATCACAGGCACCTAGAAAGGGGGCTCCACCAAACCAGATGAGTTGGCTGGCTATAATCAGTAATCAAACTAACTTCCTTTTTATACCCTGAATTACTCAGAAGTTCTATAGCACTCAAGATCAGGCATAAATCATGGCAAAGACTAGTGCATTACACTTCTCATCAGTCTAGAATTTAGTAGTAGAAGCAGATTCTACCAGAGGCTATTAACGATAAGCAGACAAAAGCAATCAAGTTTCTAGAAATGAGATATCAGAAACTCAATTTCATTACAATTCTGGGAGCCTAGTAACTACCCATCTCAGTTTGTATGTGAGGTCACTGCGCTGTGTGATACAGATGTCTCTTAAGTGCTACAGAAAAGTATGGGGCTTTTCATAGACTTTCACTCTACTGAGCAAATGCCTAATTATCAAATTTTAGCTTTTTAAAAATATTCCATTAAATATTTTCAACACTGTAGGGTATGTAAATTTGTATCAGAACTGCAGTGGCATTTTTCTTTAGGTGGTTCCCTTCTAATCTGTATGGACCTTATTTACACACTTATAATTATTTATAGAAGACTTGCAAAAGATCATTTGGGATTATGGGTATAGGCTGTGTTCTGTAGAAGGTAGTTTGCCAGGTAAGTATTAAATGAAGGATAAGAACTTAGATCCTCAATGGTAGCAGGCATTCTCCTAATGGCAAGTTTAAAGTGACATCACTAGTTGGGGAACAAAGTTAAGATTTAAGTTTATCACTATAAAAGAAAAAAGATATTTCTAAGCACCAGATTACAAATATTTAAGACTGCCAACTTTATCAAGTTTAGAGATCTAAATTCAGGTTTAAAACAGCAATTAACCATTTTTAATTTCCTATAGCCTCCTGCCACACTAGAGATAACAAAAGAAAGTACTGAGCCATATCATTTTAAACACTAGAGTTAGAATTCACAAATTTGGATATTTTTTCTAAGACGTTGGAAGAACATCACTATGATGAAGTCAAATATTTCCGGGCATTTCCTGCCAGTCACGAGTCAATTTATTTTGCCTCTGAGTTTTATATTTTTATATATAATGTTCTTTCCTGGCCTGGCAAAAAAATCATAATACTATGAATGATTATTTTCACCATCTCTTAAGGGTCGGAGAATAAAACAGAGCAATTCTGTATTCCTACATCAAACTTGCCTTTCCAATAAAGCACTTTTATTAAGTATTTTAAATAAAATTAACGTGACTATGTAAGTAGGAGATAATAAAAATATGGAGAAATAAACCTTAGAGCAAAGGTAAACTTTCTTTTAGCTTATAGCACCTGTCACTTCCCAAGAGACCTTAATTAAAACTACTAATAAGAAGCAGAAATCACGTTTTGCTTTTTTATTCCTCCTTAATTTTCAGGTTGAAACCAAAGATTAAAGCAATTAAGATTGCCCTCAAAGTAGCAATAAGAAAAGCAAAGGGCACAGATAATCTACATATTAATTGGCCCATAAATAATTAACAAACTATGAAATAGACACTTAAAACAGTTCCATACTTTATCTGGTTGAATTCAACGTAACAGCATCCTATTTCACAGATAACTCTTTAAAACTATAAAGCACAGATAAGATCCATTAATTTAAACTGCTGAAGATGAACTACTATCTTTACATGCCATTGTCCCAAATCCACAATCAAATAAGGCCATTACTGTATCTGATTCAAAATTAATGGCTCTTTGATCAGAAACATCTAAAAAGAATGCCTTGTGTCACTTTCTCCATATCTTTTCACTCAACTCATTTTTTTAAAAAATCCTACCCTTACTCTCTTCTTCCCTTCCTACTTACTTCCTCTTTTCTTTTGAAAGGTGCCTATTAGCATGTCCTCCTCTTTAAGAGAAAAAAAAAATAAAAGGAAAAGCAGGAGTGAAGAGTGAGAAGGATGATTAATAGCTAAGGTTTTAAAGTTTTCAAATAATTTGAGGGATGGGTAGGGCCTATATGAAATTAATTCTGTGGGGACAGAATTTATTTTTTAAATCAGGATGTGAACTTTGTAGCATTTTCAAAGCAACACAGTGAGCCACAGGAAGACAAGACAGAGGCTCTCTTGCACAATGGGAATCTGTGACCAACAACTATTTTTTTGCTGAACTTGATTCTCTTTAACAGAACTCAACACACTAATTAAGTCAAAGCCATTCCATCTGGACTGTTAAAATGAAAGATGACATTGCATATTTACATACAAAGTACATATTACATGATGTGTAAGCATACAAATAAAATAGTATTTACTAAGTGTCACCGCACTGAGATACACAGTATATGTTTACCAGAACATACACATAATTAGCAAATGAAAACAAGGTCAGCTAAATCACTTTTCACAAAATGCTTCCTTAGATACATATACTAGATTTTAAAAACATACAGTTTTCTCTCATCAAAATAACTAGAAAATACAAAAAATGATAAAAAAAAAATGTTCTTTCCACCATTAAGCACACAAAAATTGAAAAGCCTGCCACCATTTCCCTCTAAGCACTCCACTCAATCATGCAGATCAGCTAAAAACCATAATGAATGGAAATTTGGGTTAATAAAATTAATTTCAAACAAGCAAGCTAAGTGATTGACTTACAGGATCAGCTGGTGCAATGTTAGAATCAAATTGGGTCAGAGTTTGTGAGCTTGAAGAGCGTTCACTAAATGTCTCCCACTGCTGAACAGACAGAGGAGAGACAAGTCAGCATGATGAGAAAGATGGAGTAAAAGATCATTGGAGAAGATTTAGCAAAGTAATTCAGAGGTTGCACTGCAAGTTGTGTTTCAAAGGCCTGACAAAATTCCATAATTTCTATTTTTCCATAAACATGTTATACTTATCTATGCTGGGTCATCTTATAATGTAAGGTGAGCAGCTTCACATTCAAACGTATAATAACAATTTATCACAATCTCAATGGAAGAGATTCCAAGTCTCACAGAATTAAAACTTAAAACATAATATAGGAACAGAGCCTAAGTGGTATAAATGGCAACAAAGTAAAAATGTAAAGGGGTTTGTCTTGACTAGAGAAAGAATTACTTCAAATCCTTCTTTCAAAATTCTAACGTTAATGTACTGATTTGGCGATGCTAATGAATCCTGCATACCAAAGTTTTGGTCAAAACAAAGCAAGTCAGTGCGACTTGCCAGTGCGACCCCTGAAAGATGATTCTATTATGGACGTGCACATATTTCATACATGTGTCTAGATACTTAATAAAATATAATTTAGATAAAATGAAAAGATTTTTGGAATTAATCTATGTTTGAGCTTATGTCAATCTGTAGCAAGTCAGCCCCTGCCACGAGCACTGCGCACAGGGCCATGCCGGACCACAAGACAGAGCTGCCCGTCAGGCACCAGCCCCACCCCATGCCAGAAAAATCAGAATGCGGCCACGATGAGAGCAAATCAAGCATCTGAGTATGTGTTACATAGAGAAGACTGATTTTGATATGAAATACTACTCCTCTACAAGAGGTACACAAATAGCACACCTCTTAAAACAGGTGGAGTGATAAGTCAATATTAATTTTAGTAAATTCCGTTTGTTTTGAAAATCTTAGTAATAAAATAGCATAAGATTTTATATTAAAATTGCATTAAAATTATCATTAAAATTTGCTTAAGAATTATCAGTTATCCTCTGAAGAAGGAAAAACATCTACACATATACAATATATACATACAAATGTTTACACACAGACACACCTACTCTATTAACCAAAATCCTTTCTATAATTCAGTGTGGAAAAATATACATTTTTATGCTTCAAAGTTCGACTTACTATTTAAAATAGTGATACTCAATTTGAGAAGACATGTAGAAATTAAGTATTAGCAAACGTGATGAAAATTATTTACAAAAATAGATAATACAATCTTTCAACAACCTAACACTGATGCATTCAAAGTGATTCTTAAAGAAAACCCACAATAATTCACTTTTATCTTGATGTTAGTACAATTAGTTTCCTCAATAATTATTGTTGCAGGGGTACAGAAGGAATTTTTAAAATCCTAATTATTTAATTGTGGAGAAAAGTTTAGATGTAGAAGATTTTTGCCAAAAAGAAGGTATTACCTCTCCTATTTGGTGGCATGAAGCTCTACGTGGTTTTCTAAGACTGTGCGTAAGTTACCTGGAGAGCGGAGACACCCTGATCTTTGTAACTTCAGTGTAATGGCTAAGAGCACAGGCTCTGCAACCGGACTGCTGGAACCCTAGTTATGCTGTACAGCCTTAGGCAAGTCATCTGACCTATCTGTGTGTCAGTTTCACCATCTGTAACACGAGACTAATAATGCTGAGACCATGGGATTGTGGCGAAGATGTAAGGGGTTAATACGTGTAAGGAGCTTTCTGAGCAGCCCTGGCGCATTAGAAGTGCTCGATAGAGGTTAGGGAGTATTATTGGGGTTATCCAGTGCTGGCTCCATGTTCACAGGCGCTGAGTAAGTATTTGCTGAAAGAGTGTTAGTGCTTCGTGGTAGAAAGTTAAAATATAATGTAAATGCCATATCCTAAGTAGGTATTTTTTATAAATATTATTGTTGAAAGGTCTCAAAATCAATGTTAGTTTTATTAACATTCTGGTTTTCCACATATAGTAAAAGAAGTATTATGACATTCATGACCTTTTTAGCAAATACTACAAAATGAAACTTTCTAGGAATATTTAAGGGAAAATGCAACTACTGGAATCAGAATTTGGAAGGGAAGCCATTCCTAGGCTTGAATGATCACATCGCAATTTTACTTAGAATGAAGATGGGCTTTGGAATTGAGCTGCTTCTTAGAGTTGCTTTTATTTATGAACTGATATCAAGGGAATATAAATATTCTTAATCTGATAGTGCTTTTAAAAAATGACGATAAATGCAGCAAAAATTAGTGATTTCAAGAAAACTGATCCTACTCTCTATAAAGCCTCTCTACTAGTAAATTCTTTTAAAGCTTAACTCTTCCCTCTAAGAAAACACTTAAACGGTTGTTTTATGATAAATATGTCATAATGTCTCAGACACCAGTATCTGTGATCATGTCCTAAAGCAACAGCAAGTACTTTAAACTGGCCAGTTACTTCTCTGCTTTTCAACTGTCCAAAATTAACTAGTGTCGCCTTCCTCCAGTGCTTTTCAGCCTTTAAAATACATGGAAAGTATAGCAAGCTTAGAATTTTTTCCTGGAAGTCAACAAACTTTTAGATTTGTAGCACTATAAAGGTGCTATTAAAAACTATAAGGAAAGAAGTAACTTGTTCACAAAACTGCTCTAACGGCCTGAACAGGGGTTTTCAATAGGAGTTCTACAGAGCACTAAGGTTTAACAGCCTGGGGGCCTCAGGCAATCTCTTTCTAATCAGAGCGGCCCTACTTCTATTGATTTCTATAATGGAGTTCCAAAGTGATAGGGGAGCGGTGTATTCATCTCAAATTCCATTTTGCATGCTGTGCTTGGTCTTACACAACTTTTCTTTAACCACTCATTTGACAGTGAAATCATTCCATTTTGTATTGCCAAAAAAAAAAAAGAACTAAATTATTATAAATAGCCTGGGTTGTATGAAATGCATTTTTCACGGGGAAAGCTGGGTTAGTGACTTCTCACACACCACTTCCAATGCTAAGATTCCAAATGTACTACCACATACCTTGCTTACAGGAATGAGCAGGCAGTGCGATATAGTGGGACCGTAGTTGGCTGAATGTCAAAGGATCTGTGTTTAAAGCTTAGCTCTAGTCCCTCACTGGCTATGAGATATTGTGGCCAAGATATCCACCCCTTTTTATTGACTTCGTGTGTCTGCCCCATCTAACTCACAAGATTTTAGCAGCAATGAGTGCTGGAAACCAAACGACAGTATTTATGATGAAAAAGTACTTTGAAAACCTCAGTCACATAATTATAAACATTTATCACAGTCATATTGGCTATGTTCTCTCAAATATGCATGCATACCAAAAGTTATATGCTGAAATTACTCTGTCTAGAACTTCTTACCTTAAAACAATTTAAGTTAGTAAAGAAAAGGGAAGCTCTGCTAACCTCACTGCTCTGATTCAACTCAGGCCAAGTCTGGTTTAGTGACGGCATTGATGGAGACTTGCTTGGAGGTGCTTCTGCGGGAGAGCCTGAGTAACCTACCTCACCTGGCTGATCCCCAACGTCTGCAATTTAAAAATAGAGAAATTCTCTATAAACAATATATTTTAGTTTAAAATATTTACTTATAAAAAAAAAGCTAACAGAAGATTTTCACAAGTAGTAATTTATAGTCTGACTTTCCTTTCCTTATGTTCCCCAAATAAACATTTTAACAATCAATCACGCAATACTTATTCCTGTTACTTACTGTCTACTTGAAACCATAGCTTTCCATGAAAATAAAATCCAATTAGGTATAAATAGAAAAAAGAGTGTTACACGTAACAATAATGCAATACAGCACATGCTTTGAATCATTTTCTAATAATCTTATACCAGTTCCCAAAGTGTATTTCATGGAATTAATCATTAGGTGCTTTAAAAAATTAGGCTTTCTGTTCAAATAAATGTGGGGATACTCCAATTCCCTGTTGGACCCTCATGCATATCTGTATATCGAAGACTTGTGATGTCCTAGAGCAAATAAACTTTATTTAAATCAGTTTTTCCCCAAACACAAACCTTTTTTATCAATCAAAATCCCTCCATAGTCCCTTGGAATATAATTTGGGAACAGCTGATTTATAACTAATTCACTCACATTTTCTCTACAAATCTCCCGTTACCAAAAAGCAGCAGACTATTGGCAAGGCAGACAGCAAAAGGAAAGGAAGAGTCCCAGGCATGGACAAAGAGCAAAGTGAATGAGCCAACTTTTATCATTACAATGTAAAAACAGAAGGAATTTTAATGGTAAGTAAATTCTCAATCCACTCTTCCCAAATTTTACATGGCCTGGAATACAACCCCAGTCTGGAAATCACATAAACTGCCAAACTAATGGGGAATACCTAATCTATTGAAAACCTGTATCAAAAATATGATTCTAAAATCTGTCACTATCCCACTGTTTGACCATGGGCAAGTTGAATAAAATAGCACCTAAGTTTCTCCATCAGAAAGAAAGACATTTGCCATTAAATGTTAGCACTGTACTTAAAATTCCTAAATAGATAGCCATATTTAGCACTGTAGACGTTTTTACATTTCAAGCCATTCATAAGTAAATTCTTTACATTTTAGTGCTTAACACATACTAGGACCTAATACATACTGTGCACTCAAGTATTTATCTGAGTTCCTTTCAGGTTCTCCTTCATTTTAAATTCATTCTCCTTTACTGCTACTTTCCTAAAACAAAAATTACCTATTGGTATTTTGAAAAAGTTCTCAAAATTTCTCTTTGCCCTATTTGTGTTACATGTCTATCTCAAAATACTTCCCCCATCTACTTATCCTGACATAACTTCTTCATAGTCCTATCACACTGTGAGTTCTAATTTACAGTCCAGCATCGTATCTTGATAAATTTTTGTTTTCTAAGATCAAGAACAGTTGCTCTTTTTTTCTTAATCCAATCCCTTTCTCAATAAATGCATCAGAGTGGTACAGAACCGATGCTTCCGATAATAGTCAATGAAGACTCTTAGAGAAAGACTAATGAAAAAATTATTTACGATAAATAGCAGCAGTAAATCCCTCATGGGGGTAGCTTGTGGTTTTCGCTGTGAATGAAAATTATGGATTTTTTTTCTACGATAACTAAGGGAAAGGAAGTTAAGAAAAGGAAGATAATGGCTATAAATTTGACAATGTTTACTGAAAGTGAAATGAAGGTGGTGAATGAAGAAATGTCTGTAAGAGATTACCCAAAGCAGGTATTCATATGAAAAAAATTGAATTAAAATAGTATTAACTACATAAAAAAAATTAATCTTCAAAAGAACCTAATTAAAGTCAGTCTGTATTGATTAAAATTCAAATGTCACCTTAGGGCAAACTGGGGCCCTGGTTTGGCTTTC
This sequence comes from Phoca vitulina, assembly GCF_004348235.1. Classification (NCBI taxonomy): domain Eukaryota; kingdom Metazoa; phylum Chordata; class Mammalia; order Carnivora; family Phocidae; genus Phoca; species Phoca vitulina. Next base: position 25,858,663 of record NW_022589712.1, on the reverse strand, counting down.
CAGACCTTTCTCCTGTCAGTCTTCCACTTTTAAATCTAGGATCAGATAGTATCCCACCCCACCTCAGGGCAGTTACAATTTGGGGTAGATTGTGGGAACCTCTAATTCACTGGTACAAAGTTGCAGTGGGTCCAGCTTCTTGAGGCTGAGAAGTAAACCATGATTCACCCAAATAATTACACTTCATCATTAGCTAAGAGTTATTTTCCTAGAGTAGCAGTTCTCAAACTGTGGTCCATGGACTCCTGGGGATCCCTAAGACTCTTTTAGGGGGGTCTGAAAAGTCAAAGTGGCTTTTGTAATGATAATAATGCTTTTTTTCTGTGTTGGCACCTACAATGATGCAAAAGCAATGGTGGGTAAAACTGGCTTATCAGCAAGAATCAAGACAGTGGCACCAAAATATATTAGTTGTTATGTTCTTCACCCCCACACATTCCAGTTAAAATAAAAAACATGCATGGCAACTTCACTGAAGAATGCTCACAATTATCACAGTAAAAATTATTTTTATTAAACCTCAACTCTGAAAACACATCCTCTTAATACTCTGTATGGCAAAAAGGGGAAATATATATAAAGCACTGCTTCACAGCAAGGATCATGGTTGTCTCAAGGAAAGATACTTGTGTGATTCAGCTGTCAGCTGAACAGGCCACTTTTTTCATGGAACACCATTTTTCTTGAAAGAACAGCTGATAAACTATAATTATTCAGACTTGGGTATTAGGCAGGCATTTTCTCAAAAATGAATTTAGTGAGCCTGTTATTTCAAGGAAACCAAATGTCTTCAGTACTTGTTATAAATGACAAAGTTTGAGCTTTCAGCGAAAATAGGAATTTTGGAAAATGTGTAGGCATGTCCATACTCTCAAGAACTTCCCAATACTTCTTTGAGAAGATAGGTTACATCAACAAATATGCTTTTTTGATATTTTATAATAAAATGTCCCAATGTTTCAAAGATTTGTATAATTCAATGAACTGATATTTTACAAGCAATCAATGCACTATGTTACAAAATCATGCATGGGGTAAAAGATTCATTCAAAGTATATTCAAAGTGCAAGACAGACCTATGGATTTTAATGTAACAGTACAAACAATTCATTAATATGGTTTCAGCTTTCACAATGCAATCAACCTTTAAGAAATTACCATCTGTTGAGTTTGGGGGTAATACCAAAGAATATCTGTAATTATCTGAAAAGAGTCCTCCCTTTTACCACTGAGGCCACATTTCCTTCATGTACTAGAGACTGGCAACCTTTTTCTACAAAGGGCCAGATAGTGCATGTTTGAGGCTTTGCAGGCTGCCTATACGGTCTCTGCTGCGACTGTTCAACTGTCGCAGTGCAAAAGCAGCCATCAATAATTTGGGAAGGAATGAGCTTGGTTTGTGTTCCATTTAGGGAACACAATTTCATTTATGGAAATTAAATTTGCATTTCATAGAATTTTCATGTGTCATGAAATACTGTTTTTTCCCCTCAGTGATTAAAAACAACACAACTACCACCACTCCGTCTGTGGGCTGTACAAAGGGGACTGGATTTGGTCCTCAGCACTTAGTTTGCCAAATCCTGATACACTTCAAACAAAATAACTGATCTAACAGACTGAATGCAGGACTAAACATGAGAATCTAGCTGTCTTCTATTAACCGAGATACTAAAAGATTTGCAAAGATGTAAAACAATGTCACCCTTTTTATAATGATTATTTTTTAATTTTGGAGAATACAGTTATTTTCTTAAAATTATCTGTTAATATGTAAAAAGTTTACTATTATTATTTTAAAATAAAGCATAAAATTTATCAGTTTTAATTTCTAATAGGGTAACTATTTTTTTAAATAGGGTAACTATTGATAGATCTAATCCACGTAAACAGAGGCTCTTTGTGGTCCACAATAATTTTTAAGACTGTAAAGGGGTCCTAAGACTAAAAGTTTGAAAAATAACTGTCCTAGGAGATCCAAAAATTATTTCTGGAAGAAATTCACAAAATTACACATTGCTTCTTTCCTGCTTCACATATAGAACAACAAATGGTAGTAGAAAAAGAGCCTATGTTCTAGAAAGGTAATGTCCTAATAGTCATGAGTCCGAGGAGAAGAATCAGGTGTGTAAATAAACTGCACCTCCTTCAACCTGGCTCCCTATAAACTCCAACAACGAGCTTCATGCCCACCCACAGCAGTTAGTCTTTGAGACTGTATCCTTATGGAGGCAGGGGTGTAGTTTTACTCTTACCTGATTCAGTGTTCCAACCTAGCCTCCCGCTGGAACACTGTGTCAACCCTGCCTCCCTCCTGATGGTTCTGCTCTGCCCCTGACATCATCAGAGCATCAGGGCTGAAAAAGAAGAGCATGAGCCTAAATTATTTGTTAATGTAAACCCTGAAAGGGCTTTTATGCAAAAAGTATTTCCATGTATAAAAGTGTGTCTGGAAGACACAACCCAGTGTGATCACACTGACATACTATCAATCTACATTTAAAGTTAGAAATGGTAATATTAAAGGAGTGCACAATGCATTTTCAGGATCACACTATAAAATAAAAACACTGTTAGTAGTTTTCATCCTTCTAGCCTCCAAAGATTCTGAAAAGTTGCCAGATTCAGTTTAGTATAGTGTACCTGCTGAACAACCTCTTTCTTAAAGAGCATCAGTTTTATTCTAGGTTTATTTTCTCAGTATTATACTCAACATGCTAGCATTGTTTCAAAAATGACTGCCAGCTATTACTAATCTTATAGAAATATATACACTCCCTAAAGTCTTACGGTTTAAAACTTATTTTGCTTTCAAGTAGCAAAATACATCTAGGAAGAATTCTTCAATCATGAAGCCTCAATCAAAGTTGCTAACTCATTTAATAGCTTTATAAAAAGCAAAAGCAACTACATGTTTTATTTGAAATGTGAATACTACGCTTACCCAAAAAGTTCTTAAAATAAAAAATAAACAGATGTGGATAAATTTTAAGGCTTCAAGGAAAACTACTAATGGTACCTTTTTCATTTATGCTTAAAAGATAGGGATAAGCAGGGGTGCCTGGGTGGCTCAGTCAGTTAAGCATCTGCCTTCATTTCAGGGGCTCAGGTCATGATCTCGGGGTCCTGAGATCGAGCCCTGGGTCAGGCTCCCTGCTCAGTGGGCAATCAAGCACTACCTCTCCCTCTCCCTTTCCCCACCCTCATGCTTGCTCTCTCTCACGCACTCGTTCTGTGTCTCTCTCTCAAATAAATAAATCTTAAAAAAAAAAAAAAAAGATTGGGATAAGCAATGAAAATCCAAAAAGAAATTAAAGAATTTAAGATATGCTTTGTTTTGAATGGTATCACATCCATCAAAAAACTACATTCTATATGCAAAATTAATTCTAATTTTCAACACTCCACAAAACGGAAACTTATTGAGTAAGCAGAACTTTATACAGTCTACGCAGAAGTTTCTCAGTTCTTTTTCAAGGATTTTTTTTTAAAAAGTGAAGGTAAATATATGTAACAAGGTTTGAACAAAACATTCACCCAAGATCCTAATTAAATTGTAGCCTGTTAACTTTTTTTTTTTTTTTTGCAGTATTGGTCAGCATTTTATGGGAACTATTATTTGACTCAGCTACTATACTAAAGATTATTCTACAGATAGGAGAGTCTCATTATCCAAGTACAGCTTAAAATGGAAAAAGCCCACTTAACGTTAATCCACTTAAGATAATTAGAATTTCATAATGAAAAATAACTTAATTAAGGCTTTGTTTTTAAAACTTTACACAGAAAATTGTAAAACTGAGTATAAAGACCAAAGAATAAAAGATGTTACAATTTTGGGGTATAATTTAGTGGCAAAATTAATAAAAATAAGAATTCAATCAGCGAGCATTTAACAGAGGGCCTGTACATAAACATAGTAAATAAAGATACAATATTGAGAAAGATGACAAAGCTCCCATTTATTTCCATGGAGTTCTCTTCCTAACAGAGGAAGACAGATGTCCTTCACTTCACTTTTGAGTTTTGCAGCACAATTTTAAAGAAAAAATACAAAATTTGTCCTTTTTACAAAAAATAATTAAAAGCATCAGTAGTTATTCCCAAGGACTATTATGAATCCCCTGATATGTAAACCATAGTCTTTTAAAGCCCCTATTGGGTCATCCTTGTAGAAATTTTCTCCTTCAAATACTACCTAGTCTTGTTAATATCTTTGCCAGGAATTTGAGGAGTTCTAATTATTTTGACCAATTTCATTAAATGGTGCATTTTTGCCAATATTTATAATTGTCCTGATTTTTCAGCTACAACACCCAACTATCTGGAAAGAAATGAAACCAGTGTTAAGAATGTTTATGTGTGTGTGTGTGGTTCCTTAAGTGTAAAGTTGATGATGAATATTAGTAGTGCATATTTTCATTATTTTTCCTCTCAACTAAAGGCACTTGGAAGAGTGAATTTTCAAAAATAAAGACTTAGAATTCTTTATATAAAATAAAGATATATGTATTTTTTTTTTCTTACAGTGCTATTTTAAAGTTAAAGTTAAGAAACTACCCAAAAATCCATCAAGACACTGCTTATATTAAGGCGCATCTATATTATGGAATACATTGTATGATAAAGAACGTGACAGTCCTATATGTGACAAAGTATAAAGATGTTAACACTATAAAAAAATTAGGGCTATATAGTGTGATTGTACTTAGTGAAAACAGTTATCTGCATGTATTATTCGTGTTGGCTTTTTTATGTTAAAAGTTTCTGGATGAACAGAAAACTCAACAGTGATTTAGCATCAAGCTAGTCTCAAATATGGATTTTTGGTAAACTATTCATAAAAAGTCTATGGCTTTTAAAAATATTCCTATTAGAGGGCGCCTGGGTGGCTCAGTTGGTTAAGCGACTGCCTTCGGCTCAGGTCATGATCCTGGAGTCCCGGGATCGAGTCCTGCATCGGGCTCCCTGCTCAGCAGGGAGTCTGCTCCTCCCTCTCCCGCTCCCCCCTCTTGTGCTCTTTCTCTCTCTCACTCTCTCTCTCAAATAAATAAAATCTTTTAAAAAAAAAAAATATTCCTATTAGAAGTACTGCTAGGAGTTTGGGGATCCATGCTATGTACCATATCAGCAACAATGACACATGCTCAAACTTACTATGTGAAGAACTGATGACGGAGGACTAGGGAACAATTCCTCTCTGGCTCTGAGCATCTCAAGCAGATATTACTGAACTGCTCATGAGTAGTGTGTTATGAAGACAGGAAACAGTTTTAAAAACAAGTGGCTCAGCCATTTAGTCATTTCAAAAATGCGAACGCCTACTTATGTACTCAGCTTGCACCCTGCTAGGTGCTGAGATATAATAAACAAGACTGATTTCGTTACTACTCGCCTTGGATCCTCCAGGCTAGTTTAAGAGAGATTTACCAAATAATCACAAAAGCTATATGTCAAATAGCAACTGTGCTCCAAAGAAGAATCTCTGTGGATTGAGTTGAAGGTATACAGCATTGCGGTATGTTTGGTTTTGTCCTTTTAAGATATAGTGTTGTGGAAGGTTAGCTAGCAGGTCACTTTAATCTTTTTTTTTTTTTTAAGTAGATAACCATTCTTAGAAGATGAACATTCTTCCCTGAATAACAGCTTCAGAAAGGTGTTTCCATAGATGAATTTTTGGATGCTTTTTTGGTAAGACAATAAAAACAAGGTTTCCCTCTGTATTTACTCTAGCTGCCAAATTCAGTGCTGATGTTAAATAATAAATATTTTAATTCAGGCCCAAATAAGCACTCTACCTATGATCACTAGTTATTCTGTTTTATCTGCTATTTAATCCCGTAAACCTGGTCAAATAATTTTGGAAAAATTACCATATCTCCCCAAAGCCATGTTTGCATGCCTACAGAAAGCCTAGCTTGGTTGCTCCAAGTGGCTGGAACTCAAGTCACCACTATTCATTATTTATTTTTTGATAAGTTATTTAAATTGCCAATACAGAATACCTGTAGAGCTAATATTGTAGTACGTCCCAACATCACAAACTTACAGTAACAGCTATATTTCAAAGACAGAAAAGTGTTAAAAAATATTGTACTTTAAAAGTGGCACACACTCAGCATTAATTCACTCCGTAGTTATTTCCTGACCAACTCAGTACATGCCTGGCAAAGTGCTATGTCCTTAGGATACTACAACGAGTATGATGACATTTCCTTTTTTTTTTAAAGAGCTCAGTGAGGCAGTAGAAAGAGGAAAAAAAAGAACAGGATTCAGTATGATGTGTGCGCCATAATAAGCAGCCTGTAGGAGATGTTACAAGAGATCAGAGAAAACAGAAACTAACCTTTGCCTGTCAGTCCGAAAGCCTCCAAAGAGAGGCTTTGAGAATATGATATATTCTCAGATCAGCCAAAAGAAACTGTTTGGGTATTTCCCTTTTAATGTCTAAAACTTCTAAAGTGAACTTCTAAAAACATACCTATTTTAAATTATTTTTGTGGATACTGATGGATCCACAGTGTCACACAACAATTTCTATATTCAAAGGATGTTGTGTACTATGAATCTCAGGCTTATTAGATGTAGGTGAAAAAAGATTAATCAGTTTTTCCCACCCCAAAATTAACAGAATTCCAAATTTATCATTTATAAGTAGGCAAAGCAGATCTGAATTTAATATTGTGTAGCCAAACGTTTATAATAAATTTGATCAGAAAACCATATAATATTATGTTGGAATGGGAAAAAACTATTTGATTCTTTGAAACCTATAATTAGAGCAATAGTGTACAGATAAATGCAGGCAAAAAACCAGTGTCTCTTTGCTAAACAGATTTAACAGGTATAAAAAAACAAATGCCCAAAAAAGAAATTCTTCAGTCATGAGCCTTAAAATTCAGGCAGTAGATCAAGTTTAGGAAGAACCAGAATTTATCTAAATTAAAAACAAAAAACAATGGGGTGCCTAGGTGGTTCAGCCAGTTAAAGTGTCTGCCTTTGGCTCAGGTCATGATCTTAGGGTCCTGGGATAGAAACCAGGAGCCCAGGCAGCTGGCTCCCTGTTCAGCCGGGAGTCTGCTTCTCCCTCTCCCTTTGCCCCTCTCCCCCCACTCATGAGCTCTCTCTCTCTCTCTCTCTCTCAAATAAATAAAATCTTTAAAAACAAAACAAAACAAAAAAACAAAAAAGAAATTCCACTGACTACATGCAATAGCCAGATTTACCAATCTGAATGCAACAGATAACAGGTTCAGACAAGTCTCTAGAGAATAACATAACAGAAAACTTGACTTATTTTCTTGTATTAGTATGCTATCAGTTTTCAAAGTATTAAAGTCACATAAAAATTCCAGATACAAGGCCCAATTTTTAAAACGAAATACTAAATATGTAGCTACTAAATTTCTTCTGCTTTGGCTACTACCAAATAAGCTAGACAAAATTCTTTTCATTTATTTCTTAATTAGGTAAATTAAAGTACTGTGAAGCAAAATTACCAACAAAAATACTTAGCTTTCAGCTCAAGTTAGAGGTTACCTAATAACTACCTGAAATGATCGGGAAAATCCTAGGATTCTCACAGGATAATGTTCTAAAAAACATTAAATCAATGCTAAAGTTTTTAATCAACTTATTCGTTGATAAAAAGTCAGTGTACAATTCAGGTCCTGAATGGCATCAAATCCACATTTCAGGTGGAGAAACAGAAGGAAAAAAATAGAATGGTCAGAACTTGCCCAAGGTCACAGGAATAATGAGCAAAACTAGAAGCCGACTCAGACTCCTAACACCAAGGATACTGTTCTTTTCATGACATTAATAACATGCATGTGATTTCTTCTGTATAATTTAGGCAATAAGGTCAGATCATGTGCCTTTCTGGGTTAAACAGACACTGCCTAATAGATAAATGCCCTTTTGAGAGCCAAATTCTGTTTTAACTTTTCTTTTAAAAGTATAAAATTCCTTCCATCATAACATCCAAAAGAAAATTGAGATAAGAAAACTGAAAACAATAATTTTTAATTATGCTCACTAAGAATTTAATGTTAAGATTTCCTTTTATTCATTCTGAATTTTACTCATTTCTTTACCCCTTATATTCTTATTTCCTTTTAAAGAAAGCTACCAGAAATATGGGCATTACAAAAGCATTCTTGTAAACATGGTAACAAAAATAGCACTACCTATAATCAAACATAAAATTTCCAGATTTCTTTACAGTCAGAAGAAAAGAGTTGGGCTTTTGAAAGGAAAATGCCTGCAGACTGCATTGGTCTTATGATAAACCGGGCATCGTCCTTCAACGAATTAAGATGTATTCAATGGAAAAATGTTGATAATGCAGACAGGCTACCTTGCCTACCCCAGACAATATATAATGCAACTTAAGGGGTAGCAAATAACTAGATACTGAAATGCCGGTCAAAAGTTAAAGTGAAATAGTGGCATATATTATTTATCTCTTTAAAAATAGGGATGTCTGGGTGGCTCAGTCAGTTAAGCATCTGCCTTCCGCTCAGGTCATGATCCCAGGTTCCAGGATCGAGTACCGCATTGGGAGCCTGTTTCTCCCTCTGCCTCCCGCTCCCCCTTCTTGTGCTCTGTCTCTCTTACAAATAAAATCTTTAAAAAAATGAAAATAAAACCTACTAAAATTGACTAAATAAAACAAACCATTAATCCAAGGTGAGCCTCTACAGCATATTCTGATGGCAAATCTACTTGCTCTTGCTGAAATGTCTATGTTCTTAAGTTTTAACAACTATCTTGATTTTGCTTTAAGAATCGTGTTGAGGCGCCTGGATGGCTCAGTCGGTTGAGCATCCGACTCCTGGTTTTGGTTCAGGTCATCATCTTGGGGTCGTGGGACTGGCCCTGCAATGGGCTTTGCAGTCAGCACAGAATCTGCTTGAGATTATCTCCCTCAACCCCTACTTGCACTCTCTCTCTCTCTCTCAAATAAATAAAATCTTAAAAAAAAAAAAAAAGAATCAAGTGGTATGTTTATCAAGGCCTGCAACCAGGTCCCTTCAGCTCCCGATCTTACCTGCTGAGTCCTCCAAATCAATCAGTTTGGGCATTAGGCTTTCAGGGAGTTTTTCTGGTAAGTCATAGCCATTCTTCCTAGCAACTACCAGATGAAAAGCAGCACAAAACTCATCCAGTGTCAATGCTCCATCTTTATCAAAGTCTGAAAGTTCCCTAGAAGACAAACTTACTATAAATATAATCACCTGCTTTGGATCCCTTTATGTCTCAAAAAAGAAGCAAAAGAAACCCTTTTCCAGAAAAAGTGCAATCATTAATTTAAAAAAATCCCATAGATGGGAACAAGTGTAATAAAGCAAATACAGCAAACTGTTCGGCTGCAGAATCTAGGCAGTGGTCATATGGGTGTTCAAGGCACAATTCCCTAAACTTTTCTGAATGCTTGAAATTCTTATAATAAAATGCTAAAAAACAGCCTAAATAAATAAGATCACCAAAAAATGACCTTTAATCCATATGCATTTTTAAGTAACAAGATTTAGTTTAAAGGCAGGCTTATTTAATAAGTCACTGAAATTCTAAAAACCTTTGTTTTTGTTGTTATCAAAGGTCTACATGTATCCACTTTAAAGCACCCAATAGAATTACAAGGCTTGATATTAAAAAAACAAAACAAAACAAAACAGCCCCCCATTCCTGCACTTTCTAGATGCAGAAGCAACCACTTTTGTATTTAACGCCTTCCACTATAAATAGCATGTATATATTGCTAGTTCTTCATTTTTCAGTTTAGGCATTATCTATCTTCCTTCTACCATAGCACTCTATGCTACTAAAAATCCTACTAATGAAATAATTTAAAGTAGAAATAACATCTATGTTTATCTGATAATTGTTTTTAAAAAGTAATTTGTGATTGTAATTTGTTTTGACTGACTAATTCCAACTACGTAGCAGCTATCCCGTCTTAGTTTGGATTTAAGTGGGAGATAAGCACTGTTCTTAAGCTCATGGCTTAGTACAGGTATAGGTAGAGCAAATGGTGTAGGTAATATGTAATAGATATAAGCTTGTTAAAAACCAAATGGGTTACATATAACCATGGATGAACCAACTAGCTTTTACTCCATGCATTATGCCACCAACGAGAAATAGCGGCTACAGCTTGAAGAATTTTAGCACTTTTTGAAGAACTACTGTACTGGCATCACTTATTTCTTTTCCAGAGAGTGAGACAGAAGCTGACCATTTTAAGGCAATACTGAGTTCTTTGAAAACATTCTTGAAAAGGTTACTCTAATAGTTTATTTTTTAAGGTTCAAAAATCTACCTGCTGGAAACTCCTTTGAAACAACCCATATTACCCAACTGAAGTGATATACCACACTTACCAAATGTGAGAAAGTTCAAGAATAGGAAGTTTTGATTTTGTAAAAAACTCTTTAGCTGCAGATCCTGAAATATTAAAACAGTGTTGTTTAATGTTATTCTGAACTTACAGACCCAAGAATAAAATGTGACGTTAAGAGTCTTAAGGCTTTTTTCATTGGGAACAAGGTAACCTTAATATGTGTATGTCATGTTTTTTTCTCCAGTGATTATAAACTCTTTTTAGACAAACAATTTGAGAATTATCTTTTATAATCTCTGACCAATAAAACCATGTCTTTGAAATTATGAAACTGAGACTTTGTCCTGTCCCATCCAGAAGAATTTCTGTTTTTAACAACTCACCTGGAATAAATCCGTTTAGATCAGGCTGAATGGTTTTAAACTGATTTACATAATACTGTCTCTGTTCATCTGTTATTTTCCAGGGATCATCATAACTACTGGATTGCCTACGGATTTCATTGGCAGTTGTAGCTGATGCTACGGTTCGTACTGTTGTCTGGTCCTGTAATGAAACATTTTTTTCCTCAGTACCGTATCTATCTATACGATTATATGGACAAAGATTGCTAGGTTATTTATCTTTGAAATTAAAACTTACTTTTTGTGGATGTTTAAAATATAAGAAGTCTTCACAAAGTCATCAGCAAACCACATATTTGTTATAATCAGATTACTGAATGTTTCTGCACAATGGTTATATAAGTGCGTAGAATGATAGCAATATGTAAGCAACAGAAAGTTACGAAAAATGTGCTAAGAAAGCCAGGCAAATATATTCCTAGGGGCAGAAAACTTTCAAAACTTCGTTGAACAATTAGAAAGAAAATCAGCCAAAACTTTTAGTGAAACATTCCAATGATAACAGACTTTAAGACACCGAGCAGAATTCCGTGTTCTATAAAGAGTGAACTTGCATTTACAAAATTCACAATAGCAAAAAAAAAAAAAAAAAAGTGACTGCAGCAATACTCTGAATGAAGCAAATAAAAATGCAATACCAATAAAATGTCACACCTGGACAGAAGCAGGATGCATGGTTAAAAGAGTACTGGTTGGTGGAGTATCTGCAAAACTGACCCAGGTTTCTTGCGGTGGAGGTGGAGAATGCCCTGACCACACGGCGTCGCCAGCAGAACCTAAAAGGAGAATGGGTACACGTGTTGGCTCACTTCCGGAGAAAAAACAGTTACCAGGTTTTTACTGTAACTCTCCATACACATATTATAAATGTTTTCTTTGAACTCTAACTTCGACTTCGAAGAAATGTTAACGATTTCCCAGGTGAATCTCTTCGGTCAGCTTAAAATTATACCTCATTTAAATCTTTTAAATTGTTATTGTGCTTTCCTTGTCAATACTGGAACTAAAAGAATATATACCTTATATTCTGGGAAATCATCATTTATTTGTTTCCCCTTCAGAGAATCTGGTATCTATAAACTTTTGTCTAAGCCTCATATGTATACGTAAATGCAATTACCATTGTTCAAAGTGATGTATCTGCTTACAAATGTTCATAGTTGGCTTTTGCTTCTAATTAAGGTACTTAATTTATAATTAAAAATTGCCTTGGAGGCAACTCTTAAAGGAATATTACCAAGTTTCCTTCAATTTACCACCCTTAATATATAACCATCACTTCTAAAGAATTTCCAAATACCTGATTGTGCTTCACCAAAGGGAGACCAAAATGGCCCAGGTCCTGTAAGAGGCCTCTCGCTATTTCCCCCACTGGGGTGACGGCTGTGCTTCCTCCATGTGTGTGGAGAAGTTGGTGGGGACTGCTGGGGTGAAACTACGGGGGATGCAGGTTCCTAGAAAGAATATTATTAAGACTTAAATTTTTTTAAGGTAACATGTGCATTAATAAAGCACTCAATAAATGCTTTAGTGTAAACATCTACACGGGCCATCAACTGATAACAAGTTCAGGCACATGATTACCTGCTGATCTGCAGATGTACGAGGCTGGACAGTATCATGGCTTACAGATCCTTTTTTCACTTGTCCCCTGCCAGGTGGTGGAGGAATTACACCAGAATAAGGCCCTTGATTTTCAGAATCTGAAGAATATGAGGCTGCATGGCGAGATTCCTGTTCATTCTTTGAAGCAACAAATCTTGGCAGAGGAAGGTCCTTTACTGTTAACCACAGAAATAATTATTACTTTAAAATGAAAAAGAGCACTCATTAAAACTGCAATATGGATTAGATATCAGAAGGAATTTTTACAAAAATGAATACAGACACAGCAGACACCTATGTTTATCACTATATTTAGACCACCTCCCTTAGACTGTTTAGGGAGACTCTAAACTAGAAAGTAGTAGTAACACTAAACTGTCCTTCTAAAGGCACTAACAATAGCTATAATAAATGTCCTGACTCTATGCTTGCAACTGAGGCAACAAGATGCCAAGGTCACTGACAGTAACTGACAGTCTGAACTCAGGGCAGTCTGACCTGAAAGCCTAGGCTATTTCTTTTCTACTCATACTGATTCTCTTAAGATGTTAGAGCTGTAAGTAAAGCAGAGAATATGTCACTAGATTGAGACTAGATTAATCTAGACATTTCATGGCACAAAGTCCTGAAAATATTTTACTGTCCCCCTACCAACATCACAGTACAAGGCATGATAGCTATCCACTTTAGTCTGGCTTGTGACATTTCTACAGGCAGATATCCTACATTCAAATAAACAGAGAAGAAAGAAGACCGAGAACTTCTTTGCAGGTCAGTCATAGCTCATTCTTTTAGACTAGGCAACATACACAGGAGCAGAATTTTTAATAGAAAGTACACTTCCCTCCACTATGACTATCTGCATCTCTCCTGAATCTCCATACTAAGGAGGGGAACTACTAAGCTTATTCAGTATTTATATAAAAGAATTCAAAATTACCTGAAAAGAATGTAAACTCTCAATTCTAGAAGAATGATGTGTGGCAAAACAGAGGTCCACAATGAAAACCTCACACTGACTAATAAACTGAACTTGGTACTTAAAACTATAAAAATTCTAACATTACAGAAAACCTCAAGTTTTCTCTTTCCTCTTTTCCCTATGACAACCACAGAACTCTCTGCATTTAAGTGCCTACCTTTATAGAATTTCCACTGACTTCAGCATCAATAAGCCTCCCAATCACAGAAAAACTAATTATCCTAGGTGACACTTATAAGGTAGTCAGATGTCTGTACGTAGGTTTTAGTCTACCAATATTTTAACATTGTCTAATTTCAAATGCACAGCCTTCCCAAACAAAAAAAACCACTAAGTATTATGTAGTTTTATACTTATTAGAAAAGAAGAATATAAGGAAGGCATATAAGAAGGTGGTCAGTCACTATAATTCAACATTTACTTTGATAAAATTATGCCCCTAAACTCTTTCTAAGCAACTATTAGTGAATTAATTCTGAAAAATCACCACTTTTAACAATTTTTATATTATCATCAAATACGTATTAAGTACATACATACCAGAACAGGTTTAAGAAAGAGATTTTTCTAATATTCACGAATGAAAAAAGCACAGTAGTAAGAATAAAGCCATGACACTTACGGTCACAAATGCCACTAAAATATCAGAAGACTCAACAATTCTACTAACTTTATTTCATTTGTGATCAGAAGTCTATTTTCATTTCAGCTACTAATATATTCCATATTTACCTGTATTTATACTTTCCACTCTTAAAGGGAAACCAGACTGGGCAACAGCTACAAGTTTCAAAGCGATATAGAACTGACTTCTTCCAAAATAACCAAGCCTCGTTGCACCACAAAGCTCCATAATCTATAAAAGAAAGAAAAGTTTCATGACAATAATTCTCCAAATAAGCAGGTATTTAACTTCTGTTTATAACCCCCAAAATACATAGCTGACACATGGTGTATTACTCTCAACTGACGACCAACTTCCTCAGGTTTCAGGTTTGTAAGTGAAAATAAAAAGGCACTGACCTTAAATTAAGAAGGTTATGGTTCTCCTACTTAGTAAAATCCATGTGATAAAGCAATTTTATTTTATTAGAATAACTATTTTTTCTTGAGTCCTATTTTTCAGAAACAAGGTACCATCCCCTTTTCACAACACTGTGCATACAACAGGGCCAAAAGTTCCTGCATCTAATAGATTATTATGCAGCCATTTAAAGTACTAGTCATAAAATGACATATTACGTGGAAAAAAGCAGGATACATAATTTTAACCACATAAACACAAATTTGAAAAAAATCAGATATATACAAATCTATCAGTAATTTTGTTAGGGGAGATTAAGAATAGGGCTTTTCCATCAAAAGGAATAAGTTCTTGCCATTTGCAACGATGTGGATGGAACTGGAGGGTATTATGCTGAGCGAAATAAGTCAAACAGAGAAAGACATGTATCATATGACCTCACTGATATGAGGAATTCTTAATCTCAGGAAACAAACTGAGGGTTGCTGGAGTGGGGGGTGGGGTGGGAGGGATGGGGTGACTGGGTGATGGACACTGGGGAGGGTATGTGCTCTGGTAAGCTCTGTGAATTGTGCAAGACTGTTGAATCTCAGATCTGTACCTCTGAAACAAATAATGCAATATATGTTAAGAAAGAAAAAAAGAAGAAGAAGAATGTAGCAGGAGGGGAAGAATGAAGGGGGGGAAATCGGAGGGGGAGAAGAACCATGAGAGACGATGGACTCTGAAAAACAAACTGAGGGTTCTAGAGGGGAGGGGAGTGGGAGGATGGGTTAGCCTGGTGATGGGTATTGAGGAGGGCACGTTCTGCATGGAGCACTGGGTGTTATGCACAAACAATGAATCATGGAACACTATATCTAAAACTAATGATGTAATGTATGGGGATTAACATAACAATAAAAAAAATTAAAAGAAAAAAAAAGAATAGGGCTTTTCCTCTTATTTCCCAGATTGTAATTAATGTGGCTATACTACTTTTCCTTAAAACAATTTTTGTTTGCTTTGTGTTTTTAAACCATGAAGGTCTTCAAGGAGCTGCATCGATCATTCCAGTCATTTGACAAGTACGTATCAGACTAGAAAAGAGCATTTTTGGTTATGAGATTAAATTACAACTCCAAAAGCTGGAGTAATGTCTACTGTACAGACATTATAATCTTAAAATAAAATAAACACCAAGTATCCTTGTCTCACCTTCTCAAAAGATACAAATTCCTGTGAAAAGGGAGCATATTTGTCTATTTTCTTTTTCCTGAAACACTCAAAGATTAGGGTATGCCTAGATGTTACAGTAATAATTCACAAGTATTTACTAGAATTGCAAAAAAGCACCCACCACCAGTTAAGCAATGTATCACAGTCACAATAACCATTCGTTTACTCGCACAAGACGACAGTCATTTTTTCTGTGATTGATCAGCAATGGAGGAAGTTCCTGATTCTGCCACTAAGGGGCACCACTTCAGTGTAAATTTAAAAGGGCAAGGAGGATAAAGAGGCCAGATTCACATTAGGGAACTAGGAGGAAAATGAGGGCAAGAGTTAAGGCCATATAGCCTTGAAAGATACGCAGGCATTTTGTTATGATTACTGCCCCTTTCCAGGATTCTTTTCTGCCCACTTGGCACCCTGTAAAGGATCATTACACATCTTAGACACTTTTGCTTATAAAACAAACCTATATGCCCTGTATCTATGTTTGATAAAGGGAAGACCTCAAAAGAAATCACAGGTAGTTGGTTTATCCTTGTTATATGTCCAGGTATCAGTCAGGAGGAGATGCCCAGGGACCAGGAAAAAATGCAGGGGGGTGTTCAGAAGAAGGGGGCACGCTGGGGAACCAGACAATAGGTGATAACTAAAGCTGAGGGAGTAAATGAGATGCCTACAAGCCCAGAGCAGGGAAAGGGAACTGTGGAAAACACCAAAACCTAAGGGCAGGTGTAAAAAGGAGCCTATGAAAGAAGCAGTGGGAAAAAGTACCAGCAGGAGGAGGAAATCAAGGGTGGAAAGAGGTTCTGGAAGGTGGGGGAGCAAGCCTTAAAGAAAATCATTATTGCACATACAAATTCATGTACAAAGGTGTTCACAGTAAGAAGCAACCTAAAGTTAACACAAGAACAAAACAGAGTTGATTATGAAATAACTATATAATGAGAAAACTGTACATTTAAAACTCACTGCTTACAGTATTAATGTTATGAAAATAAAAAGCAAGATACAAAGCAGTCTAATCCCAATTTTATTAAGATATGTACATATAAATGGTAATGAATATGCCAGTGATTATTTCTGGGTACTAAGATTAAGGGACGTTTCTAGGTTTTCTTTACGTGAGTCTACATTTACTACCAAAAATATTTTATATTATTTAGTCAGAAAACTGATAAGTAATTTCCAAACAAAAGAATTAGTGGGGCCAAATCAAAAAGGAAAGAAAACACACTCTGTATTTCGCAAGTAGGAGGTTTTTGCTGCTTGAGCACTGGTAGAGATGCAGCAGGGTAAAATCTCATTTGCAATGGATTAAGGAAGAAACATGAGGAATATAAGTGGAAAGAGAGGTTAGAATGCTTGGCTCTCAAAGAAAGTTAAGTTTAGAAGGGTAATCTTGTTTCTCCTAAGTCTCAGAGCCAGTCAGTGGAAGAACTGGCTCAAGAAACCAGGTCCTTTGATTCTAAACCCAAAGCTCTTTCCAAGGGGCTGTTTGATTCTAAACCCAAAGCTCTTTCCAAGGGGCTGGGGGGGGGGGGGGGGGGGGGGGGGGGGGGGGAGGGGGGAAGTGGAGGGTAGAAAAGCAAGGAGGGATACTATCTTTCTACTGTTTCAGACATAAAATTTTAAGCTGCCCTGTCGGGAAAGGGAAATGAGATTTTGAAAAGGGAGATAAAAGGGCTCAAAGGCAAAATATTTGCAGTTATTTCTCTATAACTAATCCTGGCTACATCACCTACAAAACTCACTTTGTGGCCCAAGTCAGGCATATGTGTCATTGATGACTATCTTTCCAAGCTACCCCAATTAGAGAGGCCACAAGCCCTTGAAAGCAGCAGAGGAGGAACGGAGCTAGAACATACACACTTATAAAAATGATCCCTGATAAAACAGTATCAGGAGGTCTGATTTGCCAAATGCCTTTCAAAAAGATTATTAAAATTTATTCTCCCACTATCAATGAGTGTTTTTTTTTTCATCTTTTCTCCAGTAACCTGAAAAGGCTACTCACACACTACATGTAGTTTTTTGACTGCCTGTGTTATACAGTTTCATATAGCTATTTCTTACTTTAGCTTTTATACTATTCAAATATGTGATACAGGGGCACCCGGGTGGCTCAGCTGGTTAAGCGTCTGCCTTCGGCTCAGGTCATGATCTCAGGGTCCTGGGATCCACCTGCCTCAGGCTCCCTGCCAGGTGAGGAGCCTGCTTCTCCATCTCCCTCTGCCCCTCCCACCCCTGTGCTCTCATTCTCTCTCTCAAATAAATAAAATCTTTTAAAAATAAATAATAAAATAAATAAATAAATATCTGATAGAGTTATTAGCCCAGCCCTCAATGTTTTTTTTCTTGTTTAGAATTTTCTGGACTATTAATCATAGTACTTATTCCTCCAAATAATCTTTAGAATCATTTATCAAAATAAATTGAGATTTTAATTGGAATGGCAATTTATTTTTCATCTTTTTCCTAACTTTAACAAGATCACTTCTAGGGGCGCCTGGGTGGCTCAGTCGTTAAGCGTCTGCCTTCGGCTCAGGTCATGGTCCCAGGGTCCTGGGATCGAGCTCCAAATCAAGCTCCCTGCTCGGCGGGAAGCCTGCTTCTCCCTCTCCCACTCCCCCTGCTTGTGTTCCCTCTCTCGCTGTGTCTCTGTCAAATAAATAAATAAAATCTTTAAAAAAAAAAAAGATCACTTCTAGTGTTTTACCATTAAGCATGATACGGGCTAACACTCTGCAACACCCTTGTTAAGAAACTATTCAGTTATGGGGAGTCTGGGTGGCTCAGTCAGTTAAGCATCCAACTCTTGATTTCTGCTCTGGTCATTTCCGCTCAGGTCATGATCTCAGGTCATGAGATGGAGCCTCAGGTGGGTGGGGCTTTGCGCTGGGTGTGGCGCCTACTTAAGATTCTCTCTCCCTCTCCCTCTGCCCCTATCCCCACTCCTGCAAGCCGTCTCTCTCAATAAATGAATGAATGAAATATTTTTAAAAAGGAAGAAAAGAAAACTATTCAGCTAGTTCCACTGGTCTAAGAGTTTTGTTTGGGGTTTTGTGTTTTCAAAAACCACAAATAGACATTAATTTTATTGTGTGCACTCTTGGGCAGAAAACTAAAAGATCGTAATTTTTCTCCTTAGTCTATTATTATTCATAATTCTATTAATAGAATTCCTAACATCAAACCATCCTTTGATCCCTAAAATGAATTCCATTTAGTCATAGTGTATATCACTATTTCAAATAATATTTATAAAATTTTAACCACAATCTTAAAATGATTGGCCCAAAAAAACACAAAAAAAAACAAAAACCCCAAAACCCCTATATCTGAAAGGTTTGGAAATGATGCTATGTTGGCTTTGTGAACACAACTAACAAGTTTTACTTTTTTTCTCTCTGCTCCGAAATACTTTAGATTTGGAACTATATGTTCCATCAAGATTTGGAAGACATGGGCTGAGCAATATCTCTGATGTGTGTCTCAGTTTCTTCCGGGTCAGGTGGGATAAACTAGGTTGTCATCTCTAAAATGTTTGATCATTTCCTAGAAAATCATTTATCACTTCCAAATTTTGAAATTTATTATTAGTTCAGCATTATCCAAAGTAGTCTCACTCTTTTAATTGCCTCTCTATGGTAACTTGCTCTTAGTCTAAATCATGCATATCTTTGAGCACTCTTGCACAGCTGCCTAATGTTGAGAATCGCTGAAAGCCCTTGTTAGGATATGGATTCCCAGATCTCTTCCATTAGACTGTAACTTGCCTAGGAAACCCAGGGTCAGCTAGTGTTGCTGGTATACTACCAACAGCTACCGAAAACCATTAAGCTTTATTTTCATAACATTATAAAATGTACATGTTTATGGTAAAATAAGTAAAATGGTACTTAAGGATATGGAGTTAAAAGTTCCTACAATCCCCATCAAAATAACAATTCTTTTCATATGTTCTTCCCATCTTTTCCACATGTATTCAAACATATAAGCACACATACCTAACATAAACTTTTTACACATATAGGGTCATGCTGTATATGACTTTTTCACACAATATTACTTGAAGATCTTTTTATATCAGCATAGGTCTCTTTCATTTTTTTTACATAGCATTCCATGCATGGACATACCTATTACAAATTAACCAATCCCCTACTGATGGAGACTTAGGTTTTTCTAGCTTTCTATTACAAGTAATGCCATAAACATTCCCAAGCATCTATCTTTGTGCACTTGTAGAACTGTAGGACAAATTTCTAGAAATGGAATATACTTTAAAATGTAATAGTCAAGTACTCCAAAAAAACTGTATCATCTTACTGGCCAGCCAAGAATTGTGGCTATGTGGTCTAAGACTAAACAGAGAGAGGCGAAGTTTTCATTATATTGGCTTCACAAGGATATCAATCCTACATAAGTCAGTATTGACTTTTTTCCTGAATACTCTGTTCCATAATACTTATCAAAAAGCCACTAACTTCCAGAAGAAAAGATAAACTAGATTATAGTTCATTTTAATACCTATAGAGATCAACGTGGTTAGGGAATCATTCTGTATCATTTATATAGTACTTGAGCAAGTTATATTACTTTACTGTGTCTGAGTTTCCTCCTATGTAAACTGGGGAAAATAATATACTACCTCTTATGATTGCTGTGAGCATTCAATGAGGCTGTATTTAATAAAACACAAAAGTGTCTGGTCCATGATATAATTATTACTTTTTATTTACCACCCTGATCATAATGTACTTTATTGAGACTTCAGAGACTAAGTCATTCTTGAAAACCGCATTTTCCTGAGAGCCAAGAGTGAATGCCTTTAAGCCCCAAAGTGGGTTTTATTATAATTTTTGATGAAAAGTCTTCTAAAATATAGGATGCTTTCAAGCCTTCATAAGTATTTTGAAGTTCTTGTTTAAGACAATACACTGAGCACAGGAAATTACCTCCTCTCCCTTCAGGAATCTTATTAAAATGACAGTAAGGGAAGAAAGCCACAAAAATAAATAGAAGGGGAAACAATGAGCAGGCAGGAAATCTCAACAAATGTTAGCAATCAGAAAGCAGATGGAGTCATGCCTAATAAAGTAGGTGGAAGAAATTAGTGCCAAGAATACCTACGGAGAAGAATCAATTTGTCCCGCAAAATCAGGGACTCACCTAGAAATGCCAGGTATGACTAAGGGTGAGATTGGGACAGAGATGAAGATCCCTATCTCTACAGCTGCTCACAGAATACTAGCAACCAGACTTTACCCTCCGAATATAAACAAACAAAACACCGGAAGTTATTTCTCTGAAGAAAGAAATGTAGGGAAGTACTAGTCAGCTGATAAGGACAGGGGTTGTTGCCGCAGAGAAAAGCTCCTGTTTCTAGCATTTAGCAATCCAGTAAGAGTCAGCATCTGGTCCACTCCTCCCAAAGGAAGGCAGCCTTTCAAGGAGCTAAATGCAAGAACACAGAGCTCAGTTATTCTATTGGTGCATTAAATGTAAACAGGTTACCAAAGATCAATAAGCAGCTGAGGAAAACCTACATAATGGAAGAAAACTGTCAAATTTAAAAAGAGGAAAAAATTCTGAGGGAAAGATATAATTCAGGAAAGAAAGAGCACTTAAAAATACTCTAGTGAGTATCCTCTGACAGATTTAACATAGTAATGCATCCATAAAAAGAACAGGATATTATGAAAAAGGAACAACCAAAGAACAAGTGTCTGCAAATACACGAAGTTCAATGGAAATACTAGTAGAGAAAAATTTCTCCAGAAGTAGGAAGGGGCAAGGCGAATTAGAAAATATGAGAGAAAAACAGAATTAATTTGGAAAGCCAAAATTTTTATTAAAATGAGGTCTACAAAAAATGCAGAGAGAATAGAAGAGTAATAATTATAGAACAAAAGATTTTCCCCAAATCTAAAGACACAAGCTTTCAGGTTGAGAGAGTCTACTGAGGGCTCAACACAATGGGTTAAAGAATTCCTAAACACATTACTGTGGAGCTTCAGAACAGCAAGGATAAAACAAAGATCCTAAGAGCATCCAGAATATGTGTAAGGGAAGTGGAGAAGGGGGAGAGGTACTGATCACTAAGAAGAAATTTTACTAAATGGACTAGAATCAGACTTCTCATCAGTAACACCAAATCAGAAAACAATAAAGCAACACCCTCAAGGTTCTAAGGAAAAATTATTTTCAACCTAGAATTCTGTATCCAATCTAGCATGAAGATGATGGAAAGAACAGACACTTTCGTAGATGCAGATCTAAATAAAATTTATCTGCTATGAACTCTTCCTTGAGAAAATATTTGAGGATGTTATTCAGCAAAATTTAGAGACAGAGTATCCAGGAAAAAGCAGATACGCGGGCGCCTGGGTGGCTCAGTTGGTTAAGCGACTGCCTTCGGCTCAGGTCATGATCCTGGAGTCCCTGGATCGAGTCCCGCATCGGGCTCCCTGCTCGGCAGGGAGTCTGCTTCTCCCTCTGACCCTCCCCCCTCTCATGTACTCGCTCTCTCTCATTCTCTCTCTCTCAAATAAATAAAATCTTTAAAAAAAAAAAAAAAAAAAAGCAGATACGCACCAAGAAAGCAGGGAAATAAGGCTGCAGGATGACAGCTATGCAAATGACCTGGAGAGCAAGCAGTTCAGATTAGAGCAAAATGACAGCTCCAGGAAGATTTCAGAAAAAAATAAAGGGGAAGGAATGGATACAAAGGCAAACAGTGCTTGGGGGCGGGGGGGGGGGGGGGGGGAAAAAAGAGAGAAAATTTGGTAAGGGAAAGCTGTATAAGAATAATCATAGTACTGGGGCGCCTGGGTGGCTTAGTCCGTTTAAGTGTCTACCTTTGGCTCAGGTCATGATCCCAGGGTCCTGGGATGGAGTCCCCTGCCAGGCTCCCTGCTCAGCAGGGAGCCTCCTTCTTGCTCTCCCTCTGCCTGCCCTTCCCCTTGCTTGTGTGCTCACTCTCTCTCTCCCTCTGTCAAATTAATAAATAAAATCTTAAAAAAAAAAATCATATTACTATATCATAGTACTGTATCTGCAGTATAAATATTTATATCTTCATAATGTAAACACACTTTGGTTTTCAACTTTTAGATTCAATAAGTCAGAACATATTAAACAATTAAGAATTATGGTTTTAGAACATACTAAATATGTAAAAGTATAGCTAACAAGTTCAAAGAGAGAAGGATAAGAAAGCTGAAGGGGAAAAGGCATGTTCTGGTTTCTGGCCTAGTACATAAGAAGCTTAGAAGTCAACACTCTGTCCTAACAAGCAAAAAGCTGAACAAACTGAAAAACCAAGAACTCTTCTTAGATCTGTAAGAAAAGTCAGGTCACAGAGCAAACTGCTGCCCCCGAAACTGGAGACCAACAGAAGGCAAATACAGAAAAATCACAATTTACTGGAGGCGAAACCCATCAGCATCAACCTCCTTGAAACCAAGATGAAGTATAGGAAAGGGGAAGGAGAGAAATTGTTGCTCTTTTCATAAAGCCCTTACAATCCCTGATTTCTTTTTAATCCTATGCAGATATTATTTTGATGAAAACCAAAAGAATATATTTTTGAAAGACATAATAAGCAGACTCATATTTTCAACAACATAGATTTTATAAACAAATTAGTATACTGTACTATATTGCAGTTATATATTCAAAGCCCCTAAGAAAAAGTGGAATGTTTTTCTTCACCTAATGGACTAATGCTATTCAGAGTTTTTGCTTTATTCTGTTCTTTTTAATGATTTGTGACTTTTTCCTTGTTGCCAAGCTCTTTCATTTACTCTATCAGCAGCCTTTCTAGTTGTTGGCTTTCTGCCTTGCATGCCATGGCTTAGAAACAGAACCTTTTAAAACTGTATAAAAACAAGAATGAATAGTTCTTTAATAGTAACTCAAAGAGCTCACCAAAGAACGAAGTACACAAGTATTATTTTTTTACTTCCAGATATATAACTATGGTGGTGATGGTACATTAGTTGGTAGGGGAGGGGCGTTAACATTTATTGAGAACACATAATGCTAACCACAATCCTAATTACTCAAAGTGTTCCCATCTAATCCTAAAAATAATGTGGAGAATTGGTATTATCATTTTACAGAGGAAGAAAGAATCAGACTGGCCAAGTAACTAAGGCCAGAGGGCCCAAAAGGGCAGAGCTGTAATTCAAAGTTATGCCTTTAATCTTTCACCAAGACATGGTGTACACTGTCCTTTTCCCAGGATAATGTTGGCTTCCTCAGGGCAAGTGCCCTCACTAGCTTCTAAAGCATGCCTTATAGCCCAGAGTGCCTAGAATACAGTGACAAAAGAGTAGTTTAAATGTGTAAGGGAGGCTCTTTAATCCTAGGCTCAGAACATGAAGTACAGGAATGCTAACAACAATGAATGTGTATAAAAGTTATTTCTTATTTGAAATGAAAAAAGATCAAAGTAGATGCCAAATTACATATTTGAGCTTGAATCCATGAGCTGAATAACAAAATATAAGAACTCAAAAAAACAGAGTGAGACTATATTGAAACTACGTAATATGGAGAAGCATCCTAGCAAGCTGTCTATAATTCTCTCCAAGATGAAATTTTATGCATGTTTAATACAGTTAACTCTTGAACAACACAGGGATTAGGGGAGCCAAACCCCCGTGCAGTAAAAAATACACTTAAACTTCTACTTCCCAAAAACTTAAAATCTACTGTTGACCAGAAGCCTTATCAATAACATAAAGTCAATTAATGCATATTTTGTATGTTAAACGTATTATACTCTGCATTTTTACAATAAAGTAAGCTAGAGAAAGGAAAATGTTACTAAGAAAATCATAAGGAAGAGAGAAAATACATTTACAGTACTGTGTGTGTGTCTATCGAAAAAAATCTGCAAGTGAGCCCACTCAATTCAATCCCATATTGTCCAAGGGTCAACTGTACAATAAAATATAATAGAAAATAAGAGCCTCCCTTTAGTGCACCTGGGTAGTTCAGTTGGCTCAGGTCATGATCCTGGGGTCCTGGGATGGAGCCCCGCGTTCAGTGGGAGCCTGCTTCTCCTTCTACCCCTCGCCCCTGCTCATGCTCTCTCTTTCACGCTCTCTCAAATACATAAATACAATCTTTAAGGAAAAAAAAAAAGATCCTCCCTTTATAGTCATTATCAGGTTAAAAATGAGGTGACTCCACTGCTTTCGGTTTTAAAATGAAAAGTTAAATGGGACTGAATCAGTGGCAAAGCTGACTCTTTTTGCTCGCTTAGAAGCCCAGGCAGCTTGGTCTACACGTATGCACTACACTGGCTACCAATCAGTGTCATTCTTCTTGTTCCACTAACTTGTTAGACTAGTTCCTACACCTCTCTGACTCATTAGCTTTACTAACATGGGAATATCTGTAATGAAGATTCACATTTACTAGAGAAATTAAAAGAAAGTAGGGAACAATTATACTCAGAACCTATGATTAGGAAGGCTGTTTACTTGTTATCATACTTAATGATCAGAACAATCCTCTAATGTTGGCTACCATTATCCCCAGTTAATAGGAAAGGAAACTGAGGCTAATAAGTGGCAGAGCCAGGATTCAAAGCCTTATTAGTCTAAGCCCAAAGCTCTCTGTTCCCAGCTGTCTCCAAGGCATAGCTAAACAGAACTCTTAACACTGGCATGCTTATGGACCAGTAGTTCCTTCAGATCGCAAAAATGTATTCCAAAGAACACCAGTCAAGCTAAAGACTCTGCAGCTGAGTAAGTTGAGAGATATTACAGCCCCTGCAGAGACTACACAATGCAGTTTTTGACCATAAGAGGCACTAAAAAAAAAAAAATCCTATAGCCTAGAAATAAACCCCGTTTTGGTTTAGATTCTATTAAAATGTTTCAGAACTACTGGTTCACAGATCAGATGGTTGGTATAAAACAC
Organism: Phoca vitulina; assembly: GCF_004348235.1. Taxonomy (NCBI): domain Eukaryota; kingdom Metazoa; phylum Chordata; class Mammalia; order Carnivora; family Phocidae; genus Phoca; species Phoca vitulina. The sequence continues at coordinate 25,833,149 of NW_022589712.1, read as the reverse complement.
TTTGGGAATCAATGTTGTAGACCCTAGAGCAGTGATTTTCACATTTTTTTGGTCTCAGGATCACTTATAAATGCTTTAAAAAGTTATTGAGAAAAAAATACTTTAAATAAATAAGAAGTACTGAGGACTCCCCCAATGCTTTTGTTTTTGTAGGTTCTATTTATTGATATTTACCATATTAGAATTTAAACTGGGAAATTTAAGAATATGTATCTATAAATTCATTTAAAAATAAAAATCAATCCCATTACATGTAACATAAAATTTTATGAAAATAACTATTTTCCAAAATTGAAGAAAACGGAGTGAAGCGGTGCCTGGCTGGCTCAGTAGGTAGAGCATATGACTCATGATCCTGGGGTCATGAGTTCAAGCCCCACAATGGGCATAGAGCTTACATTTAAAAACAAAAACAAAGGGCACCTGGGTGGCTCAGTTGGTTAAGCGTCTGCCTTCAGCTTCGGTCATGATCCCGGTGTCCTGGGATCGAGTCCCGTGTCGTCTGGCTACCTGCTCAGCTGGGAGTCTGCTTCTCCCTCTGCCCCTCCCACCACTCCGGAGCTCGCTCTCTCTCAAAAATAAATCTTTAAAAAACAAAAAAACAAAAACTGAGTGAAAAGAGTTAATTGTTTCATATATATGTATAATGTCCAGTTTAGGTGAAGATTCTCATACCTGCCTCACATTTGATTCATTCCATTATGTTGCTTTGTTTTATTTATTTATTTTTTAATTTTATTATGTTATGTTAATCACCATACATTACACCATTAGTTTTTGATGTAGTGTTCCATGATTCATTGTTTGCGTGTAACACCCAGTGCTCCATTCAATACGTGCCCTCTTTAATACCCATCACCAGGCTAACCCATCCCCCCATCCCCTCCCCTCTAGAACCCTCAGTTTGTTTCTCAGAGTCCACAGTCTCTCATGGTTCGTCTCCCCCACCGATTTCCCCCCTTCATTTTTCCCTTCCTACTCTCTTCTTTTTTTTTTTAACATGTAATGTATTATTTGTTTCAGAGGTACAGGTCTGTGATTCATCAGTCTTACATAATTCACAGTGCTCACCATAGCACATACCCTCCCCAATGTCTATCACCCAGCCACTCCAACCCTCCCACCCCCCACCACTCCAGCAACCCTCAGTTTGTTTCCTGAGATTAAGAATTCCTCATATCAGTGAGATCACATGATACATGTCTTTCTCTGATAGACTTATTTTGCTTAGCATAATACCCTCTAGTTCCATCCACATCGTTGCAAATGGCAAGATTTCAGGTTTTTTGATGGCTGCATAATATTCCACTGTATATATATATACCATATCCTCTTTATCCATTCATCTGTTGATGGATATCTTGGCTCTTTCCATAGTTTGGCTATTGTGGATATTGCTGCTATAAACACTGGGGTGCACGTACCCCTTCAGATCACTACATATGTATCTCTGGGATATATACCCAGTAGTGCAATTGCTGGGTCGTAGGGCAGCTCTATTTTCAACTTTTTGAGGAACCTCCAGACTGTTTTCCAGAGTGGCTGCACCAGCTTGCATTCCCACCAACAGTGTAGGAGGGTTCCCCTTTCTCCACATCCCCGCCAACATCTGTCGTTTCCTGACTTATTAATTTTAGCCATTCTGACCGGTGTGAGGTGGTATTTCATTGAGGTTTTGATTTGGATTTCCCTGATGCCAAGCAATGTTGAGCACTTTTTCATGTGTCTGTTGGCCATTTGGATGTCTTCTCTGGAAAAATGTCTGTTCATGTCTTCTGCCCATTTCTTGATTGGACTAGTTGTTCTTTGGGTGTTGAGTTTGATAAGTTCTTTATAGATTTTGGATACTAGCCCTTTATCTGATATGTCATTTGCAAATATCTTCTCCCATTCTGTTGGTTGTCTTTCGGTTTTGTTGACTGTTTCCTTTGCTGTGCAAAAGATTTTATCTCGATGAAGTCCCAATAGTTCATTTTGCCCGTTTCCCTTGCCTTTGGTGATGTTTCTAGGAAGAAGTTGCTGCGGCTGAGGTCGAAGAGGTTGCTCCCTGTGCTCTCCTCTAGGATTTTGATGGACTCCTGTCTCACACATGTAGGTCTTTCAACCATTTTGAGTTTATTTTTGTGTGTGGTGTAAGCAAACGGTCCACTTTCATTCTTCTGCATGTGGCTGTCCAATTTTCACAACACCATTTGTTGAAGAGACTGTCTTTTTTCCACTGGACATTCTCTCCTGCTTTGTCGAAGATGAGTTGACCATAGAGTTGAGGGTCCATTTCTGGGCTCTCTATTCTGTTCCATTGATCTATGTGTCTGTTTTTGTGCCAGTACCATACTGTCTTGATGATTACAGCTTTATAATAGAGCTTCAAGTCTGGAATTGTGATGCCACCAGCTTTGCTTTTCTTTTTCAACAGTCCTCTGGCTATTCGGGGTCTTTTCTGGTTCCATACAAATTTTAGGATTATTTTTTCCATTTCTTTGAAAAAAGTGGATGGTATTTTGATAGGGATTGCATTGAATATGTAGATTGCTCTAGGTAGCATTGACATCTTCACAATATTTGTTCTTCCAATCCATGAGCATGGAACGTTTTTCCATTTCTTTGTGTCTTCCTCAATTTCTTTCATGAGTATTTTATAGTTTTCTGAGTACAGATCCTTTGCCTCTTTGGTTAGATTTATTCCTAGGTATCTTATGGTTTTGGGTGCAATTGTAAATGGGATCGACTCCTTAATTTCTCTTTCTTCTGTCTTGTTGTTGGTGTACAGGAATGTAACTAATTTCTGTGCATTGATTTTATATCCTGCCACTTTACTGAATTCCTGTATGAGTTCTAGCAGTTTTGGGGTGGTGTCTTGGGTTTTCCACATAAAGTATCATATCATCTGCAAAGAGTGAGAGTTTGACTTCTTCTTTGCCAATTCAGATGCCTTTTATTTCTTTTTGTTGTCTGATTCCTGTGGCTAGGACTTCTAGCACTATGTTGAATAGCAGTGGTGATAGTGGACATCCCGGCCATGTTCCTGACCTTAGGGGGAAAGCTTTCAGTTTTTCCCCATTGAGAATGATATTTGCTGTGCGTTTTTCATAGATGGCTTTTTTTTTTTTTTTAAAGATTTATTTATTTGACACAGAGAGAGAGAGAGAGCACAAGTAGGGGGAATGGTAGGCAGAGGGAGAGGGAGAGGGAGAAGCAGGCTCCCTGCCGAGTGGGGAGCCCAATGCAGGGCTCGATCCCAGGACCCTGGGATCATGACCTGAGCTGAAGGCAGACGCTTAACGACTGAGCCACCCAGGCGCCCCTCATACATGGCTTTTATCATATTGAAGTATGTACCCTCTATCCTTACACTCTGAAGAGTTTTGATCAAGAAAGGATGCTGTACTTTGTCAAATGCTTTTTCTGCATCTATTAAGAGGATCATATGGTTCTTGTTCTTTCTTTTATTAATGTATTGTATCACATTGATTGATTTGCAGATGTTGAACCAACCTTGCAGCCCAGGAATAAATCCCACTTGGTCGTGGTTAATAATACTTTTAATGTACTGTTGGATCCTATCACTAGTATTTTGGTGAGAATTTTTGCATCCATGTTCATCAGGGATATTGGTCTGTACTTCTCCTTTTTGATGGGGTCTTTGTCTGATTTTGGGATGAAGATAATGCTGGCCTCATAAAATGATTTCAAAGTTTTCCTTCCATTTCTATTTTCTGGAACAGTTTCAGAAGAATAGGTATTAATTCTTCTTTAAATGTTTGGTAGAATTCCCCTGGGAAGCCATCTGGCCGTGGGCTCTTGTTTGTTGGGAGATTTTTGATTACTGCTTCAATTTCCTTAGTGGTTATGGGTCTGTTCAGGTTTTCTATTTCTTCCTCGTTCAGTTTTGGTAGTTTATACATCTCCAGGAATGTATCCATTTCTTCCAGATTATCTAATTTGCTGGCGTATAGTTGCTCATAATATGTTCTTATAATTGTTTGTATTTCTTTGGTGTTGGTTGTGATCTCTCCTCTTTCATTCATGATTTTATTTATTTGCGTCATTTTTCTTTTTGATAAGTCTGGCCAGGGGCTTATCAATCTTATTAATTCTTTCAAAGAACCAGCTCCTAGTTTTGTTGATCTGTTCTACTGTTCTTTTGGTTTCTATTTCATTGATTTCTGCTCTGATCTTTATTATTTCTCTTCTCCTGCTGGGTTTAGGCTTTATTTGCTGTTCTTTCTCCAGCTCCTTCAGGTATAGGGTTAGGTTGTGTATTTGAGACCTTTCTTGTTTCTTGAGAAAGGCTTGTATTGCTATATACTTTCCTCTTAGGACCACCTTTGCTGCACCAAAGATTTTGAACAGTTGTGTTTTCATTTTCATTGGTTTCCATGAATTTTTTTAATTCTTCTTTAATTTCCTGCTTGACCCATTGATTCTTCAGTAGGATGCTCTTTAGCCTCCATGTATTTGAGTTCTTTCCTACTTTCCTCTTGTGACTGAGTTCTAGTTTCAAAGCACTGTGGTCCGAAAATATGGAGGGAATGATCCCAATCTTTGGTACTGGTTGAGACCTGATTTGTGACCTAGGATGTGATCTATTCTGGAGAATGTTCCATAGGCACTAGAGAACAATGTGTATTCTGTTGCTTTGGGATGGAATGTTCTGAATATATCTGTGAAGTCCATTTGGTCCAGCGTGGCATTTAAAGTCTTTATTTCCTTGTTGATCTTTTGCTTAGATGATCTGTCCATTTCAGTGAGGGGGGTGTTAAAATCCCCTACTATTATTGTATTGTTGTCAATGTGTTTCTTTGTTTTTGTTATTAACTGGCTTATATAATTGGCTGCTCCCATGTTAGGGGCATAGATATTTACAATTGTTAAATCTTCTTGTTGGATAGACCCTTTAAGTATGATGTAGTGTCCTTCCTCATCTCTTATTATAGTCTTTGGTTTAAAATCTAATTTGTCTGATATAAGGATTGCCACCCCAGCTTTCTTTTGGTGTCCATTAGCATGGTAAATGGTTTTCCACCCCCTCACTTTAAATCTGGAGGTGTCTTTGGATCTAAAATGAGTCTCTTGCAGACAGCGTATCGATGGGTCTTGTTTTTTTTATCCAATCTGATAGCCAGTGCCTTTTGCTTGGGGCATTTAGCCCATTTACATTCAGGGTAACTATTGAAAGATATGAATTTAGTGCCATTGTATTGCCTGTAAGGTGACTGTTACTGTATATTGTCTGTGTTCCTTTCTGGTCTATGTTACTTTTAAGCTCTCTCTTTGCTTAAAGGTCCCCTTTCAATATTTCTTGTAGGGCTGGTTTTGTGTTTGCAAATTCTTTTAGTTTTTGTTTGTCCTGGAAGCTTTTTATCTCTCCTTCTATTTTCAATGACAGCCTAGCTGGATATAGCATTCTTGGCTGCATATTTTTCTCATTTAGTGCTCTGAATATATCATGCCAGTCCTTTCTGGCCTGCCAGGTCTCTGTGGATAGGTCTGTTGCCAATCTATGTTTCTACCATTGTAGGTTACAGACCTCTTGCTCCGAGCTGCTTTCAGGATTTTCTCTTTGTCTCTGAGACTTGGTAGTTTTACTATTAGATGTTGGGGTGTTGACCTATTTTTATTGATTTTGAGGGGGGGGTTCTCTGTACCTCCTGGATTTTTACGCTTGTTTCCTCCCCCAAATTAGGGAAGTTCTCTGCTATAATTTGCTCCAATATACCTTCTGCGCCTCTCTCTCATTTTTCTTCTTCTGGGATCCCAATTATTCTAATTTTATTTCGTCCTTTGGTATCACTTATCTCTCGAATTCTGCCCTCGTGATCCAGTAGTTGTTTCTCTCTCTTTTTCTCAGCTTCTTTATTCTCCATCATTTGGTCTTCTATATCACTAATTCTCTCTTCTGCCTCACTTATCCTAGCAGTTAGAGCCTCCATTTTTTATTGCACCTCATTAATAGCCTTTTTGATTTTGACTTGGTTAGATTTCAATTCTTTGATTTCTCTGGAAAGGGTTTCTCTAGTATCTTCCATGCTTTTTTCAAGCCCAGCTAGTATCCTTCATAATCGTCATTCTGAACTCTAGTTCCAACATCTTACTAATGTCTGTATTGATTAGGTCCCTGGCAGTTGGTACTGCCTCTTGTTCTTTTTTTTGAGGTGAGTTTTACCATCTTGTCATTTTGTCCAGAGGAGAACAGATGAATGAGAGAACAAAATGCTAACAGGGTAACAACGACCCCAGAAAAATATACACTAAACAAATCAGAAGAGACCTGAAACCAGGGGAAAAGAAAGGGAAAGAAAGAAAAAAAAAAGGACATGATCAAATATGATCAGGCTGGTGAATAGATCAGTGCCACACACTAGATTTTGGGTGTATTTTGGTCTGTTAGAAGAAAGTGCCTCCCAAAATTTTAAAGAAATAAAAACTTATACATGTACAAAAATAAGGGTAAATACGATGAAGGGATGGAATATGACTGTAAAGATGAAAATTAGAGACGATTTTATAAAAGGAATTGATAAGAAGTTGGTTGAAAAAAGAAAGTAGAGAAATTAAAAAAAAAAAAGAGAGAGAGAATGTGATCAGGCAGGAGACTAGAACTAAGCCATACACTAGAGATTTAGGGTATATTTTGGTCTGTTAGAAAAAAGTGTATCCCAAAATTTTAAAGAGAGAACAACTTATATATATACCAAAAATAAGGTTAACTACAATGAAGGGATAGAATATGACTCTAAAAATGAAAAATAAAAAAGATTTTTAAAAAAGGGATTGATAAGATGTTGGTTGAAAAAGGGAAAAAGAAAAATTCAAAAAGAAAAAAATTAAAAAAATTAACTTTGAAAGATTAAAGAATCATGGGGAAAAAACCATGAATTGTATGTGGTGTATTCCCCTAGTGCTGGCGTTCTGCAGTTCTCATTGATCAGTAAACTTGGTCTTGGCGGGCTGTTCTTGCTGATCTTCTGGGGGAGGGTCCTGTTGCCGTGGTCCCCAAATGTCTTTGCCGGAAGCAGAATTGCCCCGCCCTTGCCAGGGGCCGGGCTAAGTAATCTGCTCGGATTTGCTCTCGGGAGCTTTTGTTCCCTGCAAGCTTTCCGTACAGCTTTGGAGGAGGAGAGTGAAAATGGCGGCCTCCCCATCTCCACCCTGGAGTAGCTGAGAACTCGGGGCCCCACTCCCCAGAGAGAAGCAGTCAGTCACTCCCGTCTCCCCTGTCTCCGGCCGCTCTCTGTGCTCACCCAGCCTGTGACCGAGCATTTCTATCTCTGGCACCCAACCCCGTGTGCAGTCTCCAAACCCAGCAGATCCTGGCAGTGCGCTCCCGTGCTGCTCCTCCCGCGGAGGAAGGGGAGTCTCCCTGGATGTGCTGCTTGTTGGGTCCCTGCTGGAAGAGCAGTGGCCCAACTGTGCCGTGGATCACTGTTTATGGCAACCCCGAGCTGAGAGCCCACTCCTCGGCTCCATCTCTGCAGCCGGCTTCCCCGCTCCCATACCTGGGAGCTCTGCCGCACTCAGGCACCCCCGGTCTTTCTGTGACCCCGAGGGTCCTGAGACCACACTGTCCCAGCGAGGGTTCCACCCCCCGCTTAGCCACTGGAGCGACGTCCCTCAGTGGAACCGACTTCTAAAAGTTCCGATTTTGTGCTCCGGGGCTCTATCACTTGCTGGTAGCGGCTGATGGAGGCCCCTTCCCCCGCCATCTATCTTCCCGAATATCGCCTCGATTCACTTCTCTGCACGTCCTACCTTCCAGAAAGTGGTCGCTTTTCTGTTCAGAGAGTTGCTGCTATTCTTTTCTTCGATCCCCTGTTGAGTTCATAGGTGTTCAGAATGGTTTGATCCCTATCTAGCTGAATTCCTGGGACCAAACAAAATTAGGTCTCCTACTCCTCCTCCATCTTGCTCCTCTTCCGCTTTGTTTTAAATATAAGAGAACACTCTCACTTCATAGGGATATGTATTGGAAAACCTTAGAAGACATAGATTTATATAGTCTTGTCAGATAATTCTGATTTTATGTTTTGATACTACACCAAAACTCAACAAATGGTAAATTGCTTAAAGTTTAGTTGCAATATGGAATCCAAAGCCAATTCAATAAACCTTTTTGCATACCCTACATTAAAATGCATTGGTGTACCAGGTGCACTGCATCCTGCATTGGTCATTAGTAAACTATTAGTTCATTGAGTTATGGAGACTTTCCAAATGTTGACACATTTATGAAATATTTTAAAAATCACATTATTAATGTATCACCATTAATTTCATCAGAAAAGTCATTAAATACTGGGAAGCACTCAAGCACACAGTTGTAGACTAAAGCTTTTCAAAATCCTAATTTTTGTCAGAAAGCTTAAATTTCACCATTAGTAATAAAAAGCATCAGTTGTTTTAAGTGACAGGCACACTTTCTTCATTTGCTAGAAAATATATGCCCATTATCCAAGCTAGATGTTCCTTCAAGAAAAATGGTGTTTCATGAAAAAAACAGTACAGCTCACAACTCAAAAGAAGTACTTTCCCTCAAGACAATCATCATACTTTAGTATTCAGGAGAAGTGCTTTATGCACACTTATCATTTCCTCACACAAAATATTAAAAGACATATGCTCAAGGGTTAAGACTTAATAAAATTAATTTTTTTCTATACAAGAAACATTCTTAAGTGAAACTGGCTTCTTTACTGCACAGCAGTAAAGAACACAATACTAGTAAATTTGGTAAATGCACTGATCTGTGCTAAAGAACCAACAGTTTTACCTGCCACTACTTTGCACTATCAATGCCAATGTCAACACAAGGGGAAAAAAAAGGCAAAAAAACAGCTTACTATTAGTATGAAAATAATTTTTACCTCACACACCAGGGGTCTGCAGACCAAACTTTGAGAAATGCTATTACAGAGCACACCCTCTTCTTCTAGAGAGTAAAAACAGAGAACAGTGATAGGAGGACCTCTTGCTTTGCTGGCAATGCTATCTACCCCCTTGCCCTAGAATAGCCACTGAAAACACAATGTCTACAGGTGCAAGCAAGCAGCATCAATTAGTGACACTGGCCAGGTGGGGGGACGTAGTGAACTAAGGAGAGCAGGTGTGAAGGAAACTGCTATTAAGCTCTAGCTAACTGCTATTATAGAAGAATATCTGCCAAATGATTCCATCTTCAGATTTTTCTGAAGCTGGAAATCTGGAATTTTCTATAATATGTTCTCATTTTTAGATGCTAACGTAGAATCCCCTTAATTTTTTAAACATATGCTGACTGACTAAAATATGTGGACCACCTATTTACATGTTCTGTCCCAAAGGGTGCTCTACAGTTAACACTAGAAAAATGGCATAAAATAAAAAGCAAACCTGCAATAATGTCCCTTCAGGTCCCCAGCAAGCAGAGTAGAAAAAAAGTGAGACCAAATTTCATGAACGATAACCATACACACAGGCATTATTATATATTAACCTGTCCTGCTTATATAATGGTCCTGGAGTGCTTCAAGCTACCTAAGATTCTGAATGCAGAGAAAAATATTCTCAGGCCATTAATGAATCATTATGTAATGGTTTTATATAAGATCTTGTTATCTAGCAAAGTGACTCAAGGTACTGAGACAACTGAAGAGTAACCAAGGGAAATTAATTCTAAGAAAATGTGTTATCTCATCCTTCACCGGTCTGTCAGGTACAGTTCTTACACACTCATTCCCACAGTATAAATAATACAAGAATTCTGAAACACCTCTTCCTCTTTTCTTTCAGTAAATCAAGACTGCTTGTTCCTGCTTCAGGGACTTTGCACTTGCTGTACCCTCTGTATGTTTAGCCCTCAGATTTTTGCTTGGCTGGCTTCTGCCAGTCAGGTCTCAGCTCGAGTGTCTTAATCTTAGAGACCTTTCTAGAGCACCCTACTGTTTACTTATTTATTGTCAACATCTCCCAGAAGAACTAGACTCCAGAGAATAAGGAAGACCTCTTACATTCCCAGCACCTAGAACAACTCCTGATGTACAAGTATCAATATGTTTGTTGGCTGGGAGAATAAATGAAAGAATTTTTTTTTTTTTACTCAACTTTGCTGCAATCTCTGTCCACTCCCACGCACAAGGCTACCAGATTAACAATCCTAAAATATAGCTCCAAATAATGTTTATTATATTTAAAAGAACAAACTTCTAAGTCCAGTTTTCAAGACTCTCCACATAACATAGCCCCAAAATTCTTTCCCAGTCTTACTTTAGCCAATCTAGACTGGACTACCCTATCTTCATGCTTTTGCTTTTCCTTCACCAGATCACCCATGTCTGCCTATTAAAATTATACCCCTTCCCTCACAAACACTGTAAGAGCCTCCTCCTTCCTGTAACATTTCCCATCCTTCCTACTACTCCATAAGCGAATGCCTTTTTCTTTGTACTCGTACTCCAGCTTCTACCATCTGAATTACTTGAGTTATCTGTGTAATTATGTTAACCACCAAACACTTCTGATATCTCCTCCCTCTACTAAGCTCCTTGGGGGCAGAGAGTATGACTTAGTCATACTGGAACCAAGGCAAGATCCAGCATTATACCATGCACTTAGGGCTGAAGGGAACTTCTCCCTCATGGTGTCCACACCCTCCTGATTTACCAAATTCATTCTGTTAGTCTTCATTTGTATTAAATCTTTTGTGTGTGTGTATGTGTGGAAAGATCATTTTTATCATTTCTTTAAAAGTTAAATATTTTCTAATAGTAAACACTGTTTGCTTTCTGCATTACACATGATCCATCACATTTGCACATCCCCTTCACCACTATAGTACATTGTGGCTAGCAGAAAAGGTAAAAAAGTCAATGGCAAAGAAGATAGGGGCATACATCAAAGCCCAGTCATTCCATTATGACTTAACTTCCTTTCAAACACTGCTGTCCACACAGAGTATGTTTAGTTTGTTTACAAACTATGTGGACACACTAATACCTAGTATTTTCCTTTGTTATAAAAACAATTTAAATACACAGCCAGTCCAACTAACAAGTAACTCATATCCATTACTAAACTCATGAAGCATGTTTGCATTCCTAAAAGACTTTAGCTAACACTTTGTGACCAACTCCACTGCCAATTCCCTAGTAAACTCAGGTCTAAAGTGAAATGCAATCTTACCAACCTTTCTGAGATACTTAGCAGTTGTATTAGAGCAAATACCTCATCTCACTTTCGCTACATTACTTTCTTATCCAAAACCGTTAGTGCTTATTGCTCTGCTTACACAACTCAAATGTTCTTTGATTTCAAACTTAAGCTTCAAGACCACATTGCTTCTTTGCTTTCTCCTGCTATGATTTTACCTTATTCTGTAAATAAATACACATTCTCTTGATTCTTTTCTGTCACTTGTACTTTCCTGCATAACTTCCATTTCGTATTTCAACCACTTTTCTATCATCTTAAGTATGAGTTCTCTGAGTCTTTCCCCAATAGTATGCCCTTAGGTAAAATAAAAAAACTGTCTACACAATACTTTACAGACCACCTCAAAAATAAGAAGTATATCAGTCTTTTCTTGAGCCCTTATTATATATCAGGCACTGAAATATCAGATAAGTACTGGATAAATATTAATTCCCTTTCTACATTTGTAAAAGGTATACTTTTCAATACAAAGAAGAACTATAAATGTCTCCTGTAACTTTTCAATAGAAAAAGTTTAAATATATATGCTTTTTCACCTACTAATATTATCATAGAAATTTATCAAAAGAACACACTATAACAGATTACTGCTATAGGACCTAGAAGCTTATTAATATTTGGAAGGCAGATTTTATCCTACTTGCTAAAGCAAGGAACCATAAAGAATGTGTTGAGTTAAACAGTCAACAGAAAAGAGGACTGAGGGGCGCGTGGGTGGCTCAGTTGGTTAAGCATCTGCCTTTGGCTCAGGTCATGATCCCAGAGTCCCAGGATCGAGCCCCACGTCGGGCTCCCTACTTGGCGGGGAGTCTGTTTCTCCCTCTGCCCCTCCCCAGCTCATGCTCCCTCTGTCTCAAATAAATAAAATCTTTTTTTTTTTTTAAAGATTTTATTTATTTTTTTGACAGAGAGAGACATAGCGAGAGCAAGAACACAAGCAGGGGGAGTGGGAGAGGGAGAAGCAGGCTTCCTGCAGAGCAGGGAGCCCGATGCGGGGCTCGATCCCAGGATCCTGGGATCATGACCTGAGCCGAAGGCAGACGCTTAATGACTGAGCCACCCAGGCGCCCAAATAAAATCTTTTTAAAAAGAAAAGAAAAGAGGACTTAGATTAAAAAAAAAATGTTTTTAAAGAGGGAGACGGGGTGGAGGGGCAGAGGAACAGGGAGAGAATCTCAAGCAGGCTCCAGGCACCAGGCTCCATCTCACAACCCGGAGATCACAACTTGAGCTGAAATCATCAGACACTTAACTGATTAAGCCACCCAGGCACCCCAGATTTCTTAAATTTTATGAAGTTCTTAATTTGAACTTCTGAATAATACAGACAATTAAAGAGATTCCTTTTAGCAATGTCTGACTCCTAATTCCTTAACTATAAATTTTACTTGCTTTGGGCCACATACACTCCCGTTAACAGTTCTACTATGATAAGAGCAGTACATACAGACCAATAAATATTTTACAGCTTATAATCAGTATCACAGTCATGAGTTATCTAAACAAATAAAACACTTCTGATAGCCTTTAAACATAAGGAGTCTGATATGAAAAATAGTATGACTGCCTATAAAGTTCATTGGTAGTTCAAGTCCCAAATTCCCAATTAAAATATTTTTTTGTATTTTCTACATCAACAACAAAAAAACTTAAAAGAATAAAAGAAACTAAAACACAGACTAAAGGTAAGGAGAAAAACAACAAAAATGCAAAAGTGGTTTTGAAAAATACCATAAAACATCTAAAACTTAAGCTTAAAATAGTGCACGCCTTTAGAACATATTACTGGGGCATGGGAATAGTCTAGCAAAATAAATCCAGCCAGTAAACTATACTCAGAGTAACTATAAAATGTACATCCAACCTGGGCCATCTGCAAGAGTGAAAGGGGGTACTATTTATACTTGGACAAGAGGCATGAGCCAGATTGTCTCAAGCAAACCCAGACTTATAACTGCCCTTCTAAAACATCTTTAAAGATAAATGATCCCGTTTAACCAGTAAGATGCATAAGGTGATAGGAAAAGCCAACACTTCCTAATGATATGCTGTATTAAATACTAATTTTTGATTAAGGAGTAATATTTTTCAGGAATTGTTACTAGTCATCGAACCCGTTTTCTTACAAGGAGGTCTAGTGGACTATTCTAGAGCCACAGCAACTCCTGACTTACCAAATCTAAAAAAAATAATAAAAGTTAAACATTTAAACAGTGTGGGCAGGTGTCATTCTAAGAACTTTACAAATTAGCTCATTCAGTCTCCATAAAGGGAACTTTTATTCCTGAAAGACAGGGCCTTTTATCCCTATTTTACATGAGAAAACTAAAGCAGAGAGAAGTTAAATTAAGTGGGGAAGCTGAAGATTCCACAATGCATTCTTACCTATAGCACTCTGTTACTACTACTGCTCTTTTACTGGGAGGACTGGGGGCCCATTATGGGGGCCCATTATTGTTCATAAACACACAGAACAGAGTAGAGCTCAGAAGTGTCTGCAGTCTGTGAGCAGAGTCTGAGCGAACAGGATTAAGCATCTGTGATGTAATTCTTCTTCACCACCGGTCAGGCGTCAGCAAACACGGGCCTGGGAACTTGCTGTTACTTGTGATAAACAGAAACCATTTATTCCACTCACGATAATGCTCTACCCTGTGCCACGGGCTATTGCAGGTTGTTATAGGATAAGGATGATAACAAAAATGATGATGATTATAATAAGCTAACACTAATAGCGTATATACATATATGTCAGGTACCCATCCACGCTCAGTAACACATTAACCAATATAATCATCCTCACAACTCCATGAGGTAGGTAGTTTTACAGATGAGAAAACTGACACCCGGGGAAGCTTGCTAAAGGACACACAGCAAGCTGACAGAACATGGATGGAAACCCATGCTCTTAACCAGTACATTATTTTATAAAGGATAACGTTTGCCCAGTGGTAAATTCACATAATAAAGTGAATTATACCAGAGCTTTACTATATTACATCATAAAACAAGAGTTTCTGGTTTTTTGGTGGGTAGGCCACAGAATCAAGTGTTAATAACTGCTTGTTAGGTGAATATAGGTAAGTTACATAATATATCGCAACCTTCCTCCAAAACAAAAGAATGGTTTGGATTCTAGCTCTAAGATCCCTTCTACTACAAATATTATTTCTCTGAATACAAATTTCATATCAGGTCTATAATTACAACATAAACTACTCTCTGAAAACATCTAATTTTTAAAAATCTATTTCTGCTAAAGTACCAAAGATTTCTAGCTATGTGCCACCTTTAAAAAATGACACAGATGTATATTTAAATATGAGTTGTTATGATGAGCAAAAATACAAGGAGTTAAATTCACTGCTTGAACGGGGGATTTAAGTGGAAATAATTAAGTGACTTGCTAAAACCTGCCCTGTAAATCTAGCTCCAAAGGAACAACATCTGGTGTAAAATCAAGCATCAGTATTTTTATTTTGTAAATGAGAGTTTTATCATATTTTTGGATTAAATATTTGATAATGAAAACTTTCTGTACTCTAGTTTTGTATTATGTCTTAGGGTCAATTTTCCCCTCTCTCAGAAGAGTACCAATCGAATTACTCAAGAAAAATAAGGGGGGATAAAAAGAAAAAAAAATAGGGAAATGATTTGGCTTACCACATCTGTTTTACAACCAACATCTTAAGAACATAACTAACCCACAGAATTTAAAAACACTACTTGTCCTAAAACCAGGTGTATTTTATAAAACAGATAAAAAATGCAAAACAAGAATGGTAGCAAATATAACCATGAAACTAACATGAACCCATGACACTACCTTAAAGAAATAGTGATAAATTATATATATATATCTCAAATGTTCTGTGGCATTTTACTTAATTAGAAAATGCTGTAACATACAGAAATTCACAATGACTGAACATTCATCTCTTCAGTTCTTTGGGGTATTAAGTCTTCTGTTGGAGTTTAACTGCATGCTGCAATCATTTTAGGGTATAGGTAGCTCAGAGTAGTTTTGCTAAAGACCTCCTTATTCTTCCTTGCCAGTGTACCACCGTCCCAGTGCAACAATGCTTTATACTCAACAGATCTTTAATAAACATATACAAACCTCACAAAACACCTTCCATCCCCCAGTCAGAATGATAAGAACAAAGAAAAAAGTTCTCAGGATCTTCCAAGATGCTACATCCTTTCAAAGGAAATAAAAACAACAGTAACTAACAGCTATCTAGCACTACTCTAAGTATACCAAGCACTACTCTGAGTATTTTATGAATTAATTTAGTCCTCAAAACAATCCTATGAGGCAAGTGCTTTATTATTAATACTATTGCCCAGGGAAACTAAGCCCACAGTAGTTAAGTAATTGCTTGAGAGTAAGAAATCCTAAGAATTAAACTACGTCTTTAAAATTCTATCAAAGATTTTTAGTTGACTAAATGAGGAAATAACTACTAAACAAAATAACAAAATTGATAATATATCAAACCACCTCAAACAACCCTAAAAAGTGGGTATTGTTATATTCATTTTACAAATCAAAATGGACAAAGATAAAGTTCTTGCCCAAGATCACAGACTAAAAATCAGCAGGGCCAAAATATAAATCTAGCTTTGAGAAACTCTGAATTATGGCTTCTTCCATTAAGCCACTATTTCCCAAACTTGAGGCATCCGCACACCACCTTCACAGACTCCACCATCCATGGGCTATTTGTGTTAAGTTCTTAATATTTCTTCATTATATTGGGACTTAAGAAAAGTTAATACTTTTTTTTTTTTTAAGATTGATTTATTTTAAAGAGAGTCCTAGTGGGGAGAAGGGCAGAGGGAGAAGGACAGAATCCTTAAGCAGACTCCATGCTGAACATGGAGCCCAACTCAGGGCTCGATCCCAAAACCCTGAGATCATGACCTGAGCCCAAACCAAGAGTCAGACACTTAACCAATTGAGCCACAGGCACCCCTTAATACACTAATTTAAAAGGAACTTGTATCACAATATAAATAAAAAATAAGTATCACTTGAAATAAACAGAAGATAACAGAAACAGTAACAAGTTCAAGGAAAACAAAACTGCTATTTAATTTCAGCTAAATAACACTGTCTGCAAAATACGCTTGGGGCTCCATCAAGGTCTGCCTGTAAGAGAGTAACGTGTTAGGAAGGTGTTAAAAAGGTGTTAAAGACTTACGAGTACCAAACTGAAATTTCTGCTTCATCAGACCTGGAAAACAACTGAAAAACGAACAGCTTTCTTACTGTGTGCTTTCACATCTTGTTGGGTGCATATCCCACACTTTAGGAAGAACAAAGGTTTTCTACTGCCTCCCTTAAACCAAGTATGCAGCCATGCTTGCAGTCTTTCTTATACTCACATTTTAGAGAATGCTCTAACACAAAAAGAAGGCAGACTGGTTATTATAATTAGTAGCACTATAGGAACACCTCATCAAAATGTTCTCTAAAGTACACAGTGGGCCCTGGGAAGCACACAAAGTTCTAACACACATCCCCCACTCTCAAGGAACTTCTGACCTAGTTGTAAACACACACACGATTGAAAAATATAAGCCATGACATAAGGCTGTAATTTTACACATCAAAATGGCTGGCGTCTTAAATACAAAGTTTTGTCATCAAATGGAGCTGGATTTGAATCCCAGTTCCTGTTGAGCATATAACCTCTGAAGCCCCAGGTTCCTCAGCTATAAAACGGAAATAACGCCTGTCCTCTAAGTTAAAATTAATCATATGCCAAAAAGCTCAACATCTGGCTCATAACAGATGCTACATAATTAGGACTTGATACTGTAAGAATTACATAGGGACTACTACGGGTTGAAAATATTATTATGGGGGGTGGGGGAAGGAAGCCGGATCTGGACCTTAAAGAACGGACACGTTTTTGCTAAGTCTAAACAAGATGGGCATTCTCATTTCAGGGCCTGGGGGAGGGGCAGTGCCACCAATGGGTCAAAGCAGAGACTGCAATGGTGGCGAGGTAGCAAACTGGACAGAACTCAAGGGTGAGGGCTCTGAATGTGACTAATTTTTACTGAGCATTTTTGAAGAGTGTCATATAATTTTTTAGCAACTCACTTATCTATTCTTTAACAATTACAGAAAAGCTAGTTAAGATTTAGGAGGCTACTGCAGTAGTTGAGCAATAAGCTGGTAAGAGCTCAGGTGGGTAATGCGAAAGACAGAAAAGAATGATTAGCTGACACCTTTCAAAGAGAAAATCTGAAGGATCTCACATGTTGAACATAAGGAAAGGAGGAGTCAAAGCTAATTCTGAACAAGAGAAAGAGACACGGTAGGAAGACAGTCAGGATGCTAAAGACATAATAACAGAATAATTCAGGATCAGGGGGAGCAAAAAAAAAGAGAGAATATCCACCAAGAAGTAATTCAGTGTCAACTGCAAGGAAATGGTAAAATAGAGTAAGACTTAAGAATTTGGTGACTAGGATAAAAGTGAACTTCAAGAATATCCTTTTTTAGGGGTACCTGGGTGGCTCAGTCAGTTAGGCATCTGACTCTTGATTTCTGCTCAGGTCATGATTTCAGGGTCATGAGATCGAGCCCCGTGAGTCAAGCCCCAGGTCGGTTCCAAGTGCGTGGGGCGTGGAGCCTGCTTAAGATTCTTCTCCTTCAGCCCTTCCCCACCTCTTAAAAAAAAAAAAAAAGAATATCCTTTTTTAAAAGAAGGGAGAATGGGGGTAATACAAAAGTTAGACTACTAGTGGTTAAGGAGAGTATACAGGCAGTAGAGAAGAAATCTGGGTCATCTGTTATTTGGCAGTAAAAGGAAGAAGAAAAATAGGGAAGGCAGCTCCATGGGTGTGCAGGGTCAAATGAATACAGGAAGCAAAAAAAGAGCACTATGTAGAAAATAGCCATGATACAATACAATTAGTAACTATGACAATGCTACTTTGGCCATTTGTTACATGCAAATGAGAAACAGGATGTTTGAATTCACTCTAGAATCAAGTCTTAGGGGGAATCTGCAGAAATGTGATGAGGAAAGTAAAAGATTTCTAACTCCAGGGGTTCAAAACTGTGGGTAGTAACAGAAAAGCCAATCACAAACTCCCTTCCTCTGGCTATTAAATCCTTAGATTTTTGCAGGGAAGCAGAGAAAACAGTAAGCCCTTATGTTTCAAAGGTTTCACATCAGCAATTTCCATTATTCCTGTGAGATTTATACAGACCATGACAGATGGTATAACCTGTCATTTTGACGTGGCACAAGTCTCAGTGGCCTGTGCTACGGAATGTGCTATCCGTGTGTGATACCGTGTCAGTGTGCCTCGCACCCTCATCTTTAAGTGGGTCTGTGGTCTTCCACTTTCAGCCAGGTACACTGGAACTCGACAGAAGTTGTGCTTTATTCTATTTTATAAAAGAAAGTATATGCTGTAGTGCCAAGATATCCAGATTCTACCATAATTTCTTTAATTGCCCACCAATTCCTAGTTTTGTTTCTCGTTAAACTACTTATAGTCACTGCTATAAAAAAAGAAATTGGGGGGGGGGGAGGTTATGAAAGGGATGAAGGGGGAAACTGGCAATGTCGGTCAGCAAAGCACCAAAGTCAGACCTCAGAGAATTCTGTGCTATTTGTTCCTGTTCTTGCCACCTCCCCTCTTCTCTTCTCATGCCCAGAATGTTGACTGGGGCGGGCAGAGAGAGTACCCACAGTGCTGGCAGAGGAACATCCAAAGCTGCAAGCTTCACCACCCCCACTTTTCACTTCCCTCAGTGAGGAGTCCAGACTTGCCTTAATTCATCATCCCAATCACGTATATGAATGCACAGCAATAAGCAGGGCTAAGCAACTGGCTTACCCAAAAAAGCTGGCTATGTTTTCTAAACATCTACTATGTGCTTTTGCTGCTCTAGACATCATGAGGTCACGAAAGAAAAGAAACCTGAATTTTATTCAGTTTGCTTACAATATCGTCAAGATGTAAATCTCCTGGAAAAGCAGCTATACAATGACATAAATGAACAAAAAGAAACCTAGTGTGAAACACATACAAAAGTATGGGTAGGAGACAAATTAAAGTCTCAGAGTGAGGGTGAGGTTGTTCAAATTAGATTTCCAAAGTCTACAAAAGCTAACTCATGTTCTGAAAAAGGGGGAGGATGGAAGTTGGGGGAGGGTACTGCAGATAAAGTAGCACGATGAGAAGCTGATGAAGAACAAGTAACTGTGAGAAACAGGAAACAGATTTGTTGGGTGGGAACATACAGTCTATGTTAAGAGAATAATCAGAAACAAGATTGTGAGACGTGGGGGTGAGTTGGTAGGTAACTTTAAGGCTGGTAGACAGGACTACTCAGATTTGATAGCTCTGTTGCCAGGCCAGGCATTTTATGAGAATGCTATGCTTTCCCTCCCAAAGTGTCAACTAAATTAAATTAGAAACTACTGACCTATTTCCTTATTTAGATTGTCTACCACTTCCTGCTTGTCAAATTCAAAAATTAGAAATTATGCCTCTGAAGGGCAGAGAAACTCGTGACTTTAGTACTAAAGTGAACCATGATTAATCTTAAGAATTAAGAGAACAGCCTTGAGGTACAGTGCCTTAAAGAAAAGTTATCAGTATGCATGCTCACTGTATCTGATTAGAGTCACCTGAACTTCAGAAGTATTAACTAGCACACTCAGTCTAATTGAAAGATCTATACAATCTTGTCTCAGAGTTTTCATAGTGTTCAAAGAGGCTCATACACTGTCGTTCGGAATTTTTTTTAAAAGATTTTATTTATTTATTTGTCAGAGAGCAAGAGAGCATAAGCAGGGGGAGCTGCAGGCAGAGGGAGAAGCAGATTCCCTGCTGAGCAGGGAGCCCGATGCGGGGCTCAATCACAGGACCCCGGGATCATGACCTGAGCTGAAGGCAGACACTTAAGCGACTGAGCCACCCAGGCGTCCTTGTTCGGAATTTTTAAAGTAGTATGATAAAATGATGACGTTAGGCTAAAGACCCATCAATGTACTGATGAGGAATGAAGGCCTGAAGTGCCAATTAACCAGTCCAATAGGTTTTGGGTGCCTATCATGAACAGAGATATGAAGGAAACAAACAAGGATAAGTTAATATTTGCCTTCAAGTTGCTTGCCACCTATCAAGGAAAACATACACATGAACAGAAGGCCGTATACAAGTTGTATACAAGCGCTAACACACAGAACAGTGTGGGAAAAATTATAGGAGGAGGGTTATCTCGGGATAATTAGGGAAAAGTAAGAAGATGTCAAAATAAAACAAAACAAAGCACGAGTGGTATATTATAAAGTTTTTGAATTATTATTTCAAATAATCTCTAATTCCATGAAAGACAACTACAGCTACAGGGTTACTGACCTTCAAGGAATCTGTTCACAAATCTTCAAGAATTCACTAATTCTAGAGTATCATAAAAACATATATTTTCTTATTAATGAAATGGGAATAACAATACCTGGCAGGCTTATTATAAGGATTAAATGAGATCTTGCGTTAAATAAGAACCACAAAGCTGCAAAGAGATGCTGATGGCAACTGGTAGGTAGGCTAGACTATTCTAGCTCCAAGACTCATTCCTCAGCCAAAATGCAATCACACCATGTGTGGATGACTTTGGGGATTGCCTGCAAATAGCTAGCAAACCCCTTACATTAAACGTGCAAATGCTTTTGGGTTC
The DNA here is from genome assembly GCF_004348235.1 of Phoca vitulina. Classification (NCBI taxonomy): domain Eukaryota; kingdom Metazoa; phylum Chordata; class Mammalia; order Carnivora; family Phocidae; genus Phoca; species Phoca vitulina. The sequence continues at coordinate 25,812,244 of NW_022589712.1, read as the reverse complement.
AACATCCAAGGCTCAACTTTTTGGAGGCTACACTAATTTCAGGCAAAAATTATACTTCCACATCCACCTTGCCTTGTTAATGGTCTCTAGAATATTTCAGAAAAACTCTGAGGTCTTAAGTGAAAATACCTATACCTCTACGGCAAAAGTGCAATTTACCATTTACCGTGAAAGAACATTTCAAATACAATGAAGTTTGCAATCTTCATTTTTAGTGAATGGCTCATTTAGAAACCACCATCAAGTCTGCACAAGCTTTAAGGCCACCCCGCTGCTACTCTCAAGCTCTGAAATGCCCACTGAATCTTGCTAACAGAGATGGATGGAACATGGCATCTCACTGAGCACATCCAAAATTCAGCACAATGTCTCCCCACAAAACTACAGAATCTTCCTCACACTTCTTTATTTCTATTAATGGTTATCGCCATTCTGCAAGCTACGTAAGTTCAAAACCTTAAAATCATCCTTTATTACAGCCTTTTGGTGGTATACATTTCAGGAGGACAAATCCTCTAATTCCATAGTAAAAGGGTGAAACCAATGGCCTTACTGATAGGATCAAAGGATTGGGGGCAGTTATTATTAATTTCACACAACAAAAATAATAAAAGATATAAATCTAGGCTTAGAATATGGAAAGATTTTCACTATTAAAGCCAAGATCCTATAAATTATAAGTTTTCTTATATAAGCAGAGCTTGACTGAATGAAACTTATTTGATCACCCTCTTAGAACCAGGCACTTTGCTAGATGTTTACACTTCACTTTGGTATTATAAACTTCTGGTGTTATCTGGTATTATCCTCAATCTACAAATGAGGAAATGGGAGTCTTCAAGAGAGGTTAAGTTACCTGTTCAGGGCAAGAGAGTTAATAAGTACCAAGTAGAGATCTAGAACTGTCACATTCCTATTTTGACTATACTGTACTCAATACCTGTTAACATAGAATATTATAAGGGTGTTATAATAAAATATTTTTCTATGGAATATAATTAAGTGCTCTAAAAAAACCAAATTCTTCTTTTTCTTTTTTTTTTTAAGAGAGGGAGAGAGAGAAGGAGGGGGGCAGACAGGAGAGTAAGAAAGAATCTTAAGCAGGCTCCACGCCCAGCACAGAGCCCAAAGGGGGGCTCCATTCTACAACCCTTAGATCATGACCTGAGCCGAAATCAAGAGCTGGATGCTTAACCACTGAGCCACCCACGTGCTCCAAATATGAATTCTTATAAATCAACTATTAAAAAATACAATATCAATAAACACGTGAGTTTAAGCAAACCTCTGATCCTTCTAGTCATAAATGAGACACAAAGAAAAATCAATTATACTTAGTTTCTAGACAATGATTTCTTTTTTTAAGGATACAGAGATTTCTATTTCCACATACAACATTTGACATAATCCATGGACAAGAAGCAATAATTACTCTTAGCAGTAATCACTCTTAGATCAGTGCTGTTAGCTACTTTTTATCCAAAGCAGTATATGCATATAATTGTGAGGATTGAGTCCCAGATCTACTTATGCAAACTCAGACTGGATACAACAATTCAGAAACACAAAGACACCAAATCAGTGCTTCAAAGTAACATTAGAAGCTTTTTAGCCTGGAACACCTGGGTGGCTCATGGTTAAGCATTTGCTTTCGGCTCAGGTCATGATCCCAGGGTGCTGGGACTGAGTTCCACATTGGGCTTCCTGCTCAGCCAGGAGTCTGCTTCTCCCTCAGCCTGCAGTTCCCCCTGCATGTGCGCTCTATCTCTCTCTCTCTCTCTCTCTCTCTCTCTCGGATAAATAAATAAATAAATAAAGTAAGTAAATAAATAAATAAAATCTTTAAAAAAAAAAAAGCTTTTCGCTTACAAAGATTCATGATGGTGACACTGATTATTTCTTAATTTTTTTTAAGATTTACTTATTTGAGAGAGAGAGAGAGGGAGAGAACGCGCATGTGCGCCCGTGCTGGGAGAGGGCCGTGAGGGGCAGTGGGAGAGGAAGAGAGAATCTTAAGCAGACTCCGTACTGAGCACCAGCCAGAGGCAGGACTCCATCCCAGGACCCTGATATCATGACCTGAGTGGAAACCAAGAGTCCCGACAGTGATTATTTTAATAGAGGACAACCAGAACTAGTCCTTCCTGTAGACTAAAACTACTACTTGATTAAATTACTACTTATCAGGCATGATTATTTCAAACTCAGATTATTTTTGAGGCATTACATTTCTGTGATTTTTCCAAAAAATTAATTAAGATATCTGAACTAAGTGTATATAAGTTCACCATACCACCTAAAGTCAACAGAAACTGGTTTTTTTTAATTTAAATTCAATTAGCCAACATATAGTACATCATTAGTTTCAGAGGTAGTGTTCAATAATTCATCAGCTGTGTATAACACCCAGTGCTCATCATATCATGTGAAACTGGTCTTAATTCATTCTAAATCACAATTTTTTCAGCCCCTTCTAAACCAATTAAATAATGTACACATTAAAAAATCTAGTACATATAAGGCAGGCAGAGACAGCACACAGAAAGCAGTGAATAAATGTAAGACAGAATTATTATTCCAGTACTGGTGCTTCATGTAAATATACTTGGTTGTAATGATCTTCATATAGCAGTCTCTTCTACACATAATTATCAATATATCACCTTTCATATGATATCCAGAACATAAGGCCCTTGCCAAATGTCAGATTATATAAGTGATATTGATATTGAGGTTTTCTAATTAGAACTATATTATACAGACAGTAGAGGGTCCTTTATTCTCTACCACACTCACCTTCACATCCTCCAAGATGACTATTTCATACATTCCCCTCACCCTGCAAAACTGTTTTCAAAAACATTTATAGTTTTGAGGTATAATTTATATACTATAAAATCTAACCATGGTTAAGTGTATGATTCACCGAATTTTAAGAAAATTCATAGAGTCGTGCATCATCACCACAATCCAATGTTAGAACTTTACCATCACCCCAAATGTTTTCCTCCAGTTTCCACTCCTACCCTGGCCTCAGGTAACCACTATTCTGTATAGATAAGCCTTTTCTAGACATTTCATATAAATGCAACCACACAATATGTACTCTTTTGTATCTGGCTTCTATCACTTATCATGTTTTTGACATTCATCTTTGTTGTAGTATTTTGTAATTTGTTCCTTTTTGTTACAGAATTGTATTTCACTGTATGGATATACCATATTTTGTTTATCCATTAACCATTTGATGGACAGCTGGATTGTTTTCCAATTTTTGACTGCTGTGAATAATGCTACTAACAGACATTTACAATTCTTCATGTGTACACATTTTCATTTCTTTTGGGTAGATCCCTAGGAGTGGAATTGCTAATTCATATGATAAGCTTATGTGTAACTTTTTAAGAAACAGCCAAACTGTTTTCCAAAATGGCTATACCATTTACATTTCCAAGAGCAGTGTATAAGGGTTCCAGTTTCTCCACAATACCATGTAATGTCAGTCTTTTTAATTATACTCATTCCAGTGGGTGTGTGACAGCATCATTGTGGTTTAATCTGCATTTCCTTAATGACTAATAATGTTGAACACCTTTTCATATGCTTATTGGCCATTCATACTGTCTCCTTTGGTGAAATACCTATTAAAATCTTTTGCTCATTTTTTATTGGGCTTTTTTCTTTATAACTGGGTAGTAAAATTTTTTTATATATATTCTAGATTAAAGACCTTTACCATGTTTGTAATACGCAACTACTTTCTGCCAATCTGTGGCTTGTCTTTTTACTTTCTTAAGTAACCTCTGAAGTGCTAAAGTTTTTAAGCATTTTAATGAAGTCTAATTTGTATTTTCTTTTATGATTCATGCTTTTGGTGTCATCTAAGAACTTTGCCTAACACAAGGTCATAAAGATTTTCTCTAATGTCTCCTAGAATTCTTAGTTTTAGATTTTTTTTTTTTACTTTTAGATTTTATAATTAAGTCTATGATCTATTTTGAGATAATTTTTGTGTATGGTGTGAAGTAGATACAATAATATGTCCAAGTTCATTTTTTTTAAACATACAGATATCTAACTGTCCCAGCACCATTTGTTGAAGACTATCCTTCCCCCATTAAACTGCCCTGGCACTTTTTCAATAACCAGGTGATCATAAAATGTTAAGGGTTCATTTCTAGACTCTCATTTCTGTTCTATTAATTTTCATGCTTAGTCTTTTTTTTTTTAATTTTTTCCTGATGGGCAACAACTTCATTTTTTAAAAATATTTTTATTTATTTGTCAGAGAGAGAGGCAGGCAGAGGGAGAAGCAGGCTCCCCACTGAGCAAGGAGCCAGACGCAGGACTTGATCCCAGGACCCTGGGATCATGACCCAAGCCAAAGGCAGACGCTTAACCAAATGAGCCACCCAGGCGTCCCTCATGCTTATTAGTCTTATACCAATCACACTGTCTTGATTACTGTAGATTATAGTAAATTTTAAAATTAGGTAGGGCAAATCTTCTATTCTATTTGTTTTCAAAATTGTTTTGGCTACTCTAGGGAACTTACAACCCCAAGATCAAGAGTTGCATGCTGTACCAACTGAGCCAGCTAGGTGCCTCATCTTTTGTTAAATTTATTCCTAAATATTTATTCTTGTTGAGGCTACTGTAAATAGATTTTTTGTTACTTCCATATTCAGATTGTTCCCACTACTAAACTGTTCATCTTGCCTCAGTTTGTAAAAAAAAAAAAAAGTAGAAACTGTTAGGCTAGGATATCCTAACTTTCCTCCACTGAATCTATGTACCTACTTGGTTCTATATCCAGGTTCTTCCTTCTTCTCCCCTTTCAAAATTGAGGAAGGGATCCCTCTTCTGTTAAGACCATCTTGTCCAGTCAGGATTCTGAACAATCTTGCTTTTTCAATACCCTCTCTCCTCATCCTCCTTTCTTCCCTTGTTAATCCTAACAACTAAAATCATGCTGCAGTAATTTTTATACTCAAAAAATAAACAAAAAAAAGGCTTCCTTTATATCCTCATATACCTCTAGCTTCTACCCCATGTCTATTTCCTTTCATCTGCAAACTTCTTTAAAAAGCTATCTATACACCCTATCTCTAATTCCTGGGCCTTCAGGTATCCCTCAAGTCACTCAAATCTGGCTTCCACCTCTGCCAGTCCATGAAACTGGCTCATCAAAGTTACTGATGACCTTTAGACTACCAAACCAATGGCCATATTTCTGCCCACATCTTCTCAACCTCTCAGCCAAACTCAATACAGTTAACTATTCTCTTCTTGAAATACTTGCATTACTTAGGATCCATGACATAATCCAATATACATTCCCAATTTCCCTATAACCACTCTGACTGTCCTTCTTAGCCTCCTTCCTAGAGGCCTTCCAGTTTACCCAACTTAGAAATATGCTGCACTCCTCAGGGTTCTATTTCTAGTCAATCCTTCTTTCCTCTCTATAGTCTCTTCCTTCTCTTCCTCCCTAATTTCATCTGTTTTCATGGCTTTTAAGTATCACTAATAATACATTTATAATCTTGAAACTGACATCTCCAAGCCAAGTATCTTTGATCCTCCCTGGTAGAGGCTTACCTGACAATCTTACAGGATTCTGAGAACCTATGACTGACAAAAACAAAAACAAAAACAAAACAAAACAAAACCTCTTCAGCCATCCAATAATGGTGACTTCCAGCAATATCTTTGAGTTCTCCCTTCTCCCTTATGTTCCGTATCCAATCCATTATCATGTCCTCCTATTTTTGTTGCCTCAAAATATCTCAAATATGTCCACTCTTCTCAATCCCACTGCCACCTCACTAATCTAAGCCATTATTATCTCCTCTCTGAGCTACTGCATATCCACTGGCCAATCTGTTTCTGTTTGCCCTGGTATTCTCTTCTCTACATGGCAGGGTAATCTTTAAAAAACGTAATTCAGATGATGCTATTCCCTTACTAAAAACTGTTCATTTTTTCAAATCCAAACTCCTTATTGCTATGTACAAGGTCCTGCAGTATGTGGTCCCTACCATGTCCATCCCCCCCAACAAGGTGCTCCAGCTTTTCATTTCCTCAAACACATTAAGCTCTTCAAGCTTCAGGCCCTTCACATGCTTTCCCTCTTTGTGAAACATCTCATTCTCGCTCCCTTATCTCTGTCTATGTCTCCTCAGAGGAACCTTCCCTTACAACTAAGTAGGTCCTTGGAGTCTGCAATGATTCTCTAGGTACACAGTTCTTTTCCTTCTTAACATTAACATAATCTATGAAGGCAGGAAAGACTTCTGATTTTTTACCACACACACACATATATATATATATATATACATAAACACACACATACACATACTTGCCTGAATATAAATAGTAGCCATCAAGAAGTATTCATGAAAATATACAAAACTTAAGAAAGACATTATGTTTAGCACTTCACAGGTCTGCTCTTCCTCAAAACTTTCTTAATGTAGAGGTCCATGGGATGAGCCTGACTAAATTGGAGGAAGGCTAGCAACAAACTATATGCACAATTTTGTGAACTGTGTTTTCTAAGCAGATGTCTAGTATGTGCACCAGAATTTCAAAGGAAACTGCAATCCAAAAGAGTTAGAAGATACATAATCTAATAAATTCTGGCTTCATCATTTAACAAGGTAGACTCAAATTCAACATAAAGTTAGTTCTTGAAACAAAATGAAGAAAAGATACAGTATTTTGGGGGGTGCCTGAATGGCTCAGTCAGTTAAGTGTCTGCCTTCAGCTCAGGTCAAGATCCTGGATTCCCAGGATCGAGCCCCGCATCGGGCTCCCTGCGCAGCGGGGAGTGTGCTTCTCCCTCTCCCTCTGTCTTTCCCCACTGCTCGCGTTCTCTCTCTCGCTCTCTCAAATAAATAAAATCTTAAAATATAGTTATTTTATATAGTATTTTTTAAAGGCCTAAGTCCTATAATTCACTAAATCTCAATGAAACTTAGTGGATGGTATGAACTTAAAAAAAGATTTCTGAGCCAAAGTTCTTATTATATCCTGACTTGTATGTCATGCCTATATATGAAACCCGTCAGACATAGATTCTTTATATAGAAGTAAAGGAGGGAAAAGATGAATAAAGATATATCTATCACAGGAAAGGCTACAGAAAATGAAACATATATGAAGGAAAAGATGAGAAATGCCAAGTCTTATCACCCATTTCAAATTTTCACTGCCAAATATCTGAAGAATTAGGAACCACGGACCTTACAGCCCTTTCATTAGTTCCTGCGTGTGTGTGTGTGTGTGTGTGTGTGTGTATAGAGAGAGAGTCACTTCAGCATTCCAGGCTGAAATTCTCCTCAAATCTCCAAAAGAATGTTACAAATCAATGTGTTAAAACTGTGAAGCAACTAATTTCAAGACTGTGCTATGTTCTTAAGTGTGGCTGGCAAGAGGGGCCATTTCGACACTATTAACACCTTTATTTGAAAAACCCAATCCAATCACTTCAGGCTGTGAGAACGAAAATCCAAGACATTAGGTGATCTGTTCAAGGTCACAAGGCTAGCTAAAGACAGGACTAAAACTTGCCTCCCATGTTTAGTGCTCCTTATTACCAGTGTCTCTCTTACAGCTCCATCAAAATGCTGAGCATGAGTTCCCCAAATACTAAGACTCTAACTCTGGGCCATTAATTTAAAAAGAAAAACAAAAGACTAAAACTAGTATGATATGATATAGGAAAAAGAAATTTAAAAAGTAAATATGAAAGCCATTAAGTATGACTTCTCTCACAAACAGTATGATATGTTTTTCAATTGTGTATAGAAAATGTTTGATTAAAGCAAGATTAGTTTTGTAGTTTGTTGTAATTATTTTAGTGATTCAGAAATGACAAAAAAGAAATCACTACTCCAGAATAACAAACCTGACATTTACTTGTATTAAATTTATAACTTTCAACGAACAAATGAGGCTCTGCTTCCCTATTTTAATATTATCACTAATGAGTAGATTATAATTGAACAAATTCAAGAGAAAGACAAAATGGTTTATATTTCATTGTTGTCATTTTTCACCCATTAAATTAATATTCTACTGAGATGTTGTTCAACACCAATGACCTAACAGATTCAAACTTTTAGGGGTGAGCAGAGGTACATTGGTTATAACCTTCAATGAAAGAACTGTTAGTACTAGAACCTTTTATCAAGCTATTATGCACTCAAATAGAGGCTTTAAGTAAAAGCTAAGAAAACATAATCATTAGTGCAGTAGCATACCTTCCGTAATCTTAAAAAAAAATTACTTCTGATTTTTAAGCCAATAAATATTTTTTGCTCAGCAAAGAGCAAAATTCCTCATGATTAAATCCTATGAACCAAATTTTTCTCCACCCAGTCCTGTTCCTCTCTGTTGTGGAGCATAATTCCATAAAGCTTTACCTCATTCACTTTGTCTACTGACACACTGTCTCCAAAAACAAACCCTTAAACTCAGCACAAGTCTTACTCTACTATTCCAAAACCAGTGTAATGAATATACTTTAAGATGTCTGTCTGACAGTTGTAATATAAGTGTCTCTGTGTGCACAGGATATCAACTACAAGAATCTTCCTATTTCTCTTAAGTGGCTGTGTCTCAAGGCAGCATCATACATAAAACTATTCACTATGCAATGAAGGAAATCCATACATAACTCAAAATCAAACAATCTTAAATCTCTATTCTTCAGAAGAACTATGGGCAAACCAATCACATGAAGAGTGCAAGTAGGAAAAAGCTGAAAGGTAGCAAGGAATAATGGTAAAGGAGAGATGCTTTATTCACTAACAAATTATTTAACTTCTCTGCCTATCACATTCCTAGTTAATAAATAAAAACAACACCCACTTCACCGGGTTCTTGTAAAGATCAAATGAGTTCTTGCATGAAGATGACTTCCCAGTAAAAGGAACATAACACGCACTCAATATATACCAGCTCCTTCCTCCTTCAGTTCTGGGCCCTCTGTTCTTTGTTCTCTCTACTCATTCCCCCAGATGACTCAGCCTTCTCATGACTTTCATTAACAAATGCTGAAAACTACTACATCAGTCAAAGCCCTGATGTGTACATGCACGCTCCCAGTGTAAGAAGCTGGTCTCCCCTACCCCTGAGATACTTAGGTGAGAAAGGCAGAGGAAGAGACCCAAATAACTGAATTTCACTGTTGTAACAAGTACTCGGTGTGGACAAATGTCCATGAGTTTCCAACTATCTCCTAGAGACTTCCACTGCCATCTCAAAATGCCAGAAATCAAACTCGCCAGTATCTTTTTTAAAATTGGGCTCTCTTCCTGCCCCTTTTCTAAGTGGTGAGTGGTGTCCAACAGAGACCAATCCTTGCTCTATTCTTCCCTCATGTAAATATCACCAGGTAACCCAGGCCCATCAAGTCTACCTTCATAATTTCTAGCCTCATTTTTGGTCCCGCTGTTACCGCCAGAGTCCGGTGAGGATTTCTCAATCTCAGCACCACTGACTGACATTTGGGCCCAGATAAATCTTTGTTGTAGGGGCTGTCCTGTGCATTGCAGGATGTTTAGCGGCATCGCTGGCCTCTCTCCCCTAGATGCCAGTAGAACTGCTCCTTCCCTGCAAGTTATGACAACCAAAAAGGTTTCCAGACAGTGCCAAACGCCCCCGGGGAGGCAAAATCATCCTTCCCACACGATGCCCCCCACTCCTGCCTCTGAGCACCATGACCCAGTTCCTCACCACTTCATACATGCAACAGAGAATGGGTCCCCAAATTCATCTCCAGCTTCTTCCCTCTAACTCCTGTTGCACTGATCTCCTAAAGGTCTTGTAAAGCACAGCTTTTATGAGTCATTTCTCTTAAACTACACCTCCCTGTTACCTTTACAATTAGTTCAAAGCTCTCCACCCAGCCTTGATAATCTGGCCTCAATTAAACATTATCCAACGAAGCACCTCACATAGTGTCTACCCAGCAGCCCTTCAGTAACTCAGACCTGACCTGTTCATCCAGATCTGTTTCCTATTCTACAGCTGTCACCCGGGTTTGGATGCCCATTACCCAGCATCTGTTCCAGACCACCGCACTAGCCTGTTTCCCCCAACTCTCCTCTTCCTCACTCTAGGTCAAAAACCAACAATGAGTCTCCATTGCCTACTGAAATATGAAATCTTCTGTGTTTTCTTTAGGGTCTTTCTTAATATAATGTGGTCTCTTTCTAACTCTATGTTCCATTGTCCCCAAGACATACTCCAACTTCAGCAAAACCTAACAATCTGCTACTACTTGAAAAGGCTCCTACACTTTCTACCTTTTGTCATGTCTTTTTTTCTGTCGGGAAGTCCTCCATCCCAATGCCCTCCCTCCAAACTAATTTAAAGTCCATCTCAATTAAGTCAACCCTAACCCTCTCCTACACATTCACATGGTGCTTTATGTTACACATGTGTATCCCTGTAGTTTACAAAGTCCTGGAGAGATTCTTACTCCTCTTTCGATGCCCTGCAAATGCCTATGGCAGTTAAGTAGCTAACTCAATATATTCGAGTTGACCCAAATGTTTCCCACTTAGAAAGCAACAGGTGGCTGTGTTTTCAGACAATCCCAAACTCTCTTAAGAGAACTAAACCCATAGTCCCTTTTTGTCTCACATTTTATGTCTTAGACCGATTTTTAAGTAAACTGCCTTCAAGATACCCAAAATACCATTTGGTACATATTACTGTAAGAGTTCTGCTTCAGCAAGCTCCGACAGCTTCTAACTTGTAACCGAATCCTGAATATTTCTGCTATTTAAGCCCTTTCTTTATACTGAAAGGCAACCGAAATTTATTTTTGAATGCTAATAAAACTGAGCAAAACGTAAAAATAACTTGATTAAACATACTTCAAGCAAAGGTTAATTAATGCTCATTTGTCTATCCTAAAAAATACACTAAAAGTCCGAAAGTCTTCCGGCACCAAAAGAAAAAAAAAATACGAAAGTCAGTTTATTTCATCTCCCCCCACCCCAAAAACATAAACCGAAATAAAACTTGGGAAGTTCTGCCTTAATTGTAGTTCCTAAATGACTTGAAAGTATGTTTTGCTATTGCTACAAAAAAAGGCAATAGCATTAATGAGCATGTTATGACCAGACCTCTAAAAGTCTAACTCCAAAGCCATATGAGGTGAGCATGGGACCCCACGCTGCCACCACCATTCCTTGGCCAGGGTCAGCAAACTATAGGCCCTGTTTCATATCCCCTGAGTTAAGAACGGTTTTTACATTTTTAAACGGTGGCAAAAAACAAAAACAAAGAATACTGGAGAGACAGTTTGTGGCCAGCAAAGCCTAAAATATTTAATTTTTGTCCCTTTACAACAGCACGAATTTGAGACTCCTAGCTCTTCATATCTAAGACACCCAACTTTTCCTCCCAAGATTTTTTAAAAAGCAATATAAAACACACAAGATTATGCAAAAAGACAGAACTCGTTCAACTTAGTCATAGCGACTGCACAGGCAACTTCTAAAACAGAGACCTTTGTGAACATTTTTATACTTCCAGAATTTTTGTTAGAAGGAACCTGACTCTCATTCTTTAGATGAGCACATTTACACTTGAAGAGTGGAAGTGCCTGGGCCAAAGTCCCACTGCTAGTGAACAACAGAATGGGGTTAAAGACCCAGGCCTCAAAACTCCTGATTCAGTGCTCTCTGCAGTATACTACATTATACCCACGCATATGGCTTTAAGTTTTGGAGATGTGGGTAAATGGCTTGGATCATCATAAAGATGAAAGCTTAAAACCTGCTCCTGATACGCTGTTTAGACAGACTAGCAACTATGAATCATTAAACAGAGTACCAATAATGTTCACCACATACATTAGATAAGAACTTCTAGGAAACCTATTTTAAAAACATGTGATAGAGAAAGCTTAAAATTTACTGGGCGTGCTCCTCTAGTGCTACAGATCTGACTGAGGCAAATACGCACGTTTGACTTCAGCTACTCAGTACTTACCTCCCAACCCGAACCCACGAGTTCCACCAAATGTTACCGAATGGCAATCGAAAACTGTCCAGTTTACATCAGCCACAGGTTCTATAGTTAATTACAAGTTCTTTCCATACATATCTACTTGCAAACTACTAGCTATAAATTCAAATTTTTGATCTCCCCAAGAATTCAAGCTTCCTTAAGAAAACTGCTTCCTCGATTCCTACAAAACCCACTTTGTGGCGTCTTTTTACCTATACCGATAACTTTACTATCCTGCAGGATCCAGGATTCAAAGACACGGTCGCAATCCAAGATCCTTCATCTGAAGTTGCTCTTCCAGTACTGAAAAACAGATTCTGAGGCGCAGCCGAGAGATACTGGACTCAGGCTCTTCAGAGATTAATACACAGACCTCCGCCCCCCAACCCCCACCGTATCCCTGCATGACTTTTGTCCTCTAACAGCGACCCCTCCCCCTCGACCGCGGCGCGAATCCGGGCCGCCCGGGCACCTGCGGCCCCAGCCCGGGGGCACAAGCCCACCGCCGGCGCTGCTGAAAACGGCGCCCACCCCCACCCCCCACCCCCGGAGACGGGCAGCTGGAGGCCGGAGCCGCCGGGAAGCGACCGGTCGGCGTCCGGTAGAGCCCGGGACGCGTCCAGAGGCGAGGGCGGCGGCGTTACCTGGAGGACCACGTCGTTGGGCAGCTGCGCGGCCCGGAATAGCTCCAGCACCCGCCCGTTGGCCGCCACCTTCTTGGTGCTCTCGATGTCGCAGTAGGAGAAGAGATCCGAGTAGTATTTCTGCTCCGCATCGCTCAGCGTTAAGCCTTCCATCTTCGCCTCCGGCTCACGGCCGCCCCGCCCCGCATGCAAGACCCGGGACCTGGCCCCACGACCCTGGGACGGCGGGGGCTGCGCGCGACCCGGCTTCCTCCTCGCCCCGCGAAGCCGCGGGGAGCCCCAACCCCGGCCTCACGCGCCCGAGCAACAGGGCCCGGAGGTCGCGAGGAGGGGGCCCGGCTGGGCTCGGCGCGCCGCCGCCTGCGAGGCCCCGCGCAGTGCCGGGCTCGGCTCGGCGCGCGGCTCCGGCTCCGGCTCCGCGGCCGAAGGGAGGGCGTGGGGAAGGAGGCGGGGGCCGCGGCGGCGCGAGGCACGGGCGGACTCCGCCACCGCCCCCGCCGCGGGTTCGAGTCTCCCCGGCTCCCCGCCGCTTCCCCCCAGACTTCCCGCCTCGGCTTCCCCTTCCGTCCACGCCCCCGGAGCGGCGGCACTTCCCGGAAAGTTGTGGGGCTTCGCGTCTAAAGTTTCGGGGGCTCTGAGCTGAGCGTGGCCGCCGCTCCGCCTCCCTCCGCCGCCATTTACTGCGCCCCGGCCCGGCCCCCGACGCGCCCGCACCAACACTGACAGCGGCGGCCGCGCTCCAGACCCGGATGTGAGGCCGGGAGGAGAGAGCGCGAGAGGGAGAGAAACACCCACCGGGCTGGCTCGGCCGCTCCCGGGAGAGGGGGCCGCAGCGCCCCCTGGTGGCCGGAGCCCCGCGGCGGAGGGCCGAGCGGCCCCCAGCCTCGGGAGGAGGAGCTGGGACCCCGCGGACGTGAGAACTAGGGGTCCACAGCAGCAGCTCATTTTAACACCAAGACAACTTAACACAACCGTTGCTGTTTAGATTGTTTCAAAGCTTCTGACACTAAAGGTTTAATAAACATTCACTGAAAGAGGAACATTGTTCAGGTTATTACTATTGTATCTGTACCTTCTAGATGTCAGATGTTACTGAGGATAAATGCAATATTTCTACGTGCTCCAAAGAGCTATGAAGATTCAGTCTATCTGGGAACTCTCATACTGACACTAACATTGAGGCTTAACTCCCACTCTTGTTCCAAAACATGTTTACCTGGGAAACAAAATTTGCTGAATAGAGGGAAAAACTGGCAAAGTTTTCTTCTATGTACAAGGTCGTCCTGGTCACCGGGAACATAGCACCATAAATATATACTATCAACTGTGTAACCCCGTGTGGGCCCTGGGCTGACCTCAGGGGCTCCTTGCCACTCTAAACTTCCTCCTTTACAAAAATCATGCACTCTTCTGATCGGCACCTACCTGAGAGAGGAGAGGCGTAAGATGGCTCAAGTAGAACATCTGAAGAGTTTATACTTAGCAAATAGGAAATACTTCAAAAACAGTGGCTAAGGTTGTTTGTGACACAGATTTTTCCATTTTGGTTTTTATTTTGTCTTCTGCCTTTTGCTCCCTAGAGTTCTGATCCTATAAATGGCCCATGGGAGGAAATCATTATAGGTTCCCAATCCTTTACTTGTAATTCCAGAATCAAAAAGCACTGAAAACCCCCCCCTTTTTTTTTTTTTCAGCACTTTGGCAGCAAAACCTGCCCTGTCTCATTTGGAGACAAAAATCTTAATTCACATGAAGCTATTTATAGTCTTATTTGTGCCACTTAGTGTCAATCTTTATTCATTTTACTCCTTTACTCCAGGTCTTAATGGGATGTTAATACATAGTTATAGGAATTTATTACCTTTATTACCTTTCTTTAAAATATTTTATTTTAAATAATTTTTTACCTTTGTTTAAAATATAGATAGATAGATACACACACAGAGACATATGACCATGGAGCTGTAAATACTTTCTACCTTGACCAGTAGCATTTTAGGTAGATATATATATATATACACGACATGCCAGATAGATAGATAGATAGATAGATAGATAGATAGATAGATAGATAGATATGGTAGATATATATATATACACGACATGCCATTAAGCTGAAGTTGCTCTGTCTCTAAAACTTTCAATTGTCACATAGACATCTCACATACCTGTACAGAGGATCTGCTGTAGGTGACCAGAGCCTCACAGACGGTTTGTCTTCCAAAGGTGTAGATAAGAGGAGCACAATGGGGTAGGGATTGGATCACAATTGTCTTCAGCAGAGGGCCTGAGTAGTGCAATCGGTTAAGCGGCTGCCTTTGGCTCAGGTCATGATCTCGGAGTCCCAGAATCGAGCCTGGCATTGGGCTACCTGCTCAGCGGGGAGTCTGCTTCTCCCTCTCCCTCTGCCCCCGCAAATAAATTAATAAAATCTTAAAAAAAAAAAATTGTCTTCAGCATATTTTTCTCCACCACCTTTCCGAGGCCTTAAAGGTCTTTCCTGCCCCAGGGCCTTTGTTCCTGCTACCTGAAATACTCTTCCCACAGACCTTTGTGTGGCTTGTTCTCTCACACCATTGAGGTCCTTGTTCATATGTCTCTTCTCCAGAGAGAACTTCCTCTCAACACCTGATCCAAAACAGCCCTACCACCATGCTCTATCCCCCTCTCTGAATTATTTTTCTTTATAGTCCTTTTCACTACCTGACATAAAGTCAGATGTATATCTGTTTAGATTTTTAATATCTAATAGTTATTGAGTGCTTACTATGTTTCAGGCACTGTTCTAAAACTTTACGCTAATTACGCTAATTACACAACAATCCTATGAAGTAGGCACTTAGTATTTTTATTGGACAAATGAGGAAACTGAGGCACAAATCAGTTAAATAACTTATAAGTCACATTGTTATTAAGTGCCTGAATCTGGGATTCAAAATCTAGGAAATCTCAACTCTGAAATCGCTGTCTTACAGAGCTTTTCTTACTTGCTTATTAAGTCTCCGCAACTACCATCCCTGTATTTACCAGAAAATATTTGCTCATTGCCATGGCTCCAACGCCTAATATCTGGCACAAATGCTCACCAAGAACTATTTGTTGTATGAATGAATGAACAAATGAACTAATGATGTGATGAGCCAATCAGTACCCTGATCTCCTGATTTGGCTCCCTTAACTCCAGCAACCTCCAAACCTACTCCTCTTTAGCAACCTAAAGTACTTACAGGATTGTCTCTGTTCCAAGTTCTGGGATTCTAAGATTTCCTTCTCAGTCCATAAGGTGCTCTTCTTTTACTCTCACTTCCCGTTCCTTGAATAAACCTGGTCCTTATCACCTGCAGGTTCTTCTCTCCCAATCCCAACACATATTTCATGCATTCAAGGTGTACTTTGAGCATCTTGGACCAGTGTAAAACAAACTGCATGATCTTGTCCTTGAGATCATCCATCTAGGGACCTCATAGTCATGTCACGTCAAGGACACCCAACTAGCGCCCTGGATTCCCTCATGCATTGCCCTTCCCCCCTACCCTTGCCAAATGCTAACCTTGAATTGGCCACAACATGGGAGTTATGGGATGTTGAGGAGGACTCTTTCTGTGGTCCCATTGCTCTGTGAGGCCTTCCTAATGTAATAGGATACAGAGTGGGAATTTTCCTGTTGATGAGCAAGAACAAGCAGAGGACAAAAGGGCACCCATACCACATGAACAACAAGGTCAAGCCCCCACCCATAAGGGTTTACTAAGAAGCAACGAAATGGGCCCTATTGCCAGCAACCAGTGTCTCAGCCCCAGACCCACTCCCCAGGCTCGTGAAGGAGTCCTAACATCATTCACTTTGTGAGGAGCCCGGTGGTTGTGTGAGAGTCCCTCCAAACACGTACTCCCCACGGAGTCAGGCGCTTATAAACACAGGGGGCCCTGCTCGGGGGGAGGCTGTGTTCTCAGCCTCCTGCTGTATTCTGGGTGGGTTTGGTGCTGGAGAGTTTGACAGTTTCACAAATGAAAGAGATTTTTCTCTATATCTGTCCCTTAAATGTGTGTTTCCAGGTATGAAAGGGAAAAAAAAATACAATTTAACACATGCTCTTTGAGGTCGTCTAATTTTTTTCCTAGTATACATTTCTAGACATATCAATTTTAAAAAGTGACATCATAAGAAAGCTATTTTAAAACAGATGGTCTATATTATATAGCTATAAATTTAAAGATGCTGGTTTTCAGGGAAAGATCAAATAGTTGATTATTGCCAGCAAATGTATCAACTGATATTTAACTGGAAATCTCTAGGCTTTTAATTTTTTATTTTTTTTAAAGATTTTATTTATTTATTTGACAGAGACACAGCGAGAGAGGGAACACAGGCAGGGGGAGTGGGAGAGGAAGAAGCAGGCTTTCCGCTGAGCAGGGCGCCTGATGCTGGGCTCGATCCCAGGACCCTGGGATTATGACCTGAGCCAAAGGCAGATGCTTAACGACTGAGCCACCCAGGCACCCCAAAATCTCTAGGCTTTTAAAATAAACTGTATACAATAAAATCCATTGTTTCTGGTATACAGTTCTATGAGTTTTGACAAATGCATATAGTCGTGACCCACCACCAACATCAAGATGCAGGGCCACTCTGTGATTCCTCCCAAAATTCCTTTGTGCTGCCCCTTTTTACTCACCTCTGCCTCCACCCTCAGCCCCTGGCAACCACTGATTTGTTTTCTACTTCTACACTTTTGCCTCTTCCAGAATGTCCTATATGGAATTATGTGGTGGGTAGCCTTTTGAATCTGATTTTTTCACATAACATAACGCATTTCAGATTCTTCCATGTTCTTGCTTTTATAATGGTTCATTTTTTAAAAATTGCTAAATAATATTCTGTTGTATGAATAATTATAGTTTGTTCATCTATTCACCAAGTGAAGGACATTTGGGTGTTTCCAATTTTAGGTGATTATTAATAAAGATGCTGTAAACATGTACGTAAATTTTTTGTGCAAACTTAAGTCTTCATTTTCTTCTTGGGTAAATATCTGGGAGTGGAATTGTTGGGTCATATGGTAAGTATATGTTTAACTTTATTTTTTTAAATTTTTATTTATTTATTTGACAGAGAGGGACACAGCGAGAGAGGGAACACAAGCAGGGGGAGTGGGAGAGGGAGAAGCAGGCTTCCCCCCGAGCAGGGAGCCCGATGCGGGACTCAATCCCAGGACCCTGGGATCATGACCCGAGCCGAAGGCAGACGCTTAACAACTGAGCCACCCAGGCGCCCCTATGTTTAACTTTAAAAGATGCCCAACTCTTTTCCAAAATGGCTATGCTACTTTGCCTTCCCACGAACAATGTACAGATTTTAGTTTCTCTATATCCTCACAAACCATTCTAACATCATTCTAATGAGTGCGTAGTGGTTCCTCACTGTGATTTTAAGTTGCATTTCCCCAGTGACGAATGATATTGAGCATTTTTCATGTGTATATTTGCCATCTGAATATCTTCTCTGGTGAAGTGTCTATTTAAGACTTTTCCCGTTTTTTATTGGGTTGTTTGTTTTCTTATTGTCGAGTTTTGAAAATTCTTTGTACATTTTTGATACAAGCCTTAGTCAGATACATTATTTGCTGGTATTTTCTACAGCCTGTTGCTTTGCCTTTTTATTTTTCACAGAATAGGATTGTCAGTCCGACTCAGAGGTGATCGTAAAAGACGTTAGTGAGGGGAAATCCATTGGAGAGAGTTTCATTTAGTGCACCTCGTCATTAACTTTGTATAAGAGAGATTGCCCAAGATAAGAATATACATTAAACCCATGAAGAGTGGCAAATGGTTAAGCTGATAGGGCAGGGACATGAAGAAAGCAGTTTGGAAGATCAGGAAGGAGGCGGTCTAAGGGAAAAGCATGTGGTTGAACCTACGGAAGGGGCATGAAGTGTGAATATCTTTGTATTTTGTGCTGACACCCACCAGAAAACATCCACTATGGAGAAGGCACATGACACCCCAGTGGACAAAATGGCCTGGCTAGTTGATGCCAGGTGACCTCGGCAAGCAGCCACCCTGGTGTTGCCACACTGGCTCGGGAACCGAACGGCTACTATGGCAGCAATGGAAGGCATGCATGGGCCCCACGTGATGGGTTTCCACTTACCAAGGTCAAATGTCTACCTGCCAGCAAGAGTTGAGTTCAGCTCAGCTCAGCTTGGTGTCAGCTCAGCACCAAGTTCCGCTTCTGGTGCAGCATCATCCGTCAGGGGAGACCAATCAGACACTTGGTGACAAGTTGATCGATCTTTACTGGAATCAAACATATTCTGGACATAAATTTGCTTTTCTGTCTACAGAGCCTCAGCTGGCAATGCTATCTGAGAGTCTAAGCATTTTTATCACCAACCTAGAATCTATGTAACATCACTTCAGACTGAGATACTCACTTTCCAGTAATACAAGTGCATTACTATAGGATCCACTGGACTCCTCACACACCACATCATCCAGAAGCTGCTGATGTCAGAGAGTATAGAATGGCCTTTTGAAGTGCAGTTGATGTGTCAGCTTGGAGATGATACTATGTAAATACGGAACCTTGTACTCCAGGACGCAGTATGCACACTAAATTAACGGCCTGCTAGACTACCACATCTCCAGAAGGTAGCCTGACTACGTGGGATATGAAACCAACGGGTAGAAGTCAAACTGGCCCCCATTTGCCTTTGCCCTCAGCAACCTACTTGGGGGAGTTTGCACTTCTCATCCTCTCAATTCTAGGTTTTGAGCATCTGGAGGTCCTGGTTCTCAAAGGGGAGTGCCTCCACGAGGAAGCTTATTATGAGTCCCACCAAACTTGGAGCTATAAGTGCTGTCTGGTCACTTAGGGCACCTCCTGCCAATAGATCAGTAGAAAAGAAAAGAATCAACATACTAGGAGGTTAATTGAACCTACTAATCAGAAGAAAACAGTGCGTATTTTACACAACTGAAGTAGGAAAGAATATGTTTCACACCCAGAAGCACTGGGGTGTCTCCTGGTACTCTTCTGTTCAGTTTTAGTGATAAATGGGCAAGTGTAACTTCCATGGTCCAAGAAGGGTATGGTGACAAGGGACTCAGACCACTTAGGGATGAAGGTCTGTGTCACCTTAATGAGGTTAAGACACCTGGAGGTGCAGAGGTGTTAGTGGAGGTCAAGAGGAATCTAGAATGAGAAGTAGAGAGGAGACAATGAATATCAGATGTGGCCTTGGAATGAGCTGCAATGGTGGCAGATAGAGTTTGCTCCATTAACTTTGCTCTTGTAAAACTTTACAGGAAACAATACCCATAAGAATTGTTCCCCTATGGAGAATTACGTTACATGAAGTAATGAGTGGTGTCAGTATGGACTGTGGTGGTTGCTGGGGCATGCTCCCCAGATTTACCACCCCACAGGACTGAGACACTGTTCTTTCAACTGTTAGGAATGTTGGGGAGTCAGGGGCTCACAGCAGAATCCCTCGCCAGGAATGGCCCTTGGGAGAGGGAAGATTCCTCACCTAAGGTGACCCCCAAGTCCTGGGGCAGGACTTTAGTTAGTGGATATAGGAGCCTAAAGGTCCTTGCATTATTTTTTGTTTTTAAGATTTTATTTATTTATTTGAGGGAGAGAGAGAGAGCACGCACAAACAGGCAGAGGGAGAGGGAGAAGCAGGCTCCCCGCTGAGCAAGGAGCCGATGCAGAACCCGGTCCCAGGACCCCGGGGTCATGACCTGAGCCGAAGGCAGACGCTTAACGACTGAGCCAGCCAGGCACCCCAGTCCTGGCATTGTTTTGAGGCAACGTGAAGAGCCATCTCAACTCCAGAGCTCCTCCAGGAATTGGCTGGCCCCTGTACTGTTAGCACATTGCAGATCTCCCTCTGTCCAATTATGGGCTTTTTCCACTTCACTTCTGTATGTGTGCTGTTCCTGACAACAATTATCAATGAACTTCCTGTACCCAAATCCTCATTTCAGTGTGTCTCCTGGGGAAACTAGCTTAAGCCACCCACATACTTCTGCTCCTATTAAGTGGAGTTTTAATTAGTGCTTACCAACCTGTTGTACTCATTATTGTAATTGTTATAATTGGATTAAATGTTACATAAGCAAATTAATTATGAAAACAGGAAGATGGTGTTTCTTTTTTTTTTTTTTTTTTTTTAAAGATTTTATTTATTTATTTGAGAGAGAGAGAATGAGA
>NW_022589712.1:25779233-25791250 GCF_004348235.1 Phoca vitulina | reverse complement strand
GAGAGAGAGAGAGAGAGAGAGAGAGAGAGAGAGAGAGAGCATGTGCGCATGCGCTAGTGTGCGTGGAGGGGGGGAGGGGCAGAGGGAGAAGGAGAAGCAGACTCTCCACCAGCTGGACACAGAGCCTGATGTGGGGCTCGATCCTGGGACTCCAGGATCATGACCTGAGCCAAAGGCAGACTCTTAACCACCTGAGCCACCCAGATGCCCCGGTTTTTGTTTCTATAAAAACTAAAAATGATGTTTTGGGAAGACGTGAGGATAGTAACTTGCTAAGAAATGTTGCTGCTGAATTGGCTGTGGAACTCATGAAGAAAGGCCAGGGGTTGGAAGCAAACATGGTACCGCATCTCTGCGCTGGGCACACAGCCGATTCAGTGTGTGCTTCTTGTTTGATTGATGTAGAATCTGGAGTGGAAAGTAGTTTACTATCTGTAATCAAAATTTCTGGGTTTTTGTTTTAGAAAAATCTCTTATTGTTTTTGTAAAAATATACACACTTGTGAAAAAAAAAATAACTCAGGACAGAATGAAGAAAAAAAAATTAAAATTGCCTGGAATCCTGCCATCTGCAGGCAACTTCTATTAACATTTGGGTGAATATTCCTGACACCATTTGTTTAAAATAGACACAAAATGCGGGCGCCTGGGTGGCACAGTGGGTTAAGATGACTCAAGGTTTTGGCTCAGGTGGTGATTGGCAGGGTCATGATTGTAGGATCATGAGATTGAGCCCTGCATTGGGCTCTGAGCTCAGCATGTAGTCTGCTTGAGATTCTCTCTCCCTCTCCCTCTGCCCCTCCTGCTCATGCTCTCTCTCCCTCTAAAATAAATAAATAAATCTTTTTAAAAATAAAATACACACAAAATGATAGGCATACAAGCATACAACATCAAATAAAGGGATGGGTTATGTGTGTATATATATATATAGACATACATTATGTGTACACATTAATACTTTTTATATACTCAAGTATATCAATTGAATGGATGCATTATACATTACTACATATTATATATATATATATATTATATATGTGTGTGTATGTATAATTCATCCCTTTATTTGCCATTGTATGCCTATTTCTTTATAATCCTTTGTAGCAAGTCTTTTCCATTCAAGATTGTATTTGTAAAAAGAGTTGTCCTTTTCTCTTAACTTAATTTGAACCTTATTTCTTTTCCCTTTTTTGGAACCAGCAATATAGATGATATAATCAGATTAACAGATTGGAAAAACACAACTGTATCCTCCAGAAACCACTTAAGGCAATCTTGTACTTTATTACCAGTGGGATGTATTTTCATTACCTAACTAGAAGGGAATCATAAAATGATTATTTTTTTGGATGTTGCAGCTGTAAATCAGTGTTTCCATAATGAGATAGAAAATATCAAATAAATTTAAGATTTCATATTAGCATGAGGTTAATCAGAAGCAAAGGCATAGAAATTTATACAAAATTGTTGGCACAGCAAAAATAAATCTATTCTTTATATAAATAGAATTCTCAGAAGAGATTAGCCAAAAATGAAAAAGCACTTTTCTCTAAATAAAAATCAACCCAACAAATATTTATTACTTACTCTATGGAGGGCACTTTTCCCCCTCTAAGTTTCTTTTGTAAACATTCTCAGTTTAGTGTTTTCTCAATATTATGAATTTTTAGCATAGAAAAGATCAAAATGGTTTTCCCTATTCTTTGTAATACTAAAGCAGGTAGAGGCAGTCGTGAAACATACCAAACACATGTTGCTTGCCACTAGTAGCATTTTCTTTTTCTTTTTTTAAGATTTACTTACCTATTTATTTGAGAGAGAGAGAAAGAGAGAGCTGAGCAGAGGGAGAGGCAGAGGGAGAGGGAGAATCTTAAGCAGACTCTGCGCTGAGCTTGGAGCCCGAAGCGGGGCTGGATCCAAGGACCCTGATATTATGACCAGAGCGGAAATTAAGAGTCAGGCTCTTAACTGACTGAGCCACCTAGGCACCCCCATTAGTAGCATTTTCTAGAGTAAAAACTCTGCACTTGGGTGGGGTCGTCTCCAAACACATCAACTTTTTGAACTATTAATTTAACAAAAGTAAAACAAAATAATCCGTCTTTTATTTCCACACCCTTTTTTAGTTTCTGTTAACTTCCATCACCCTACCATGAAAATATTTTACAGTGACATGCATTCCATAACTGTTCATGGTGCTTAAGAGCTACAGTGTTTCTGCTTTGTGAAATTTTTTTCCATTTAAACCCTATGTCATGCTTTACTGTTGTCAATATTTCATTTTCTGAGGATGCTTAGAGGTCATCTCTGTGCAATCTTAAAAACTAAAAATGTGTAAAATGAGTACAAATCTTAATGGCTGTAGCAATAGGAAGGTATCAAGTTGTGATAGAAACACCATGGTCCTAGTTTGAGGTCAAATACACCTGGGTTTGAGCCCTGATTCTGGCAATTATTAGCCTTGTAATCTAGGGCAGGTTTAATCTCTCTCAGCCTCAGAGTCTTCTTCTGTAAAATGGGATGATTTAGTTGGCCAGTGTAAGAATAAGAAAGAATGAATATAAAAGGTTGTTATCCAACTGGTATTTAACAACTATTATCAGCTATTATCAATGGCAAACATGATCAATTAAAATCTGGATTGTTTTTGGGGGCACCTGGGTGGCTCAGTACCTTAAGCATCTGCCTTCGGCTCAGGTCATGATCCCAGGGTGCTGGGATCCAGCTCCGCCTCAGGCTCCCTGCTCAGCGGCCAGGAGGCTCCTCCCTCTCCATCTGCTCTTCCCACCCACTTATGCCCACCCACGCTCTCTATCTTGCGCGCTTGTGCACGCGCACCTTCTCTCAAGTGAATAAAATCTTTGAAAAATAAAATCTGGATTGTTTTAAATTTTGTTCTTGCTCGTTGTTTAAATAATTTAAACAACCAGAGGGCATCTCTTTTATTAAGATATAAATAATTAATTAAAACATCATTATCATTCATTTTCTCCTAGTCTTTAAGTTGTTACTATCCTGTAAACCCTCTAGATAAAGAGAACCCAACCTGTATCTAGTGATTTGGGTACATTGAACAAGTGTTACAACTAGTAAGCATTTAGTGCATCAAATCTACTTATCTTTTTTAAAAAATAATTATTTCTATACAGGTACATAAGTATAGTGGGATCAGACATTTTAAACACAAGTGGCTTTTTAATTTCCTCTAATGAATATAATCTTCCTCAGTAGCAGCATAGAGTTTAACTTAATTTTGCCAGTTATCATATCTCAGGATCTCTCTGTTAAAGTGTAATCATTTAAGTGGTTCAGTATTTCACTTAAATGCTCAGTCCTTTGCATTTCTTCCCCTTTTCCCTGCTCTTCTCCCAGATGTCATGGGAGGGGTATATGAGGGTAGGGGATGGAGATAGCTCACCTGATTTCTTAACTGAGAGAGAAGGGGCCTTAAATCTGCAAGCTGGAGTCTCTGCTATCCTCTGGTTCCCCTGCAAGGTGGCTGGTGTGGCCTGGTCCCCAAGTCTGTGTGGAGGTATCCTCAGAGTTAGCTGGTCCAGTCTGGTCTTTTAGGGCATTAGTCCGGTATCACAAAATCACTTGTAGCCTTTAACTCTAATCATTAAGTCTCTGTATTGGTGGCCTCTGTCATTCACCAGCCCTCCCACTGGCTCCACTTGTCCATATAGAAACTTGGTGGGGGCATGATGGCGGGGGGAGTAGGGGTGGATAGATTGTTTCTTAGAACTGAGACTCTGGTCTTAGGCAGATGGCTTGATTATCTGTTGTTGTATAACATATTACCCCCAAACTGAGTGACACAAAACGTGACTTTGTCAGAGATTTGGGGAGGGCTTGACTAGGCAGTTAGCTTTTGTGATCTATGTGCAGTCATCTGAAGGCTTGACTGGGCTAAATGTCCAAGATGACTCACTCATATGGGTAGTGGTTAATGCTGCCTGTTGTCTGGGAGCCCATCGAGGGCTACTCCATTTGCTTGGCTTCTTACAGCATGATGGGTGGGTTTTAAGAAAGCATCTAAAGAGCAAGTGTCCCAAGAGATCAAGGCAGAAATCTTTCAGCATCATTTCAATACATTCTATTGATCATAGGTGAGTCATGAAGGCCAGCCCTGATTTAATGAGAGAATTATATCCTACCTTTTGATGGAAGGGCCCAATGTTTTTCATTATAATGAATATGCCAGGTAAAATGATTTGTCTTTGAAAACCATATACACTATAACTGACAAAAAACGAACACAACTAACCAGTGGATTTACTTTATTTATTTATTTTTACACTATTTATTCTTGTTTAATCAACCTTTCACAAATGGATTGAAAGCAAAATCTTCCTATGGTAAGGCCATAAACAGCTTACTGAACTAACATCTGGATGTGTGAAATCCTTTGTTGTATTGTGATACTTTTTTAAATTTATTTTATTTCTTTTTATTGTTATGTTAGTCACCATACAGTACTTCATTAGTTTTTGATACAGTGTTCCATGATTCATTGCTTGAGTATAACACCCAGTGCTCATTGCAATACGTGCCCTCCTTAATACCCATCACCGGGCTAACCCATCCCCCCACCCCCCTCCCCTCTAAAACCCTCAGTTTGTTTCTCCGAGTCCATAGTCTCTTATGGTTCGTCTCCCCCTCTGAAGAGAGGAAATCAGTGGATTTACTTTAGATTGGATTTCTCTCATTCACTCAATCTCTCATCTTTCTATTGTTGGCACTATACTATATTGTCACTTCCCTGTCAAGATTATATTTATCTCCAAATTAACTGGACAGTCTTTCTCTTTACCGTAGGAATCATCACCTATAAAACCATTTGACATTTTTGCGTGGTGTTTCTTTGCCAATTTATCAGATTCTTCCTGGATTATTGGCCTATTGAGATCTTCTTTTTCTTATTAAGTAAATTCTTTTTCTCAGAAATGTATCCATTGCATTGAGGTTTTAAAATTGACTTCAGTCTTTTTAATGTGTCTTTTGTGACTATTTTAAAGGCAGAACATAATTAAGTTTTGGGATGAAAGGTAAGTTTAACTCGTTTCTTGGGTAATTTAAAAATAGATTTAGTGTCTTTAAAAAAAAACTTTAAAGTTTTTGTCATGAAATGTACTACTTGGTCAGTAGCAAAGCTGATTTTACCAAGTTAAGTTTATTTCAGCTAAGAACTATAAATTAACTGTATGTTACTTTCTGTGGTGTATGATAAAGAAACCTATCAAAGGTCAATGCAACAAGAAGTTGATAAGCACACTAAAATTCAATCTCAGGGGTTCCAAGATTCACAACACCCATGTTTTCTAGAACAATACTTTGATTTAAAGACAGAAAGCTATTTTACCAAAGTAAGTCAATAAACCAGTTCATTCACTCAAAGACAATAATTTTCAAAGGATTATTTATGAGGAAGGCAATCATTAAAATAACCATTGTACGTACAAAGAGAAGCAAAACAGAAAAATGCAGCTAAGGAGTCAAAACCAAATGTTTCCCTGAAATTACCTGATCACCAAAATGAAGTTTTTTGTCTATTTGCTTGGTTGGGTTTAGTGTTTATTGTTGATGATTGTATTTGTAAAATTTGGGACGCTTAAAAAAACAGTTGCTTTAATTTTCTACCTTACTCTGAAGCCTAGAACATACTTGGCTTATGTGAAAGTTGGATCCTCCCACCCCATTCAAGAGGTGTTCCCTAACTAGCCAGCTCATTCCAAGGGACCAGGCCGAGGAGCAGTGACAACGATTTTGTTGTCAGCGTGTCTATAAATAATTGGTTTCCACAAATTCAGTATCACAGTCTCCTTTTTTATGAACAGAATTCCCCAACCAATTAACTAACTTCTTTCTTCCTCCTTGCTTCCTTTTCCTCTTTGCTTTCTTTTTCTCCCTCCTCCCTCCCTGTCATTCATCAATTATTAAATATTTACTCTATGTCAGAAGCATGCTAAGTTTGAGGATTTGAAGAAAACGTCTCTTGCCTTTAAAGGGGTAAGAAGCTTAGGGCGCCTGAGTGGCTCAGTGGGTTAAGCAACTGCCTTTGGCTCAGGTCATGATCCCGGAGTCCCAGGATCGTGTCCCGCATTGGGCTCCCTGCTTAGCGGGGAGTCTGCTTCTCTCTCTGACCCTCCCCCCGTCTTGTGCTCTCTCTCTCAACTAAATAAATAAAATCTTTAAAAAAAAAAAAGCTTAGTAACAGTGACATTCACTAGGAGTAAATAGTAATAATACAATGTAGTGGATGGCCTAGGAGACAGAAATAGAACACTTTCAGGCTAGACATAACAGTTGCCCTATACAGATTTGGAGTGATGAAAAGTGAAGTCAAGTTAGTCCTAGGTGCTGTGGGCCTCTCCTTTAGGGGGAGTTCTGGGCTGATTATGAATTCTGTGACAGAAGAGGACAAGTGAGAGTTAAGATAAAAGTGATGACATTTCAGGGCGCCTGGGCGGCTCATTCAGTTAACCGTCCGACTCTTGGTTTCAGCTCCAGTCATGATCTTGGGGTTGTGAGATCAACCCTGAGTTGAGCTCCAGTCTCAGGTCTGCTTGAGATTCTCTCTCTCTCTCCCTCTCCCTCTGCCTCCCCCCTCCACCCCAGGCTCTCTCTCTCTTTCTGGAATAATAAATGGATAAATCATTAAAAAAAAAAAAGGTGATAACATTTCAAATTAGGTCACCTGAGATGGGGCAATGGAGGCTGGAACTGGTGGTATGTTGAAGGCAAGGTAAGTGAAAGTAAGAAAAAGGAGAAGGGTGGAAGAGAGTCGCACAGGATGAATTCGTTCTAGCGATCTGCTGTACAACACATGTGTGCACCAAACAACACTACATTATGCACTTGCAAGTTGAAGCGGGTAGAACTCATGTTAAGTGTCCTTACCACAATCACTTTAAAACAACAACAAAATTGCTACAAAGTCTTGTGTTGACCAGACTGAACTTAGCTGAGAGCAGCATCTGATTCTTCATACCAGCCAGACTCCAGAATCTACCTGACGTTTTCCTTTTTGTAATTCCTGCTCCGTTGCCTTCATCATTTTAAGAAAAAGTTGGGGGTTTTTGGAAATAAGACTAGTACCTGATGTTCCTACGATGCTCCAATTAGACCAACTAGAGTTAAATTAAAGGAATTGTTTGTTGTGACTAGCTTTGGAAAAGAGAGTCGCCACTTACTTTATTTTTTACAGCCAAGCATTTTCTGCCTGTTTCCTTTATATTTGTCTTTCTTTCCATTTTCCTAGGACCTTCATTGACATGTATTCTTTTTTTTTTTTTCTTCTCAATTTTAATTCAAGGGGCCCCTGGCTGGCTCTGTTGGAAGAGCATGTGACTCTTGATGTTAGGGTCATGAATTTAAGCCCCACATTGGGTATAGAGATTACTTAAAAATAAGTAAATAAAATGTTTTATTTCATAGTTCATAAGAAAAAATTTCTATGTACAGGACTCAAAGTGAATAGAAAGGCAGCCTTCATTCACAAATCGATTAGATGGTAGTCATTCAGACTCTACTGTGGAAGCATATTTAATGCACGTACTTCAACGTCATGCATAGGTGATTTTAACTATGCAGTTCAAGTTCTGGTTCTGTATCATATCTGCATATAGATTGTACTTGTGGTCAAATTTTAAGATTAGTAAAGTCAATTTGGAGCTGCTTATGTTTTTTTTTTTTATTAAAGATTTTATTTATTTATTTGACAGAGAGAGAGAGAATGAGCACAAGCAGGGGGAGTGGCAGGCAGAGACAGAGAGAGAAGCAGGCTCCCCACAGAGAAGGGGGAGCCCGATGCAGGGCTCGATCCCAGGACTCCGGGATCATGACCTGAGCCGAAGGCAGTCGCTTAACCAACTGAGCCACCCAGGCGCCCGAAGCTGCTTATGTCTTGAGGACAGGTTTCACTATTACAACTGTATGATGTTAACTAACAAAACAGCAGTCCTCAAATATCTCTTCGTCCCATGCTCATACATTTGTAATCTGACTCTGTTTGCTAATTTTTCTTTTTGTAGTTACTCTTCAAATTATAGTTGTTATGCACTGAGTTCCCTATGCATCTCACCCAGCCCCTTTATCTCAGCCTTTCCATGCTTTTCTATTCTCTTCTGGCATGCATTTGTTTAAGGTTTCAATATGTCTCTAACCCTCTAAAGGTTCAGGGGTTGTCTGGGATGTGTAGGGCTTTTAAGACAATCTGGGGGCTTTGCACAGTACCTATAAATTCCTGTCATGAAAACAGTTTAGTAAGTTCAGTTCACTTCAAGCCAATGTTTATTGAGCATCTACTATCTGTTAATAACTGTACTAGATACTAAGAACAGAATGTTGCCATTGAGAAATTTATAGTCTAGCGGAGGAGACAAATATACACATCTTAAAATTTTCCTGTTCCCTGTGTTGAACTTTCTATCTGTGCACCTCCCCACCCCCACACTCCACCTCTCAGTCTCAAGTTGGCTGTGTTCCCAGTTTGAGGATGTCTGGTTCTCCTCTAATGGCCTTTGATCCCCTTTTATGTGAACATTTTGCAGTAGTTTGTGAACTTTAAGGCTGCTTACTATGAAAGCCTTGTCTTCCCCTCCTTATCTGCCCTGGAAAGATGAAATGCAAATATTTCACCTCACCTCCATGGAAGATTTGAAGTTAAGTTTCCCTGCTCTCAAAGAGAGCTAAATTTTCAGTTTTTAATTAACATATTAATTTCAAAAATGATCAAGTCTATTGTGAAAATGCCACAGGAGAAGACAGTGTCTTGAAGGAAGACAATGCTCTGGAGGGAAACAGAGAGTAGGGGAGGAGGGATTTTCCAATGAGCGGAGCTTATTGGAGGGCTCCTTGTGAGCTTGGGAGTTGATCCTAGAGAAGCAGCCTAGAAGGCTTTGGGCCATTGCTCAGAAAAGCAGGGTGAGCAAACAGAAAGGACTACCAAGAGGGGCGGTGTTTAAGGTCACAATAGTCACGAGTCTCAGGACCCCTGATTTTCACTGGAGAGGCCCCTTGCCTAGGCTCAGCGACCAAACAGCCATTCTCCCTGTCCACACCTGATACCACCCAGCATAAACAGGAGAGCTGCAATGGGAGCGTATAATTAAGTAAATGTTACCATACAGCAAGTTTCAGGTATTTTCAAAATCATATGTCATTCGGCAATGGCTTAGTAGAAAATTATGGAGCCTGAAATTAAATCGGTGTAAATATATACTGATACACACTAAATTAATAATGATATACTTATTAAAAGTCATTTCTAATTAATCATACACATACTTAACAGTTATGATCATTAAAAAGCAGAATCACATTAACTGAAAACAAGGATTATCACAAAATAATACCAATGTTTCACTGATAACAAAGTGACCTTCCTAACAGGGCCACGTTCCAACCCTTTGCCTGTAGAAATGCAAACAGGTGCTTTGACAAGGGTTGGCAACCAGTCTTCTTAGTATCTGATCTCAAATCTTACACACTGATAGCTGCTACCCTGTGTGTACGGAAGGCCTCTCTGCTCTGAACTGGTTTGAAAATAAGCCTGGATTTAGCTAACTATCAGAGGCTCTCTACTCAGGGGGAACAGAACAATAGTTTAACAACTACAAACAGAAGCTTCTGAAGACCATTGTAGAATACGGAAAAGGGAGAGTTTCATAAGAGACTTATATTATCTTAGCTCAAACATTATCTAGGGGCGCCTGGGTGGCTCAGTCATTAAATGTCTGCCTTCAGCTCAGGTTATGATCCCAGGGTCCTGGGATCGAGCCCCGCTTCGGGCTCCCGGCTCCGCGGAGAGCCTGCTTCTCCCTCTCCCACTCCCCCCTGCTTGTGTTTCCTCTCTCGCTGTCTCTCTCTCTGTCAAATAAATAAATAAAATCTTTAAAAAAAAAATTATCTAGTAGATATTTCTTCAACAGAATGAATGGTCCCAGATAGCAGACTGAAAATTCCTGTTAGAGGTAAGAGTGACCAATCAAGTTCATAGTAGGTACTCAATAAATGTTTGTTTAATGGTTAAAGTTACCAATGGCAAATATAACTGAAGTGACAAAATATTAATATTAAAGTCTTTCATTACTGTAACATACCTTGCTTTCTTTTCTCTCATAAGCTTTGAATTCCTATTGCGGTTCCAGGAATTCGATAACCTCTAGGAAAATCCATATTGTTTTGCCTTTATTTCTGTCCTTATAAAAGCCACTTGGTAAAAACCAATCTGATTTTGCAAGTACGGTTATCTGTCTGCAAATTGTAGATGCCTCTAGGTGGGTAACTAATCTAACTTTTTTACAGTTACAGTTCCTACTACATAATAATATTGATATTTCAAAGACAGTCTTCTATACACAGCACTTGGTTAACATTAGCCAGTCTTCCTGATACGTGTCAAACTTGGAGGAGCACCCTAAAGCCACTTAACTACTCAGAAGAGAAGCCTATCTAGAAACATCTGGATGTTTGGATTTTTAAATCAAAATCTAAATGCTTGAGTGACATAACCTGTCAAACTCCATCAGACTTTATAAGTGCAAGGAAGTAATTAGCTACTTTAAGGAAATTTGTGGCAATAAAAACCACATTCTGAGTTCCTAAGAAGTCAGTGAAGAGATTGGGATTAGTCCTAGAAAGGTATCTTTATTTATCGGATAATTCTTTTATTTAGAGCATCACAGTTTCATCAACACCTGCTAAGACAAGAAAGGAGCAAATGTGGTGTAGGTGCGTTCTGCACACATTTTTGTTGTTTCATTCCTCAACTAAATATATGAAACAACTGCCAAAAAGACTTAACATTTACTCGTAGCTAGATCTTTTAAATTTATATTGACAAAACATCAAATCACATTTCTCTGAAATTTTTCTCAGGAAGATTTAATAAATGTATATGACAAATACTAGTAATTGACAGCGAAAAGGTAGATATTATGAAGAATTTTTCCATGTAATTAATAACATTTAAAATTCACATGATGCTGTAAACTATATC
Organism: Phoca vitulina; assembly: GCF_004348235.1. Classification (NCBI taxonomy): domain Eukaryota; kingdom Metazoa; phylum Chordata; class Mammalia; order Carnivora; family Phocidae; genus Phoca; species Phoca vitulina. Next base: position 25,780,245 of record NW_022589712.1, on the reverse strand, counting down.
AATGAAACTTCCCCTTTACCCATTAAAAATGTATTCAACCAATTTTTACATTTTAGTAGCTTATCTCAATTGAACATGATCCAGAGGTGTTGATCCTGAAGGTAGAGACTAGACATTAATTTCACAATAAAAGGACAGTGGAAATAGAATATAAATGCTGAGGGGTACCTGACTGATTCAGTCAATAGAGCATCTGACTCTTGATCTCAGGGTTGTGAGTTCAAGCCCCATGTTGGGTGTGGAGCCTACTTAAAAAAAAAAAGATATATATACATATATAGTTATATGTACTCAATTTTTTTTATTACCTCTTCCCTAGAAGCTTATTTAAATTTTAGTGAAATTGGAAAAAGATCTAGACTCTAGCTAAGATGACTGGTTTATACATCTAATCTTTCATTTTAAATAGCCCTGAGAGGAGTTAGATAGTCAACTCTCCAGTCCATTCAACTAAGCAATTGTGGAGTGCCCACTCCTTGCCAGGCGTGGTGCCAAGCATTGCAAAGGATACAAGATGAATAAGACACTGTCCACCTTCAAGAACTTTATAGTCTACCAAGGGGGAATGACTATGGTACAAGTTCCACTACAAATTTCAATAAATGTGCTTTTTAAAACAATAGACTGTAGCATCTTTTGTCTCCTTAAGAGAGTTTTGTCATAATTCACATCACAGAAAAGAAATTGCTGTGAGCTTAGTTTCATGGATAGAGATTCATGGTGGAGAGAGACAAAAAAAAAAGAAAGGAAGAAAGAAAGAAAGAAAGAAAGAAAGAAAGAAAGAAAGAAAGAAAGAAAGAGAAAGAAAGAAAGAAAGAAAAGAAAGAAAGAAAGAAAGAAAGAAAGAAAGAAAGAAAGAAAGAGAAAGAAAGAAAGAAAAGAAAAGAAAAGGAAAGAAAGAAAGAAAGAAAGAAAGAAAGAAAAGAAAGAAAGAAAGAAAGAAAGAAAGAAAGAAAGAAAGAAAGAGAAAGAAAGAAAGAAAGAAAGAAAGAAAGAAAGAAAGAAAGAAAGA